>NC_137138.1:17132616-17685979 GCF_949319135.1 Squalius cephalus | reverse complement strand
GAACTTCACTGTAAAATGTCATTCAATGTTTCGGAATACAGACGAATATTGCAGAAAGGCGTGCTTCCTACAAGTGAAAAGATTTTATCTAAAGAGGAATGATCAAAAGATTATAAGACCGGTAAATATTTTGCCGGTTTTGGCCTGGCCCTTTTTTTGTTTGTTTTTTGCTCATGAGTATACTGTCAGTGAGATGAAATCAAGTTTTTCTCGGTAGGCAAGTAGCACTTTTATTTACTTGCGTGTGTGTGGGAGAGTTTTATTGTCTTACAAATCAAGTTGACTTTTGTCTCTCCTTGGTAACCACGGTATTGGATAACATATACCTACAATGGTTAGTTATTGTTACTGTTTAAAATGTGCCACTTAGAAATAGAAAAATGTGAAATAAAAATAGTTGTTGTTTTTTTCCAAAAACAATATAAATAAAACCCTGTTATTAAAGACATTTTAAAAAAATCTCTTGCTTGTTTCAAGGAGATTTGTAATTTATGTTACAATATAATTCGGTAACACTTTACAAAAGGTCTCATTTGTTAACATTAGTTTATTAACTAATATGAACTAACAATGTAAAGACTAGTGTTCATTCTTAGTTCATGTTAACAAAAGTAGTTAACTAATGTTGTAAAATGTTACAAAAAGTGTTAGCCTATAAGAAAAAAATCGCCTAATTAATAGACAAATTAATAATTTGAGATTGTGCTGTATTAGTATTCATGTAGTCCATAAAATAAATCATTATTCTGTGGTACGATTTTATTATTATTATTATTTTTATTGTGTAGGCTACCGAAAAATGAAGATGTAGAGTTGAAAGTGTAGCTTGTTTGTGTACTCTACCTGAACGCTGGCCTGTGTTGTCCCGGCGGGGTTCCCAGTGCTCCTGTGCGGATCTTGTAATGGGAATATCCTAGTTACATGTACCTGTCTGCAAAAAGCGCACCTGCTCACCTGCCTTACGTGATAAAATATGACCACGCCCCTCCTGCGCTTGACTGACAGCAACAGGCAACTCTAGAAAAGATGACCCCGCCCATCTGCTCCTGCAGTGCCAACCGAGACTTTTTTATAAGGTGGTGCTTTCAGATTTATTAATTACAACTTAATTGTATTTAATTATTGGCTTTTATACACTGTCATATAGTTTAATAGGCAGTACTTTTTAATTAAGATAATTATAGAATTTGTAAAATACATAAGATAGTTCACACAAAAATAAAATAAATAAATATTTAGGTATGCAGGTATTGATTATTTTGTCCAGGGAATGTATTGTAAGTTAATGTATAAACCGTTCACGGAAGCTGCCACACAAAGACATACAACACACAAAGCTTAAGCAGAATGAACTTTGCTCTCTCTTCTTTTATTTGCTGTTCTGCGACTAAGCAACCTCACCAAACACTCATAGCAGCTGTTTGGGGGAATGACGACTGATAGATATTTGAAAACTGTAGCGCCTCCATGAGGAAAAAATTATATATCAATGAAATCTAAATTCTAATGTAAACAGTGACCTGGATAAATTAATATTCCAAAACATATAGAATCCTGAAATATCGGCGTTCTTGAAGCCTACGACATATAGGGAGATCGAGAGAGTAGCCTATTCACACTTGTTAACATGTAAGTGACATTTAGGGAATCAGCGAAAAATATCTTGGGAATATCCTAGAAAATAATACAATAAACCTTGTGGATTAAAATGAAACACTACAAAATTTCACAAAAAATCTTTTTCTCTCTGAAGGGGTTTTCTGAGGATGGTACGGGGGCCACCAGGGGGTCTTCTTTTGCATGGCTCTCACAGTAAGCCATCAGCTCAGCTGCTGCTTTAGATACCTGTGGCAGGTATAAGAGAGACAAGACAACACTACACATCCAGGAATAACATCCCATAAATCTTTCTCTTTCATTTTAAATAGCTTTTGCAATTAAATCTATACAAACTCTTGGCATGTGTCTTACCATCATCCTGTCAATATTAACCTCCAGTTTCAATTGTTCCACTGTTTTTCGTGCATCTGCAATCTTGGCCATGTTATTAGACATTCTGCACTCCTGTAGACACCAAATTAACCCTGCAGGAATATAGCAAAACAAACCCCAGGTGAGTCCAGCTAAATGCATCTGGTGGATAACAGCTTAACACCAGTTCTACAGATGTCTGATGTTTTAGTTCCCTAAACAGACAGTGCTATTGGCTCCTCTAGGCTATTAAAGACATCTCTGTTGCAGAGTTGAAGTAATTGTTTTGCTGGGTCTCAGCTGGTCGTGTTTTGGATGAGGCTCAGTGGGAGAGAGGAGTGCAGATATCCTCCAGAGAGCACAAATAATCTGCTCACTTATTAATATAGTCACTTGACACGTTCACACTGTCGTTCTTCTTAATTTACTGTTAGCTTAAAAACCCAAACGATACGTTTCCGTTGTTTTCAGATGTTCTTTTGAAGGAACGGTTTATTAGTTTTGCAAAATGTTGAAAAGTATTTTTTTCATAGATTGAACACAATGGAAATCATTGTGATTTGAAGTGCCATCTGAAATTTTCTTCTAGAATGATCATTTTTATCAAGCTCGTATATTTAAGTTCAGTAATTTCACTTAAATGGCAATGAAAATTACCAATTCATTGTCATTTAAGTGAAATTACTGAACTTAAATATACGAGCTTGATAAAAATGATCATTCTAGAAGAAAATTTCAGATGGCACTTAGAGGCTTTTGCATCTGAACTCTTCATATGTAAATCTTACAATGCAATATAAATGTGGTATAACCATTCGTCATAGTATATTACAGTTTCAGTGCATACTATTGCTAATACAAATCTTCCTTTTTAAAGATTTCAAGTACTTTGCAGATAATTAAAAGAAATAAATCCACCCTTTTGAAAAAAATTCACAGCATGCTGCTTATATATTCAAATGGCTTACCACAGTTTATCCGAATTTATCCGTGATGCTGGTCGAAGAAACGTCTTGTTATCGTTGATTGTTTGTTGTACACATTACGACCTGCAGGACTGAATGAAGAGATAGTAAGGAATGGAGGGATGGGAAAGGCTGCCTCCTCTCATAATTAGCTTTTATTCCTCCCCCATATTGGGCTGAAGAGGCAAGTCACAGGCATCATGGGGTGTGACCTTCAGCTGAATATCTCAGTCATGCATAATAGTGTATGAGTGATACCTGCCTGCCAACACAATGAGCTGCACTGAGCTTTTATGTTTTGTGAAAAAGTGCCATTTCAACAGACAGATAAATCATCAATAAATGATTGGTCAGAAGAAATTAATTAATGCAAGATGTTTTCAATAAAATCTAAAAATGTTTATTATTTGTAAAATAAATTGTTGTTGTTTCAACTTAAAAAAGTAAGTGTTCTTGCTGATTAAAATTTTAAGTTTAGTCAACTTATATGTATGTATGTATGTATGTATGTATGTATATATTAGGGCTGTCAAAAGATTAATCGCGATTAATCGCATCCAAAATAAAAGTTTGTGTTTACATAATATATGTGTGTGTACTGTGTATACTTATTTTGTATATATAAATACACACACATGCATGTATATATTAAAGAAATATTTGCATACATATACTGTATATATTTATATATAATTTATATTATATATAAATATAATTTTTTTATATATAATATTTATACACATTTTTCTTAAATATATACAAGCATGTGTGTGTATTGATATATACAAAATAATTATACACAGTACACACACACATATATTATGTAAACACAAACTTTTATTTTGGATGCGATTAATCGCGATTAATCTTTTGACAGCCCGTGTGTGTGTGTGTGTGTGTGTGTATGTATGTATATGTATATGTATATGTATATGTATATGTATATATATATATATATATATATATATATATATATATATATATATATATATATATATACATATATATATACATATACATATATACAATATATATATATATATACAGTGAGGAAAATAAGTATTTGAACACCCTGCTATTTTGCAAGTTCTCCCACTTGGAAATCATGGAGGGGTCTGAAATTGTCATCGTAGGTGCATGTCCACTGTGAAAGACATAATCTAAAAAAAAAATCCAGAAATCACAATATATGATTTTTTAACTATTTATTTGTATGATACAGCTGCAAATAAGTATTTGAACACCTGTCTATCAGCTAGAATTCTGACCCTCAAAGACCTGTTAGTCTGCCTTTAAAATGTCCACCTCCACTCCATTTATTATCCTAAATTAGATGCACCTGTTTGAGGTTGTTAGCTGCATAAAGACACCTGTCCACCCCATACAATCAGTAAGAATCAAGCGTGCCGCACAAGCCCTGAAAAGTGAAGCCAAAACGTCTCGATCGCCCCCCGGTGACTGGTCCTAGTATAGGTCATAAGTCCCGCCTCCCCGTGTTATTCAACGGGACGTGAGACCAACTAAACAATTAAATACACTTCAAATATCTTTTTTCCAAAGGTGGTTTCTTTCATTTGCTGTCGTTTTTATCATGCTGATGTAAGTTCAAGTGTCTGTTTAAAAAATAAGTTGTTTTTTAGTTAGTTACGTGATGCGGTGGTTTAACGTCATGATTGACAGCTGTGATTGACAGGTTCTCTGAGCGAAGTAGTCATTGAAGCACCAACGGACATTTTTTTCGGGATCTTCAGAGGACTGAGGAGATTGTATTTACTTTATTTTGACAAGCCTCTTGTCGTACTGCAATCAATTTTTAAACATCGGGACACTGGCAGCTTCAGTTCTCATCAATGGAAGAGAGCGAAGGGGCGTCGTCCATCTTTTTTTACAGTCTATGGTAAGAATCCAACTACTAACATGGCCAAGACCAAAGAGCTGTCCAAAGACACTAGAGACAAAATTGTACACCTCCACAAGGCTGGAAAGGGCTATGGGGAAATTGCCAAGCAGCTTGGTGAAAAAAGGTCCACTGTTGGAGCAATCATTAGAAAATGGAAGATGCTAAACATGACTGTCAATCTCCCTCGGACTGGGGCTCCATGCAAGATCTCACCTCGTGGGGTCTCAATGATCCTAAGAAAGGTGAGAAATCAGCCCAGAACTACACGGGAGGAGCTGGTCAATGACCTGAAAAGAGCTGGGACCACCGTTTCCAAGGTTACTGTTGGTAATACACTAAGACGTCATGGTTTGAAATCATGCATGGCACGGAAGGTTCCCCTGCTTAAACCAGCACATGTCAAGGCCCGTCTTAAGTTTGCCAATGACCATTTGCATGATCCAGAGGAGTCATGGGAGAAAGTCATGTGGTCAGATGAGACCAAAATAGAACTTTTTGGTCATAATTCCACTAAACGTGTTTGGAGGAAGAAGAATGATGAGTACCATCCCAAGAACACCATCCCTACTGTGAAGCATGGGGGTGGTAGCATCATGCTTTGGGGGTGTTTTTCTGCACATGGGACAGGGCGACTGCACTGTATTAAGGAGAGGATGACCGGGGCCATGTATTGCGAGATTTTGGGGAACAACCTCCTTCCCTCAGTTAGAGCATTGAAGATGGGTCGAGGCTGGGTCTTCCAACATGACAATGACCCGAAGCACACAGCCAGGATAACCAAGGAGTGGCTCTGTAAGAAGCATATCAAGGTTCTGGCGTGGCCTAGCCAGTCTCCAGACCTAAACCCAATAGAGAATCTTTGGAGGGAGCTCAAACTCCGTGTTTCTCAGCGACAGCCCAGAAACCTGACTGATCTAGAGAAGATCTGTGTGGAGGAGTGGGCCAAAATCCCTCCTGCAGTGTGTGCAAACCTGGTGAAAAACTACAGGAAACGTTTGACCTCTGTAATTGCAAACAAAGGCTATTGTACCAAATATTAACATGGATTTTCTCAGGTGTTCAAATACTTATTTGCAGCTGTATCATACAAATAAATAGTTAAAAAATCATACATTGTGATTTCTGTATTTTTTTTTTTTTTTGATTATGTCTCTCACAGTGGACATGTACCTATGACAATTTCAGACCCCTCCATGATTTCTAAGTGGGAGAACTTGCAAAAGAGCAGGGTGTTCAAATACTTATTTTCCTCACTGTATATATATATATATATATATATATATATATATATATATATATATATATATCTCAAATACATACATTGATGGCTCATTGTTCGAAGTTGATCTGCATCCAATTTGACAAGCATTAAAACCATTGTTGCATTTTTCCCTGCAGTACATGTGAAAACAAAAACAGCACAGTTTTACCTTTAAGAGATTTTGCATTGGTTAATGCAGTTTAATAAATATTTCATAAATAAATATTAGATATAAGACTTTTGTACACCCAAATAGTTGAATTTCCAAAACAGCCTAATACATGAATGAACCTCATCGATTATGGTCTAGTAGTCTATCATCATTATGGTCAGGCTGGTTGTTTCCACATTCTAATGCTGCGGCAACTTGCCGCAAAAGCTCACTAACAGATTTCGCCATATCTCGTCGTCTCGATTACAATCTAATCACATTTAAATAATTTCGCTTCACACATTGAACTCGTGCACACTTCGCTTTACAGAAGGCGTGTCTCTAGCGCCGTTACTTGAATAAGCCACACCCACTCATTAACATAAAATTTGTATGCAGGTTGTCTTTGAAAATGAAAACTGTGAAATAAGAGGAATTAAAATGAAAACTAAAATTTACATTTGAATTTGAATTGTGTCACTATTATTGCGTGAGCGTTAATAAAGAACATTGTAAAAACTGTATTTGTAGTTTCTTTTTCACGTTTGGCTTTTAATTTTAATATTGGCAGTGGTCCGTGTAACGCTTTGCAGTTCTTTGTTCAATTTGAAATTTAATAATCAGAAATGAGAAAACGGCCCCTTTTTTTTTTGGTTCACACAGGCAAAAAAACGAATAAATGACTTCAAAATTCGTTTTCCACATCTGGGCGGCCTGACACGCCCCCTTCCGCAGATTGGTCAAGCAAATCTGAGCATGTGACGTCATCAGTTGTCGCTCAGGTCAGGTCTGTTCAACAAAATAATAGTCCTCTACTATGGCTACAGATTCTTAAACTGTACAGGGCAGGTCCGGGCTTTCTTCTGTGCAACTTTACACGTTTCACAGAAATCATTACATCAGAAATATTAATTATTAATCTGCCACCAGCCTGTTTTATTTAGCTGTGTGTGGTGAAGCTGCGCTTGACAGCGCCGAGCGGGAGAGGCTCACTGACCAATGTCCAGTCAGCAGTCAGAACTTTTCTTTTAGACGCTCGCTCCGTTTTGCCACGGGATGGTGATTGCAAATACTGTAATGCCAATCGGCTGATGGTGAAATACATTTTTACTGAAACTGTAATCATAGCCGCGACCCGTGAGAATGAGACAGATGATTGACAGGACGATAGCGGAGGCAATTAAAGGCGCAAGATAACTTATGTTAACAAAAACATAAATAAAAAAAGTGTTTAACCATTTCATGCATGAATTATGATAACCTAAGTCAGGATTTTTTTTTCCTATGTGTTTTTATTGCTCTTAGGGCATGGAAAACAAGATTTTATTTTTCATTTTTCATTTTACAAATTTTTCAAAGAGATTTTCAGATTTTCAGGCGTTTATGGTTTAAACTGAAGAGATATTGTATTAAATATAATACAATAATCAAACAGATAAAGTATGTGTATTTAACAAACTAATCAATTAAATTATATCAAATCATCTGAAAACTATAAAATATAGCCTATACAAAAATATATAAATGCAAAATATTGCAAAGGCAATTGAACTCCATACGTTTTCTATGCAGTATCCTGACATTTCATCTCTTTTTGAACGTGCTGTCAATTTCCACCAAGAAGAGTTCCAAAATGCTTTGAAAATGTTAATTGATCCTGTTCATCGAGTTCATGCTTAATAGTTTGCCTTACTGTCCTCTGAATTAACACAAAGTAGTTATTAGTAAAAATGGGGGAAACTGGATCAAGTTCCTGTGGAATCAATAAATGTTCTTGATGGCATGCATTGTTTCTCGTTTTTATTGTTTGATTATACAGCCAGAACTGGACTTCTGTTTGGGTTCCACCAGTAAGTGACATACCTTTACACACACACACACACACACACACACACACACACACACACACACACACACACATATATATAGCCTTTTTTTTTTTTTTTTTTTCATGGTATAATTATGTAATCTGCTTATTGTGAGCCTAAATGAGTAAATTGGTATTCAATCATTATCAGGCTGACTTGCTTTTTTATATAGGCCTATTGAAAATAGTGTTTCATGTTGTCACTTCACATTTAATGGCCGCTTAGAATGAAATTGCTATGCAAATTCACAGTGCCTCCTTTGAGCTGCATTAGACAGTGTGTAATGTACATCTAAAAATGCAGGGTCAGATGCTGCTTCTGTGCCACGTATACTGCAAAGCTGTGTGTTTGTTCATACAGAGTTCATCAGACAGCCTAAAGCCTCTTATGTTGTTGATTTATATTTTAAACAACAATTCGACATTTGCTCGCAATGTTTTTCTTACAAAAAACCTCATCATTCTGCAGGACAATTGTCTATTACAGTATACAACACGCTTTAAGAAAAGTTTATTTCCATCACACTGTAAAGTGTTTTTAAATATTACATATAGATATACCAAAGATTTTACATGTTAATTACAGTTAGTAGGCCTACCATGGGAAGTAGGGGTGCTGAGCGTGGAGCATGAAGAAATATGGTTGGGGATGAAAGTTCACACAAACAAAACCAAAAAACTGTGGTGTTTTGCCTATAGGCATACATATTACGTGTGTTTGTTTTTATTTATGCTGTATTATAAAATGCATATTATAACAAATAAATAAAATATATTTGGAAATTGCCCTTTAAAACGAAGGCTCAGTTTGTGGTTCACAATTATTTGATTAAAAACAACAAAAACAATAAAACAAAGACAAAGTCACTTATATTAAACACTTTTTTTATTTATGTTTTTGTTAACATAAGTTATCTTGCGCCTTTAATTGCCTCCGCTATCGTCCTGTCAATCATCTGTCTCATTCTCACGGGTCGCGGCTATGATTACAGTTTCAGTAAAAATGTATTTCACCATCAGCCGATTGGCATTACAGTATTTGCAATCACCATCCCGTGGCAAAACGGAGCGTCTAAAAGAAAAGTTCTGACTGCTGACTGGACATTGGTCAGTGAGCCTCTCCCGCTCGGCGCTGTCAAGCGCAGCTTCACCACACACAGCTAAATAAAACAGGCTGGTGGCAGACTAATAATTAATATTTCTGATGTAATGATTTCTGTGAAACGTGTAAAGTTGCACAGAAGAAAGCCCGGACCTGCCCTGTACAGTTTAAGAATCTGTAGCCATAGTAGAGGACTATTATTTTGTTGAACAGACCTGACCTGAGCGACAACTGATGACGTCACATGCTCAGATTTGCTTGACCAATCGGCGGAAGGGGGCGTGTCAGGCCGCCCAGATGTGGAAAACGAATTTTGAAGTCATTTATTCGTTTTTTGCCTGTGAACCAAAAAACGAAAAATCAAGCCGAAATCTCGTTTTTTCGTTTTTTTGAAAAAACGAAAAAACGAATAAAGGGGCCGTTTTCTCATTTCTGATTATTAAATTTCAAATTGAACAAAGAACTGCAAAGCAATCCGTGTATCATTCGTTCAATCGTTTTTTGATTTAATATTGAAAGTAGAAAAATGAGAAAACAGTTCCTTTTTCGATTTTTCATTTTTTCCAAAAAAACGAAAAACAAGAATTCAGCTTGATTTTTCGTTTTTCGTTCTGAGGTAGCAAAATTAATAAACAGCTGGAAAATTCGATTTCTACACGTGGGCGGGAATGAAACGCCCCTTTCCTCTGATTTGTCAGCCGAAGATTAAACTGTCCCGTCATCAGTTCTTCCTCAGTTCTGCACTGCAGAATAAGAGTCCTCCGTTGTGTGGATTCTTAACGCGTTTATTGCAACTACATTTAATCTTTTTTTTTCATCAAACAACCAGACTAACGAATGGTTCGACACAACCCGTACTGGGAAATAAACTAGACAGGGCTTTCTTCTGTGTAGATATAAATTCACCTAACTTTATGCTTTGCATCAGCTCGGTATGCAGGGTAAATGACGGCTGTTAGCCTAACATGGTCGCCCTCGATCGCCCAGTAATTTTTTTTTAAATAATAAATGTAGATATAGATAATCAATATAATTAGTTGTAAATTAAATATTTTAACACTTATAGAAAAAGAAAAGAATAATGCATTTACTATATATAAGCCTATATTAACGTAAACGTATGAACTGTCATTCAGACTGACTATCTAACAACCGGAGAACAGAGAACAACAGAGATATTAAAATACATACTCTTCTGAGTTTTATAATGTAGGCCTTATTGTGTTTTATTAAAATGTATTAATTTATATCTCAAAGATGTGCGCTTGTGCGCAGTGCACTGGGTCATGTTGAGAGGGAAACAAACGCATTTTATTATTAGCCTATTCAGAAAAAGACCGGTAAATAAAATTCAACATTAACATTATAAACACTATTAATAACATATAGGCTATTTCTATGCGTATTTTACTTCCCCTTACCATTACTTCCCCTTTGACATTTGCCTATGTCAAATCCTTAAATGAATGGTATTCAGAAAACAACAAGAATAAAAAAATAAGTAGCCACGTATAATAAAAATATAACCTAATAGCTTATAATAATAGCCTGTGTCCTTTATTATAAACAACATTTAGCCTATTTTAAACGCCAAGCCTAAACAAATTTAGGCTATTTGAATCGAAACTGAAACTGTACCGGTGTTGGTTTCGCGCATCTCGGTCCCAAGTTTCCATATTTGCAATGCAAAATTTGGATGCTAACTAGTAATGTAAAGAAGGCTTTAAACTTCAGTCGAGTCCCAATATAGGCCTACACGTATAGGCTAAATCATCATCTTCACAGCATGGGAAATGAGTTTGGAATAACTGCTGTGCGGCACAGCCTTTATTGTACAACAGACGAATTAAATTAAGCAGAATAACTTTTTATATATTTGGTTGACTGTGTTTTATTTTAATAATGAACAGCCTGCGATGTCAAGTTAGCAATGCCAGAAGTGAACTGATAGCCTATGTTGTGAGAGCGAGCGATGCGTCGGCGCCATCACTTGGATTTGTTGCTCAGCAGGGGGAAATAACTTCGTTATTCGTTACTCTGTCATTCGAAACAGTAAAAATTTATATTTTTATTTGTGTACATTCAAAATGACTACAAAATGTCATGCCTTTGAAAAATAAAGAAAACAACATGAGTTCTACTTTAGTGCGTCTCAGTCTCCTTGAACATCTTTCTGGCGCACACCAAAAATGAACCAAAATAGAGTGCATAGCCTTCGGACGCGCCTACTTTTCAAAGTCAACATTTAGATTATTTGAAGTAAAATGCATTATATAGTCACTTAGGAATAAAACTCAGCGTGGTTCATGATAAAAAAAAAAAAAAAACTTTACAGTTCGGAAAATATGAAAATAGCAAAACCCCTGGCACTTGAGAACTCTGGTCTACAAAGAAGAAAGCCCCGTCTAGTCTATTCCCCAGTACGGGTTGTGTCGAGCCATTCATAGTCTCGTTGATGGAAAACATGAAAAAGTTGCAATAAACGCGTTAAGAATCCACACAACGGAGGACTCTTATTCTGCAGTGCAGAACTGAGGAAGAGCTGATGACGGGACAGTTTGATCTTCGGCTGACAAATCAGAGGAAAGGGGCATTTCATTCCCGCCCACGTGTAGAAATCGAATTTTCCAGCTGTTTATTAATTTTGCTACCTCAGAACGAAAAAACGAAAAATCAAGCTGAATTCTTGTTTTTCGTTTTTTTGGAAAAAATGAAAAATCGAAAAAGGAACTGTTTTCTCATTTTTCTACTTTCAATATTAAATCAAAAAACGATTGAACGAATGATACACGGATTCAAAGCGTTACACGGACCGGCAGTCTTGCCTCGAGACTGTAGTGGAAATGAAATGTGAAATCACCAATTGCATTTTATTTTTCAATTTGACAGGGATGATGCACTGTCAACGTGAAAATGAAATGATTTAATTTCATTCTCAATTTTGTCACATATTTTGCGTAGCCTACTGTTTTCTGAAATCGTTAATCTGGTTTTAATTTTCATTTTAATCATTTAATTTATTTATTTAAATTTGGCAGAAAATGCCTTCCATATAAACAGAGAATCACTATGCTGGGCGTGATCCTTATGTTATGAAGAGAAGCGACTGAAATACTTGCTTTGCATCGAGGCGATAGATATAAGCAACTACCTGGTTGTCTTCCAGATATCCTTCTACTCTAGAAAACAAATGAAAGCATTCAAATGTATGTAGGCATACAACTTTTCTATGCCCGGTGCATGGCACTTCTCGTTTTGTCCTGTGGATTAACCTAGCAAACAAAACACTAGCTTTACGGTTGTTTACTTTGAGGAAAGTGTATAAAGACTTATAGGCTACATTAGAGCACCATTTACCATGACAAAAACAATGACCTGCCTACACCTCTGCTTAGCGCAAGATGAGACCTAATGTCACTTAAGTCTTCCAAATATATAACACCATTTAAAAAAAATTAACCTGTTTTAATAATTTGTTGTACAAGTATAGAAAGTGTATATGAGCAGATTTTGCCAGGTTTCAGTACTTCATCATGGGTCTTTCTACAGAACATTTGTAAGTTTAAGTATAGATTTTAAATGTTGCAAAGCATCAGTCAGTGTCTTCCGAACTAGTCTAGACAGTCAAATATTAGCATTATTAAGGAAAAACAGTAGCATTGAGATCAAAAAGATGGCATTGTGCTATAAGATTGTGCAGTAACCACAGATGACCGCGCCAGCGGAGATCATTGGGCTGAGAGGTCTTCAATCCTGCTCCTGGAGGGCCACTGTCCTACAGAGTTTAGTTCCAACCCTAATCAAACACACCTGAATCAGTTCATCAATCTCTTCAGGATCGCTTGAAAATACAAAGGGAGGTGTGCTGAAGCAGGTTGGAACTAAACTCTGCAGGATAGTGGCCCTCCAGAAGCAGGATTGAAGACCTCTGATTTAGCTCATTTCATTCATTGTAAAATTAGATTCTTCTATTCAAAAGATCACTTGACCGCATTACAATTTTGAAAACAGTTTTCCTCTAAACCAATGTACTTTTTTACTGTATCAGATGATGTAGAAAATTACAAAAGAACAATATCCTCATAATAATGAATGCACACACCTTTAAAAAAAACAACAACAACAAAAAAACATTAACTTAACTGAATTATACCATGTAGTTTTGAAATGCATTTTATAAACATCCAATAGGACATCATAAACTGCAGGTGGGAAAAACCTTAATTTAGTTGGAATTATGCTTGGTAACAGAAGATTAATAGCAGTCACCTTTACCCTGGGTGCATTGGCTGGTACGCAGCACAGTCTGCAGCTGCTGTTCAAGGCACTCTTGCAGGCTTGTTCACCTGAAATGTACAGTCTGTTAAAGTTCTCTCTTGTTTCTCAGTGCAGTTCGTGGTCGTTACTTTTCTAGCATATGATAATGTGTTTTGTTGACCAGTTCATTGTGAAATTACTTAGTGATCGCTGCAGGACGTAGTGAACAATTCACAGTGATGTCATGATCATCGCTCCAAGCTCCAGTGTTTTCACCCAGCTGTGATGTGATACGATTCAACCCAAGCCACTGATTAACCTAAACCTCAACTTCATTCACATGTCAGGTTTATGCACATATGCAGATAGAGCTTATATTTACAGAAGATATTATAAACAGTGTCTATACACATCTACCGAGTTGGTTCACGTAGTGTTTTTGCGCAGCGCGTCTGTGTTACACGTCACCACGTAGGCTCACTATTGGCCGACGCTGGTCATGTGTGTGACGTACAACACAGACGCGCTGCGCAAAAAACACTATGTGAACCAACTCGAGGCCCAGAGAGAAGGAAATGAATAGTGGAATAAAGTCGTTATTTTGGGGTTTTTTTGCCCACAAAAAGTATTCTCGTCGCTTGATATACTTAAGAATGAGCCACTGTAGTCACTTGGACTATATTAACGATGTCTTTAATAACTTTTCTGGGCCAGCAAGTTTCAGTCCCTTAGAAGCCTATGGAGGAGTGACCCAGCTTTCAGATTTCATCAAAAATATCTTAATTTGTGTTCCGAAGATGAACGAAGGTCTTACGGGGTTGGAACAACATGAGGGTGAGTAATTACTGACAGAATTTTCATTTTTGGGTGAACTAACCCTTTAACTATGGGAGTCAGTTGTAGCCTATAGGCTTCATTAGCCTGACTATAATATTGTATAGGGCACAGAAATAAAAATCCTGTCTTGATGATATTTTCTGTACATTTACATAGAAGACACTTTTATGGAAAGCAACGTACAATAGAGGAACATAAACAATAAACTATAATGCAACCACCCAGAACAACCTAGCAACCACCAAAATTATTGGGATTAGTATGCTAGCTGTAGCCATTTACATCCAGTCTTTGTGCTAAGCTAGGCTAGCGGTGGGTGCGTCAAACAGACTTAAAGCACGCACGGAGATGAAAAAGGTATGTATGGACTTATCTAACTCTGGGGGATACGGTGAATAAGCTAAAGTCCCGAAAAGTCGAAGTGTTCCTTTAAAAGCTGCTAGATCTGCTTATTTTTCAAACCTATTAGAAGAAAATAAACAACACCCTAGGTATTTATTTGAAATAGTGGCTAAACTAACGAAAAATAAAGCTTCAACCCCAGACGTTTCCAAGCAACACAGCAGTAATGACTTTATGAACTTCTTTACTTACAAGATTGATAATATCAGTGAGAAAATTATAACTATGCAACCGTCTACTACAGTATCGCATCAGGCAGTGCATTGTAGTCTCCTTGAAGAAAAATTTTAGGGTCCCTAAGGAAAAATTTGATTCATAGAGTTTTGTTTTTTTTTATTCATAGATTGCTATAGAAGAGGAAGAATTCGTTAAACTTGTTAAATCATCCTTATCGACAACATGTATGTTAGACCCTATACCGACTAAGCTACTGAAAGAGATGCTTCTAGAGGTCATAGATCCTCTTCTTAATATCATTAATTTATCTTTGTCATTAAGATACGTACCAAAAACTTTTAAGCTGGCTATGATTAAAACGCTTGTTAAATAACGCAACTTGATCCTACAGAATTAGTCAATTACAGGCCGATCTCGAATCTACCTTTTCTGTCAAAGATACTAGAAAAGGCGGTATCGTCAATGTTGCTTTTTAGAAAGAAATGATATCTGCGAGGATTTTCAGTCAGGATTAAGACTGTACCATAGTACTGAGACTGCTCTCATTAGAGTCACAAATGATTTGCTCTTATCATCCGATCGTGGTTGTAACTCTCTATTAGTGTTACTCGATCTTAGTGTTGCATTTGACACTATCGACCACAACATTCTTTTAAATAGACTTGAAAACTATGTTGGCATTAGTGGAATTACATTAACATGGTTTAAATCATACTTATCTGACCGTTATCAGTTTGTAGCAGTAAATGAAGAGGTGTCTCATCGATCACAAGTTCAGTATGGAGTACCACAAGGCTCAGTACTAGGACCGTTGCTTTTCACTCTGTACATTCTACCCTTGGGAAATATCATTAGGAAGCATGGAATTAGTTTTCACTGTTATGCCGATGATACTCGGCTCTATATTTCCTCACGCCCTGACGAAACTTACCAATTCACAAAATTAACGGAATATATAGGTGATATAAAAAATTGGATGACTAGTAATTTCCTACTACTTAATTATGAAAAAAACAAAGATTCTAATTATTTGACAATAATCTTCCTCACGTAATAATCTAGAATACTGTCTAACAATTGATGGCTGCTCTGTCAAGTCTTCGTCGTCATTTAGGAACCTGGATGTGCTCTTTGATACCAATCTTTCATTTAAAAGTCACGTGACTAGTATCTGTAAAACTGCATTTTTCCATCTTAAAAATACATCTAAATTACGTCATATGCTCTCATTGACAAATGCGGAACAATTAGTCCATGCGTTCATGACATCAAGGCTAGATTATTGTAATGCACGCTTAATAAACAAATTACAGCTGGTCCAAAACGCAGCAGCTCAAGTTCTTACCAGAACCAGGAAGAATGACCATATTCGCCCAGTTCTGTCAACACTGCACTGGCTCCCTATTAAACATCGTATAATTTTTTTAATATTGCTTTATACTTACAAAGCACTAAATGGTTTAGCTCCCCAGTACTTTAACGCATTATAGTCCTTCCCGTCTATTGCGATCTCAAAATTCCGGCCAGTTGATAATACCTAGAATATCAAAATCAACTGCTGGCGGTAGATCCTTTTCCTATTTAGCACCACAGTCTTCCTTACATTGTCCTTGAAGCAGACACACTCTGTCAGTTCAAAGCTAGACTAAAAACACATCTCTTTGACCTAGCATACACATAACGCATTATAGACTTTTATAATTCAATGTTAGGCTGCATAGATTAGGTCAGCCGGAACCGGGAAAACTTCCCATAAATACTGATGTACTCCTTACTGATGACACTCAAATCTATATTTCATCACGGCCAGATGAAAACGCTAAATTATCCAAATTGACAGAGTGTGTTAAAGATATAAAAGATTGGATGACGCGCAATTTTCTTTTATTAAATCCAGACAAGACAGAGGTACTACTTATCGGTTCAAAAAACCGCCCACAAAACCTCTCACAATACAACTTTAACATAGTAGGATGTCCTGTTACTTTATCCTCTACAGTAAAAGACCTGGGTGTTATACTTGACTGCAACCTGTCTTTTGAAAATCATATTTCATATGTTACAAGAACAGCCTTTTTCCACCTTAGAAACATTGCTAAGCTACGTAACATGCTATCAGTCTCTGATGCAGAAAAGTTAGTTCATGCATTCATGACCTCGAGACTAGATTACTGTAATGCTTTATTAGCTGGTTGTCCTGCATCCTCAATAAACAAGCTACAGTTAGTCCAAAATGCCGCCGCTAGAGATTTTACTAGATCAAGAAAATATGATCATATAACACCAATTTTATCATCACTACATTGGTTACCTATAAAGTTCTGTATTAATTATAAGGTATTGCTACTGACTTATAAAGCCCTAAACAGCTTAGCTCCAGTCTATTTAATGGATCTTCTATCGCCCTATAATCCATCGCGCTCTTTAAGATCACTAAATTTGAGGCTTTTGGTCATACCTAGGATATCTAGGTCCACAAAAGGAGGGAGAGCATTTTCATATTTAGCTCCAAAACTCTGGAATAGTCTTCCTGATACTGTTCGTTGCTCAGACTCGCTCTCCCAGTTTAAAACTAGATTAAAGACACATCTCTTCAGCCAGGCATTCATATAATACTTTTAATCTTACAGTTAAATCCGACCTCTAGTTCATAAACGCCAGAGGAGAACTGGCCCCCAACTGAGCCTGGGTTCTCCCAAGGTTTTTTTTTTCTCCATTAGGTCACCTGATGGAGTTTTTCAGTTCCTTGCCACTGTTGCCTTTGGCTTGCTCAGTTGGGGATATTTGGGGATACTTAATTTAATTAATCAATCAACAATACTATTGATCAGCATTACCAAACGTGGACGTTTTACACTAGAAACAAACATTGATGTATTATTTTAATTTAATACTGTGAAGCTGCTTTGATACAATCTGTATTGTGAAAAGCGCTATATAAATAAACTTGACTTGACTTGACTTACATCATAAGAAGAATGGCATCTACGCTAATTTTAGTCTCTCTGTTTATCCAGAGGTTTACCGCAGTCCAGGCTGTATCCAGATTTGATGAAGGACCTGCGCCTGGACGCGGCAAAAGCACAGTTCCAAAGTGTCAACTAGGCTCTTCCCTGTGAAGGCCTCCCTCCCCTTCCTTTACCTATCTACAGATAAAGCGTTGTCGAGATACAGTGAGGAAAATAAATATTTGAACACCCTGCTATTTTGCAAGTTCTCCCACTTGGAAATCATGGAGGGGTCTGAAATTGTCATCGTAGGTGCATGTCCACTGTGAGAGACATAATCTAAAAAAAATAAAAAATCCACGTTGGCGCAACGTAGCCAACCTTCTAACAACGTTTTAACAACATGGCCAAAAGGTTGCTATAACTACGTTGTGTAGTGAAGGTTGTTACAGCGTTGTCACAATGTTGACATTAAACCATCGTTCAGGGCCATTGCTTAAGGTTGTGCCTAGGGTGTCAGGACAACCACTGGACTACATAATGTACTCGTCACTGCCCTGAAGCGCGAAAATCAGACTTTTTAATTCCAACCACCTGTTGGGCTCATTGTGTTCTCATTCATCATCGAGCAAGGATACGTGAGTATTGCGTTTAATTTATCCTACCTCAGCTATCAAACACAACCTACAACTTTAATTTCTAATGTGATTAATGTAGCATCGCTCGCACTGTTTAGTTTGTCATTTGATTTTTCCGCTATTTAGTCTCATTCGTTTCTTTGCTCCTCTGGATTTGTGGATATTTCCCCGGTGACACCGGCTTTCGGCTACTGTCCACCATACAGACCCGGTTTTGTTCATTAAATGTTCTGATCTGCCTTTGCTTTTTATGTTTTATTTATTATACTTAAAATAAATTTGTATATTGGTTTTTTTTTTTTTTTTTTTTTACAAATGTATGACTTTTGGAAGTGCAATTTGATTAAATGCAGTTTTAATAAAGTTGAATTAACGAAACCTTCTGTCATTTTTACTCTTCAAAGTGTAGGCTACACTTGCAGGTGTTGATAGCCCTATTAAATAAAAATATAGATAAACAATAAACGATAAAAGTATATAATTATCTAACAAAATGCACCATATAAAAATATTGTCAGAACGTCGTCCCTCAGTTGCTGAATGTCGCGCAACAACGTTGCTACAGCCCTGTCACGTCTTACAATTCTACGTTGTTACAATGTTGCGAGCACGTAGACAGCGACGTTGCCATAGAAGAAATGCAACGTGCCAGAGACGTTGCCACAACGTAAATGTGTTTGCTGGGTAGTCTGCCTTTAAAATGTCCACCTCCACTCCATTTATTATCCTAAATTAGATGCACCTGTTTGAGGTCGTTAGCTGGATAAAGACACCTGTCCACCCCATACAATCAGTAAGAATCCAACTACTAACATGGCCAAGACCAAAGAGCAGACAAAATTGTACACCTCCACAAGGCTGGAAAGGGCTACGGGGAAATTGCCAAGCAACTTGGTGAAAAAAGGTCCACTGTTGGAGCAATCATTAGAAAATGGAAGAAGCTAAACATGACTGTCAATCTCCCTCGGACTGGGGCTCCATGCAAGATCTCACCTCGTGGGGTCTCAATGATCCTAAGAAAGGTGAGAAATGAGCCCAGAACTACACGGAAGGAGCTGGTCAATGACCTGAAAAGAGCTGGGACCACCGTTTCCAAGGTTACTGTTGGTAATACACTAAGACGTCATAGTTTGAAATCATGCATGGCACGGAAGGTTCACCTGCTTAAACCAGCACATGTCAAGGCCCGTCTTAAGTTTGCCAATGACCATTTGGATGATCCAGAGGAGTCATGGGAGAAAGTCATGTGGTCAGATGAGACCAAAATAGAACTTTTTGGTCATAATTCCACTAAACGTGTTTGGAGGAAGAAGAATGATGAGTACCATCCCAAGAACACCATCCCTACTGTGAAGCATGGGGGTGGTAGCATCATGCTTTGGGGGTGTTTTTCTGCACATGGGACAAGGCGACCGCACTGTATTAAGGAGAGGATGACCGGGGCCATGTATTGCGAGATTTTGGGGAACAACCTCCTTCCCTCAGTTAGAGCATTGAAGATGGGTCGAGGCTGGGTCTTCCAACATGAAATGACCCGAAGCACACAGCCAGGATAACCAAGGAGTGGCTCTGTAAGAAGCATATCAAGGTTCTGGCGTGGCCTAGCCAGTCTCCAGACCTAAACCCAATAGAGAATCTTTGGAGGGAGCTCAAACTCCGTGTTTCTCAGTGACAGTGCGTTTTTGACAACACAATACTAACATTACAGGGGATACATGGAGCCCGGGAACAACTGTAATAGTAGTGAGCACCCTTTTCATGTAATAGTGTCACTTACATTACATCTACAGTAGCTAATGGCACTATAACAGTAGGCTAGTCATCTACCCTTTCATCACATTGCATTAGTTATAATTTGTTCCCTGTATTTATAAGCAGTCTACAGCAGCGGTGGAGTTATATTTGGTTACCTAGGAAACCGAGAGAGCCGGTCCACATAACAATCACGCAAGTGTATTTACCTGCCGCTGACAATGTGATGAAAGGGTAGTTTGATTTCTAACATTATTCTCTCAACAGATATTTACAGCGATAGTCTGGCGTTATAATTTATTTGCTTTTGGTGTACTGTGGAGTGGGTAAAACTGTTTTAATGGCAGGCTAACGCGTGCACCGTTGACTCGCGCTAGCCTAGCATAGGCGAACTATCCAAAAGTAAGGACTGGATGAATTTTTTTTAAAACTGTCTCCACTGATGAAAAACAACCAGGCTCACTTGAAAATGAGGTCCGATGTCGAAAATCCTGAACCGCCCCTTTAACGAGATTAGTAAATTCTTCCTCTCCTATAGCAACGAATGAAGAAATTTTTTCTTCAAGGAGACTACAATGCACTGCCTGATGCGATACAGTAGTAGACGGTTGCATAGTTGTCATTTTTTGCCTGATATTATCAATCTTGTTAGTAAAGAAGTTACTGCTGTGCTGCTTGGAAACGTCTGGGGTTGAAAATTTATTTTTCATTAGTTTAGCCACTATTTCAAATAAACACCTAGGGCCCTATCTTGCATCCAGCGCAAAGCGAGCTTTTCCCTCCACAGAAGCACGTCGCTAAACTAGGGAATGAACTTGCGCTCCCTGGGCGGTTCAGCGCAAAAAAGGAGGCGTGTTCCGGCGCAAACGTTCCTTCATGCTATTTTGCAGGTTTAGAAAACAATTGCGCCACTAACCAGGAAAAAATAGTTTAAAGTCAGTGGCGCGTTGCGCATGTTATTCATATGCTATTTTAAGGGCGCATGCTTGGCCATAATCAATGTAGCGTGTGCACAACGCGCATACACTTTGATTCTCTCATCTACACAGAAGCAGCAGTTTTCATTTTTGCAAATCATACATTATTACGATAGATAGATAGACAATTTATTATAAAAGCATACATCTAGCTTACACATTTACCCAAATTATCATACGCCTTTTTAACCGAAGTTAATTTGGGTGGGTTTCTCCATCCCCAACGTCCCTGACGAGAGCGTTGCTCTCCTTGGCTGTGAACCGCTCCTGGCGAGCGCCTGGCAAATCCGCCGTTATGATAGGAATCCGCTTTAGAACAAGCGCGCCTGCTCTTAACGGGAATGTGAGATGACGCTCTGATTGGTTTATTTCACGTTACGCCCAAACCACACCTATGAATAATGAAGCTACTTCAGACCAACCCATTTTAGATTTGCGCCTGGCGCAAGAGTAATTTATCCCGCCGGGAAAATAGCAACAGCGCCAAGACCCGCCCACAAAGTTACTTGCGCTTTGACACTTGCGGTTCAGATCGTTAAAATAGGGCCCCTAGGGATTTATTTATTTTCTTCTAAAGACACCTTACCCCCAGGCTAACTTAGGTCTAAAGGAGGTCGCACACCGGACGAAAAGCGCAGCGCCGCGTCTAGGACAACTCGAGGTATCGCACACTAATGATATATCCCAAGGGTAGCATGTACAGAGTGAACAGCAACGGTCCTAGGACTGAGCCTTGTGGTACGCCATACTGAACTTGTGATCGATAAGACATCTCTTCATTTACTGCTACAAACTGATAATGGTCAGATAAGTATGACTTAAACCATGCTAATGCAATTCCACTAATGCCAACATCATTTCTGAGTCTATTTAAAAATGTTGTGGTCGATAGTGTCAAATGCAGCACTAAGATCAAGTAACACTAATAGCGAGATACAAGCACGATCGGATGATAGGAGAAAATCATTTGTGACTCTAATGAGAGCTGTCTCAGTACTATGGTACGGTCTAAATCCTTACTGGAAATCCTCGCAGATGTCATTTCTTTCTAAAAAGGAACATAGTTGTGAAGATACTGCCTTTTCTGGTATCTTTGACAGAAAGGGTAGATTCAAGATCGGCCTGTAATTGTTTAAAGGGGACATATCATGCTAAATCCACTTTTTTAGCCCTTAAATGCATTTTGTTGTATATTTGGAGTGTTTAGAAGTACAGAAAAGTTGAAATTATTCTCTTCAGGTGCTTCGTTGATATCTTTATATTCTGTTTTGGCCTTATTTTTAAACCTGTTCCGATTTTTCTGTTATCTATGACGTTTTGTGAACTATTACGTCACAGTATTTGCAGCGGAACTGCCAAATAAGGACATTGACTTCCAGCCCAACACTTCGAGCAATCCGCCATTTTTATTTCTCGCTGCAATTTTGTAGTCCAAGCTAAAAGATGCAGACGTTACGAGAGGGTAAGTTAAAATGTTCGGTTGTTTGATGTAGTAACCCACACGCTTCATTACACCGTCTAATGTAGATGAACTGCCGCGCTTGTGACAGGCATGTTTAACTGAAAGAACGAGCAGAGAGAGAGAGAGAGACCTGGTCGCGCGCACGCACTCTCTCTCTTCGGAGCCAGGCGAAAATGTAAACAAGACACCGTCTCCAAACTAGACGCTGTCTTGCTCTCTCTCCCTCGCACATATTAATCAAAATAAATCGACACGGTGGTAAAAGGTCGGAATACCAAAGTTTCATGTGTAAATACAGTAACACACCATTGCGATACATCGATATGAAGACGTCGTTCTGCAGGTTCGTCGTCTTCATTTTCATCTCGCTCCGGCTCCGACTCTGGCTAGAATATGTAAGGCTGGCTGGACAAGTCTTCCGTTGTTGACATTTTGTTAATAACGTGTGAATAAAAAGTTTCTGTGCCTCTAGATAATCGTATCTCTGCTATCAAACTACAAAAATGGCCGAACGGGGTGGAGTTGAACCTCTACATCCTGGAGAGGGGGCGGGGTATGAAGTGTCTCAATTGTATTTAAAGAGACCGCACCAAAACGAGTTGCTCTCAGACGCACATCAGAAAAGGGGTAAAAAAGGGTCCTGTGGAGCTATAATAATGAGGAATTCAGACCCAAGCATTGCAGTTCCGCTTTAAATAGACTACAAATGTATGATTTATATGTAAAAAGGAACGATTTAAAAACATGATATGTCTCCTTTAATTCTGTAGGATCAAGTTGCGTTTTTTTAACAAGCGTTTAATCATAGCCAGCTTAAAAGTTTTCGGTACATATCCTAGTGACAAAGATGAATTAATGATATTAAGAAGAGGATCTGTGACCTCTGGAAGCATCTCTTTCAGTAGCTTAAGCGGTATAGGGTCTAATATGCATGTTGTCGATTTAGAGGATTTAACGAGATTAGTAAATTCTTCCTCTCCTATAGCAACGAATGAAGACATTTTTTCTTCAAGGAGACTACAATGCACTGCCTGATGCGATACAGTAGTAGACAGTTACATAGTTATAATTTTCTGCCTGATATTATCAATCTTGTTAGTAAAGAAGTTACTGCTGTGCTGCTTGGAAACGTCTGGGGTTGAAGATTTATTTTTCGTTAGTTTAGCCACTATTTCAAATAAACACCTAGGGTTTTGTTTATTTTCTTCTAAAGACACCTTACCCCCAGGCTAACTTAGGTCTAAAGGAGGTCGCACACCGGACGAGAAGCGCAGCGCCGCGCCGCGTCTAGGACAACTCGAGGTATCGCACATTAATGATATATCCCAAGGGTAGCATGTACAGAGTGAACAGCAAAGGTCCTAGGACTGAGCTTTGTGGTACGCCATACTGAACTTGTGATCGATAAGACATCTCTTCATTTACTGCTACAAACTGATAATGGCCAGATAAGTATGACTTAAACCATGCTAATGCAATTCCACTAATGCCAACATCATTTCTGAGTCTAATTAAAAATGTTGTGGTCGATAGTGTCAAATGCAGCACTAAGATCGAGTAACACTTATAGCGAGATACAAGCACGATCGGATGATAGGAGCAAATAATTTGTGACTCTAATGAGAGCTGTCTCAGTACTATGGTACGGTCTAAATCCTTACTGGAAATCCTCGCAGATATCATTTCTTTCTAAAAAGGAACATAGTTGTGAAGATACTGCCTTTTCTGGTATCTTTGACAGAAAGGGTAGATTCGAGATCGGCCTGTAATTGACTAATTCTGTAGGATCAAGTTGCGTTTTTTTAAGGACATTATGGAATTAAGATAATGTCTGTACTATGTTATGATTGTACTGTTCAATTAAATACAATTGTTGCAAACTAAAGTCTGCAGTCTGAACACTTTACCTCTGACTGTCCGTTAACTGAATGAATTGAGAATATCACCTGAAAATCCGATAACATCAGCAGTTTTCATCCATGCAGCTGATTTCTGTAAATGAATGTAAAACTAAATGTATATTGCAGGACAGGGTGAAGTCAGTATACATTAACGACGAATTGAGACAAATATGAGACAAAAATGTAAATGGCGCTCTGTGGCGCGGCAGGATTTTGAACAAGGTCCTGAGCCGTTGATGGACAGACGCCGAATGGCGCAGGTTTGCACTGCGTTGAGATTTTATGCAACGGGAACTTTTCTGAATGCCGTTGGTGACACAGTTGGTCTCAGCAAAGCTTCTGTGTCATGGTATGTTTTTGTATCTTTTCTGTACGTCTTTAACGCTCCGCTCAACGATCGGATTAACGCTGTTAACTGTCGAAGCAATCTTTTTCCAAACTAAACATTTCTTCCTGTTACTACATTCTCCGCTAAATTTCCCAAGTAAAATGTCCTTGTAACTGTTATACTCCTCCAACAAACACATATTTCCCGCTGGGGTAAACTGCACTGAGTGGTTGAATGCGTTTACTCGATCCGCCATGTTTTTGGTTTTGAAAATGTCTTATTTTACCCAGAATGCATTGCAGTGTAGTCCTGTATACATATACACATATATACTTCCTTTCCTTACCTTTTTTCTTTTAGGCACATAAGGTTTTTTCTTTACCTACTCTCTGGGTTTCTTCTGTTTCTTGTTCTGGTTCTCATGACGGTATCTTATTTCCAAACATTTTTAGTTGAGGATCGATACCTGGAACCAGTCGTGGAGGAGGATCTTTTCCATTTTAATCCGCTTGGCTGGATCCCTCTCCATGCATGAAGAGATCAGATCCCTGCATTCTGTGAAGAGGGGAGAGATGTCCAGTTATTATTGTGAGTGTTATACTTTGTGTAACTGATCATATTATTTTAAGCTGTAACAAACGTTCCTGTATGACCCGTCCACATGCTCTCACCTTTGGAAATGTTTTCTGTGTACCAGGGCTCATCAAACATCTGAGGGAGGTTCCTTTCAGGATACGTCCCAGACAGCATCGCGAACATCAGTACGCCTAAAGAATAGACTGTTGCAGGGTTGCAATGATACCTTCCATGTTCGAAGAACTCAGGGGGAGCATAATCTTCTGTACCTGGAAGAAAGAACAAGATTTCGTCCATTGCAATGAATTTGTATTTTTATAGCTTTTTGTCAATTTATTCACCATAGATTTGTGAATAATACATACCATAGAATATCGAATAAGAAGACTTCTTCAAGCGTCTGCTACAACCGAAGTCTATTAATTTGACCTGCAAGGTGTTTGGGTTGATGAGCAGGTTTTCCAGCTTGATGTCGCTGTGGAAGACGCCCCTCTCACTGCATATTTTTGCAGCAGTGACAACCTGACGCATCACATCTCGTGCCGTCGATTCCTTGAGTATGCCATTTTGTATTATAAAGTGCCTCAGATCTTCACATGACGTGGGCTGCTCTAAGACCAGTACATATTCCTCTGGTGTCGCGTACCAGTCCAGCAGCTTTATTATTTGAGGAACACTGGGACCTTTGTTCATAAGAGTCATCATAGCGACCTCACTTGGAAGGGATTTGCCAAATAGACCCTACAGGAAAGATAATAGTTATACAAAAGTGAGATAATTAGGGGACATGGTTAAATTTAAATGAATTACTACAGAATTATGTCCTGCATTTGGGTAAGTATTAGGTTTGAAGAGTTAAGTAATTGAAATACTGGAAATACAGGGTTTCCCCAGGTTTGATCAAATTTAACCCAATTTAAGACTTTTTTAAGACCTTTTTAAGACCACTTTAATGAAAATTAAGACCTACATCGCACCCATTATGCAGTCGTAAAACACCAGATCAAATCCCAATAATGACTATTACTAACAAATCTTTTAATTAAAAATACATTTATTATAAAAAAACTCATTCAACAATACACTGCAAAGTGATGTTTTTGGTAAATAAATACTCCAAGAAATTAGACGTTCTCTGACGTTACGCTAAACCCTGTTCAGGGCCTGAATTTCATTTTGGAAAATGGGGGGGAAATCCCCCCTAAGGTGATTCTTATGGGGGGGGGGGGGGGGGGGGGGGTAAAAGCATACATTTATCTCGCCTAAATGTATGCTTACTCATTGCATTTTTACAATGGGGTAATTTTGTTCTCAAGAATTTACACAACTCAAGGAAGCTTGATTTCAATCTTTGAATTACTTTGAAAAAAGTAGCACAAATAAATACAATAGAATAAAGATACCAATAAAGAGAAAAGTTTTTGCTTAGGTCTAACACTAGTATTCAGAAATACCAGAGACTGAATAAAGTAATCAAATGTAAAATAACCCTGGGTAGTATTTTAGTCCTGACTAAATTAAATACATAGGCTATTAATCCTGATTCCTTAAAATGAAACCTGTTTTCATTATACGGTCACGTGCGATTTATGCTTATTTAAGACATAACCGACTGTGTTTAGACGAGGATACTCACCCAGACCGAAATTGACATGATTTTCGCATGTTTTTGACTGTTAAAGCGATATAATCCACGAAAAATAACTTCTGTTACCCACGAGCTGTTTGTGAGGCGGCTTTACTCTATGTATGTGTGCAGAGAAAAAAAACACTTCTCAGACAGCGCGCAAGTACCGAAGAGTTTAAAATCGCGTGAATGTTTAAACTGGTAAGACTTAAAAAGACGTGCTAATGGTAAACTTTACTTACTCATGATGCAAGGCTGGCCCGATTATGCAAGTGACAATTCCGTCTATCCCGACTATGGCAAGCCGTTTTAACATTTAATCATTTCAACCGACTAGTCTCTATTTTCATGCTACTAGTACTTATTTTTTAGATACTAGTATCTTTTCCATTAAGTACTAGTACTTATTCATTAGCTACTAGTGCTTTTTCTTTAGGTACTAGTGCCTATTCTTTAGATACTAGTGCTTATTCTTTAGGTTTTACAGTGGCGGAGCCAGGATTTTTTCATAGGGGTGGCCAGGCAAGGGCCAGCAACGAGTTTGGGGTGGCACAGAAATCTTAATTATTTTTTCATTAAAAATAATTTGACTATAATGTATTGGACTGTTTTAGTGCCTACACAACTGAATAAAGTTAATTTGTACTTAATTGTAATTGAGTTAATAGTGAATTAGGAATCATGGAATACTGAGTATTTTTTTTTATTTTTTATTATTACCCACCACCTCATATTAAAATGAATTAAATAGTAATAAAAGGGCACACACTATAGCTAAAGTTCAACTTGCTTGTTCTACATTGTTGCATCTTCATGGATGAGATAGCATGCAGATAAATACTGTAGTCCAAAGATTATTCAACCTTCAATGCGTTTTTTATAATCAATGAACTCTTCAACCAATTCCGAGTTTGTCAAAAAAAGTTTAACTTTCTATATTAGTTGTCAAAATAAATAATTGCAACAGTTCTATCATACCTAAATTAAAAAGGAAAACAAAAGTTCTCTTTTGAATCCCCATGAATGTGAACAAGGCGGAAGTCAACAGCACATAATGTAAAATGTTATGTTTTTCATAATGTAATGTAACCAGAATGTAAAATTAGTTATTTTATGGATTTAAAAATTATCCAGTTTTGTTTGTCCTTTACAAATTAACGCAAAATGAATGCATATCTTCTACAATGCACAGTGCTCACATTTATTTGGACATTAAAATATTACATCAGTTTGTGCCTTATATTGTGATCTCACATACAGAATATTTTAATCCAGACACATGTGACGCATAGTATAACAAATACATGCATGCAGTTTTGACAGCTTTAATCGCCTTTTTGATTCTTACATGAGTTAATTAACGACAACTACGGCTACAGCACGCCGCATTTGCGCGTAATGTGCAAGCACAGTAGCCTACAACGGCTGTCAGCCGTATGACAGAAAAGTTAGTTTTACTGACATTTGGCCTGATAACATCTCATTTTACCGAAGATAGCCAACTGAATAAGGACAACGCCCTTTTATCAGCATCTGACATAAGTGTCACAAGCTTTCACACACACCTTCTAAAATAAAAGTAGCATGAGAAAAAAAGAGAACTACGTTTGTTGTTGACTGCACACTATTCGACTTACTCAAAACGTTCTTGTAACCAAACAGTTGAGAAAGACTGACTCTATATTTACTATGTGCATATCACTGTCTGATGTTCTGCTGAAGCTCATTCTGAGGTGAAGTTGGAGTGTGCATCTGAAAAGTCTCACGTTTTTTGTGGTCTTAAAGAGACGGTTCAGCGTTTTAAAAAACACAATTTTTGTCAATAAAAAAAGAGACAGAAACAGCAGTTGTGAGAGGGGTGGCCAAAGGGGTGGCCAAGCTTAGACCAAGGGTGGCTCCCTAGCTCCGCCAGTGTTTAGGTACTAGTACTTATTCAATAGATACTAGTACTTATTCAATAGATACTAGTACTTATTCATTAGATACTAGTACCTATTAAATAGATACTAGTACTTATTCATTAGATACTAGTACTTATTTATTAGATACTAGTACTTATTCATTAGTTACTAGTACGTATTATTAGATACTAGTACTTATTCATTAGATACTAGTACCTATTAAATAGATACTAGTACTTATTCATTAGATACTAGTACTTATTCCAATAGTGACTAGTAACTATTCTTTTGTTACTAGTAACAAATAAAAAAAAAATGCCATTGACTTCTATGGGGATCTGTCATTCAGATATCAACTATTCAGTTCTGACTAGTATGTATTCCAGTTGTGACTAGTACATATATATTAGATACTAGTAGTTATTTATTAGGTACTAGTACTTATTTTTTAGATACTAGTACATATTACTAGATACTAGTATGTATTCAATAAATACTAGTACTAAGTCATTAGATACTAGTACCTATTAAATAGATACTAGTACCTATTAAATAGATACTAGTACTTATTCATTAGATACTAGTACTTATTCAATAGATACTAGTACTTATTCATTAGATACTAGTACCTATTAATTAGATACTAGTACTTATAAATTAGCTACTAGTACTTATTCAATAGATACTAGTACCTATTTATTAGATACTAGTACTTATTCATTAGATACTAGTACTTATTTATTAGATACTAGTACTTATTACTTAGATACTAGTATTTATAAATTAGCTACTAGTACTTATTCAATAGATACTAGTACCTATTTATTAGATACTAGTATTTATTCCGAATGTTACTAGTAAGATTTTTTATTTTACTAGTCACAACTGCTTTTTTACTCGTCTTATGTTATGACTAGTCAGAACGGCCACTGGAGAGTTCAATTAAAAATCTTACTAGTAAAATAAAAAATCTTACTAGTAACATTCGGAATAAATACTAGTATCTAATAAATAGGTACTAGTATCTATTGAATAAGTACTAGTAGCTAATTTATAAATACTAGTATCTAAGTAATAAGTACTAGTATCTAATAAATAAGTACTAGTATCTAATGAATAAGTACTAGTATCTATTTAATAGGTACTAGTATCTAAAAAATAAGTACTAGTACCTAATAAATAACTACTAGTATCTAATATATATGTACTAGTCACAATTGGAATACATACTAGTCAGAACTGAATAGTTGATATCTGAATGGCAGATCCCCATAGAAGTCAATGGCATTTTTTTTTATTTGTTACTAGTAACAAAAGAATAGTTACTAGTCACTATTGGAATAAGTACTAGTATCTAATGAATAAGTACTAGTATCTATTTAATAGGTACTAGTATCTAATGAATAAGTACTAGTATCTAATAATAAGTACTAGTAACTAATGAATAAGTACTAGTATCTAATAAATAAGAACTAGTTGTCATGATTCTGCCTTCGTGTACCAGTTCTTCTCTTGTCTTGAGACAGGATCATGACAGACCCATGTTTTATGTGTAAGCACATGGCCATTTGTTTGGGCTGTGTGCTTGCGTTGTCTCGTCACGTAACCCCGCCCACTTGTTACCCTCGTTTAGTCATCATTGCTTTACCCTCATTTAGTCATCATTGCTTTACCCTTGTCACCTGTTTCCCTCATTAGTTTGCTCCCTATTTAATCCCCTCATGTTTTCTGTCCTGTGTCGGTACATTGTCTAACATTGCATGTTATTCATTGTGAAACCTTGTGAGTATCCTGTCAAGAGTATAAAGAGAAAGTTCTGTTTTTGCTGTTTGTTTATAGTCTAGTTAATTGTCAGAGTCATAGTCTAGTTTAGTCACTCGTAGTCCTGTCTTGTCTTGTTTTGCCCCCTCGTGGGCTTTGTTTTTCCTGTTATTTGTACTAGGGCTGAACGATATATCGTTATCGTATCTATATCGAGATATGAACTTTCAAGATATTACTATCGAAAAAAGCAACGATATAGACGATATAGATTTTCCCTCTCCGCGCTCGCCCTGCATACAACTCTGGCAGTCACAACAAACATCAGTTTTACGAGAGCCCTTGAATGCACCGCTAAAGCCAGCGCGCGCACACTACCAGGGACGTGGGAACTATATTGTGAGAGGGGGGGCGGCGTTTCCATGGTGACGCGTCATTGCTTGTCACGTGACACACCGCAGCAGCAACAGCGCTGAATGAATGATGATCTTCCTTTATGTCATTTTTCCTTTTTTATTCAGAATATTCACAAATGTGTTAGCTATGGCATGAAATATCTGATATTCCGATTGTCAAATACATGCAAGTGGAAGTATATTGTTGTTTAAACACCATTATAACGATCGCGTTAGTTGAGCTGTATGCGCGATGGGCGCCGCCGTGTTAGTTTGTGCCGCAGACGCAGTTCAGAGAATCGGATCTGTTGGATTTACAACCTCTATGTTTACAACACGTGAATTCATCCACTTCTCCCGAAATACTTAAAAGTAAGTGGCTGGTGAGCTGGGAATAGAATAGAGTAAACATTGAAGTTACTTACACAATGTGTATCTGATATGAATAAAACGTGTCGAATTATAATGGAAAGGATTATTATTACCTCTTCCATAGACATCATCGTGTATTTTACAAACTCTAAATGTATTGTTTTTTTAGTACTTACGTAGTCATATCGTATTGTATCGATATCGAGATATCTGGCATGAAAATCGAGATATGAAATTTTGTCCATATCGTTCAGCCCTAATTTGTACAATAAACTGTTGCTGTGACTACTGTCTGCAATTGGGTTCATCTCCACACACCCCCATAACAGAATGTACCGACCAAGAAAGAACCCAGCAGACGGTATGTCCTCCCAGCTCCAGCGACAATCGGAATTCCGTGAACAATGCTGGTTGTCAGCTCCCACCGACAGAAAGGTCAACCTTCCATTCTCGTCCCAGGGTGGGTGGATCTTGAAGAATTATGCCCAGCTCTGGGATCGTTTCTCTCGGGAGGAGCTGCAGGTTTCTTCCTCGAGGTCTCCACCTTCTGCTTCACTTCCTGTGATCCCTGAGGGTCGTCTGTTAGCCGTCGCTACACATGGGGACCAACCCAGTCCCGCCGCGACTCCTAAGTCACCTTCCACGTCCTTCAATCTTCATGGTAAGCGTGGAAGGCACCTGTCGTGGGAGTCAGCATCGGAGTCTTCCTGCCCGGAGTCGTCCTCGCCTGCGCTGAGCTCCCCAGTTCCTGTAACGTTTCCTGCTTCACCTCCCTCTCCTGTCACCAGTCTGGCTACCGTCTCTGCTCCGCGACCCAGGAGGAGGGGAGCTTCTGGTCCTCCGTCTCTGTCTCCCCCTGAGTCCGCGATGGCTCTCCAACCCGCCGCTGAAGTCAAGAGCGCTGTCCCAGAGCCCGCAACTGCAAGCGGCGTCCCAGCCGCTGTCCCAGAGCCCGCTACTGCAAGCGCTGTCCCAGAGCCCGCTTCTGCAAGCGCTGTCCCAGAGCCCGCTTCTGCAAGCGCTGTCCCAGAGCCCGCTACTGCAAGCGCTGTCCCAGAGCCCGCGACTGCAAGCGCTGTCCCAGAGTCCGCCACTGCAAGCGCTGTCCCAGAGCCTGCCACTGCAAGCGCTGTCCCAAGCGCTGTCCCAGAGCCCGCGACTGCAAGCGCTGTCCCAGAGCCCGCGACTGCAAGCGCTGTCCCAGAGCCCGCGACTGCAAGCGCTGTCCCAGAGCCCGCGACTACAAACGCTGTCCCAGAGCCCGCTACGGCAAGCGTTGTCCCAGAGTCCGCTGCTGAAGGCGCTATGCCCGGGTCTGCTGAGAGAGTTGTGGCCGATCTAGCCGCAAAAGAGGTTCTGCAAGCAGTTTCTGCCCAAAAGGAGATGCCTGTTGTCTTAGCTGCTCGAGCCGTATCTGACTATCTTACAGATCCTTGAAATGCCACCCAGACCCAAGTTACTTTCAAGTCACAAACCCTCGACATCAGACAGTGCTTCCCCTGAGTCAAGTGGGTTTGGTTTGAAGGATTCAAGGGAATCTGACGCGTCAAGCATGAATGATTCTGATGTCCCGAGTCCTGTCCCGAGTCCTGTTCTGAGTCAAGCGCAGCCTGGAGTCATCGGCCCAGAGGGACCATTCCGGTCCGTCTGTCCTCTCAAACAGGGTCCTGTCCCACAGTCACCCGCTTCATCCCCTGCTTTGTCTCCCGTGTCGTCGCACCCTGTTGTCCCCATCAAGTCTCCTGCCAAGTTGCCATGTGTTTCCCCTGTCACCCCTGTCGCTGTCCAGCCCCGGACTGTTTTCACCAAGACTGTACCTCGTGTTTCTTCGTCAATGCCTGCCCATAACCCCTGTCCTAAGCCCTCGCCCCGTAAACCCAAGACCACCAGTCCTCCTATTCACCCTGGACAATCCCCCATGAACTCTGTGTTGTCTCCGCCTCCTCTTCCTTGTTTATTATTTTTATTATGTCACCCTAATCCTGTCATTGTGTATTTGTGTCTGCCTTTGATAGTTTTTGTCATGTATTGTTGGTTTGTGTCTTTGTCACAGTCGGTCTTGTCCTGTGTTTAATGTTCCCTTAGGGAGCGTCTGGAAGCCGCTCCTTAAGGGAGGGGTTCTGTCATGATTCTGCCTTCGTGTACCAGTTCTTCTCGTCTTGAGGCAGGATCATGACAGACCCATGTTTTATGTGTAAGCACATGGCCATTTGTTTGGGCTGTGTGCTTGCGTTGTCTCGTCACGTAACCCCGCCCACTTGTTACCGTCGTTTAGTCATCATTGCTTTACCCTCGTTTAGTCATCATTGCTTTACCCTTGTCACCTGTTTCCCTCATTAGTTTGCTCCCTATTTAATCCCCTCATGTTTTCTGTCCTGTGTCGGTACATTGTCTAACATTGCGTGTTATTCATTGTGAAACCTTGTGAGTATCCTGTCAAGAGTATAAAGAGAAAGTTCTGTTTTTGCTGTTTGTTTATAGTCTAGTTAATTGTCAGAGTCATAGTCTAGTTTAGTCACTCGTAGTCCTGTCTTGTCTTGTTTTGCCCCCTCGTGGGCTTTGTTTTTCCTGTTATTTGTACAATAAACTGTTGCTGTGACTACTGTCTGCAATTGGGTTCATCTCCACACACCCCCATAACACTAGTATCTAATGAATACTTACTAGTATCTAATAATAAGTACTAGTAACTAATGAATAAGTACTCTTATCTAATAAATAAGAACTAGTATCTAATAAATAAGAACTAGTATCTAATGAATAAGTACTAGTATCTAATAAATAAGAACTAGTATCTAATAAATAAGAACTAGTATCTAATGAATAAGTACTAGTATCTAATGAATAAGTACTAGTATCTAGGGCTGGGCGATATGGAGCAAAAAATATATCTCGATATATTTTGCTATATCTCGATATACGATATATATCTCGATATCTTTACAGGAAAAATAACCCCCCAAAAACTACTGCAAAAACAAATATGCCAAATTATGCCAAATTTATTGAAGTGCAAATAGGTAGGCAGTTCATGTATGAAAAAAATGTTTCTGCGACATTTAAAAAAAAAAAAAAATCCCTGTATACAAAAATAATAATTTAACTGTAAAATAAAGAAATAATACATATTGCACTATTTTTAATAAACCTGTATATAAATATTACAAATTTTGGCAAATAAATTTAAAAAATGCCATATATCCCCCAAAAACTGCACAACTGTAGAGTAAAACATTAATTTAAAAAAAAGTTATAAAAATGCGTCTAAAAACTGACATGATTGTTACAAAATCACACTGTCTTAGGCCTCTGGAGAACTCAGAACAACTGCTAGCATAAAGTTTAAGGTAAAAATAACTGCCATTAAATTACAGTATCTTACTACTATGCAATTAGATAAACTGCTCATTCATTACATCACTTTACCTCTGTCTTTATCCTCTTCTCTTCTTTTTGGCACTGTATCTATAGCAGAATAGGTAGGCTAATGCTAATTTATAATGTGTCATGTAAATTCGGCCATCCGTCACAATCAGGAAACTTTCACCGTGTCTAGACCTGGCGCGAGCTGCCAGGCCCGTTTCTACAGGGGAGCATGTTAAGTGTGAGTGTGTTAAGCGCCCTCAAACAAAAGCAATGCGGCGAGAGGCGACGCTACACAAAAAATTACCAACAACAACTGATCGCGCGCGCGCTGTTTCGGACGCACTTCAAGCACTCGCTGGGCGGGGAAAGATTGATGTGACTTGGTTGAATGAGACAACACGCGAGGGGAGAGGGAACAAAAGCAAGAAGGCGGAGGACGGCAACGGCGAGCACAGCACATAGAAGGCAAACAAGCAAAGTGGCGAAATCAGAATTAAATATAAACAATATATCGATATATACGATATGTCAAAATCCATATCGAGTTTAAAAAATATCTCGATATATCGTAAATATCGAGATATCGCCCACCCCTACTAGTATCTAATGAATAAGTACTAGTATCTAATGAATAAGTACTATTATCTATTGAATAAGTACTAGTACCTAAAGAATAAGCACTAGTATCTAAAGAATAGGCACTAGTACCTAAAGAAAAAGCACTAGTAGCTAATGAATAAGTACTAGTACTTAATGGAATAGATACTAGTATCTAAAAAATAAGTACTAGTAGCATGAAAATAGATACTAGTCGGTTGAAATGATTAAATGTTAAAACGGCTTGCCATATCCCGACTCCCGAAACGCGAGAGTGTATATCGCCGCCTGCAGCGCGCTTAACGATTGCCTTGTCCAACCCATTTTGAGAGACGAGAGATAGAAGACGCAGCCCCGCTGAATCACTCACGCTGTTTGTGAAATTGTGTCTCGCAGACAGTTTTAAAATGACTGATTTGATTTTATAATCTGTGTGGATTAATTTACTAATACAACCTACATGCTAAAGTGAATCAATGTTTGCGGGAATTTCCCGCATTGTAAATGGCAGACCTGCGGGAATTATTAAAATTATGCGCAATACCGAGGCGAAATGCGAGCCCTGTTGAATTTTCACGTTGTTGTTGTTTTTTCCCCCATTTCACATTGCATTGCAGTCTGGTTGACTTTGAATAAATAGGCTAGTATAATGAAATTTAAGACCTTAGTTTAAAAAATTAAGACTTGGACAACGGAATTTAAGACTTTTTAAGGCCTTAATTTAGGAACATGACATTTAAGACCTTTTTAAGACTTTTAAGACCCCGCGGCTACCCTGAAATAGTTATTAAAGTTTCGGTCACTTTTACTGTCGACCGGCAAAGTTTTTCAGGGCAAAATTTTTCAGGGCAAAATTTTGTCATTTTAATGGGAATTTTTGCGTGAGGGTAAAGTCACGCGAATTAACTGTGCTGACTAACAGAAAGCTGCTTGGTTCGAAAGTTCGTACGCTATTGACAATGGTCCTTTTTTGACTGCAAAATTTTGTTAAAATGTCCTATTATTAATGTGACTGTGTACTATTATTAGAGTAATAAAATGAAGAGAGGAATTGCTTACTTACAATACGGACATTTTCCATGGCGTTTGTCTTCAGCACATGTTTGAGTGCCACCTGTTCTCCAAGGGAAAGAAAAAATAAGATTTTTTTGTAAGAATGTTTTACAATTAATTAACTATATGTGCAGAGGTCACATGATTCCAGTAATTAACCTTGATGTAACTTTTAATGAATTTAAATTCCCACTTCCAAGAGTGCAAAAAAACAACCTTTCGTGAATCAGACAAACGGATCCCTTCGTTGACACATCCAAATGATCCTTTACCCAGTTTTTTCATAATTGCATAATGCTGCAAGACGTCCCCTGTTAAAAAAAGGGACATAATACATTTACAGTATAAACCACAAAAAAATTGCAGATTAAAGATAGCTGTAGAATGGACACATTATTGTGGTGCCTCACACAACCAAAATCCATCCTCAGTTCACATTTTCATTTGGATAATAAAGACAATGTCCAGAAAAAGATGTTAAAACTGAGGTACTTTTTGACATTTTATGAGTCGTTTTGGGGCTTGTTCTATAAACTGACCTGTCTTTCCCTTTGAACTTATATGGATAAATTCATCCTCATTCTTCCAAGAAATGTCATCCGATGTCGAAGCGGAGTTGGTGCTCTCCTCAGTCATAGATTGCACAGTCAGAGAAGGATTGCTGTTGTGAGTGCTGATGCCCCTTTGCTCTTGCCTGGAAATGTCTTTATCATCATCCGGCACTCTGGTGAGAGAAGACTCACAGCTGTGCCTGCTGTACACTGAGTTGTACAGTTCAGTGTTGCGGTTCTGTTCAGCTTCCCCATCAGAGCATCTCTCAGGCTGTTGGCTGCTGTCATTTCTGCACTGACTCTGTTGGGCTTCTTTGGAAGTTTTCTTGGATTTCCAAGACAAAGCCCATCTAAAGAACCTCCCTTTCTTCTCTACTCTCTCTGGGACAGGCCTTGGCGCAGCATCTTCCTCTACAATGTAACTGCGAGATAAAACACAGATCGAGAGATATAAAACAATTTGAGCAATTTCCAGGGTTTCTGCACATTTTTAAAGTCAAATTTAAGGCTTTTTTAAGACCATGCATTAGGGGTGTGCAATAATGACAAAATGTCTCGAACAATATTTTCAAAGTTTTGTTGATAATAATTAGATAACATTTTACTGATTCTGTTTTGTGCTTGGTGCCATGGCTGGTTTAGGCCTGATGTTGACAGCTGACTAATGAAGATATTCATATTTTTCATATTCTATGCAGTGGTCAGTTCACAGCAGTGACAGAAATTAACATTTTTTTTTATTAAAGGGATAGTTCAGCCAAAAATGATATTAAACCCATGATTTACTCACCCTCAAGCCTTTCGAGATGCATATGTCAATCATTTTTCAGACTAACACATTTTCAGTTATTTTAGAAAATGTCTTAGATCTTTCAGTGGTTATAATGTCAAGTTATGGGGTCCACCTCCTTCAAGTCCCAAAAATGTGCATGCATCCTTCACAAAAGTAATCCATCCGGCTCCAGGGGGATAAACAAAGGCCTTCTGAGGGTAATCCGTGCGGTTTTGTCTTAAAAATATACATATTTAAAACTTTATAAATGAAAATAACTGGCTTCCGGCAACGGTCGACGCGCGTTCACGGGATGGATGCCGGCGTATGACATAGGACGTAGCGTAGGAAGCGTCGTGACGTAGAACGAATGCGAAAGCGCAGCCAGAGAGCAGAGCAAAACAAAACTTCACTCAGGATTTCTGCGATTTAAAAAACGTGTATTTAAAAGAAAATGTCGGAGGATTTTGATATTAGAGAAGAGGATATTGAGTTTTTGGCACAGCCCTACGTTCTACGTCACGACGCTTCCTACGCTACGTCATACGCCGGCATCCATCCCGTGAACACGTGTCGACCGTTGTCGGAAGCCAGTTATTTTCATTTATAAAGTTTTAAAATATGTATATTTTTAAGACAAAACCGCACGGATTACCCTCAGAAGGCCTTCGTTTATCCCCCTGGAGCCGGATTGTTTACTTTTGTGAAGGATGCATGCACATTTTTGGGACTTGAAGGAGGTGGACCCCATAACTTGACATTATAACCACTGAAAGATCTAAGACATTTTCTAAAATAACTGAAAATGTGTTCGTCTGAAAAATGATTGACATATGCATCTCGAAAATGCTTGAGGGTGAGTAAATCATGGGTTTAATATCATTTTCGGCCGAACTATCCCTTTAAGGGGTAATATTTGCCATCTTAAATTGATTTCCAGGGGCATTTTCACCTATATGGGCATTTGTAGATGCATGCATCACCTTTTATGTCAAATTCTAACATTCAAATTAAATTCTATTGGAATAATACACAATTCCACTGTTACCAGCCAAATTAAATCATTAAATCAAAATGTAAAAAAAATGATTGCATCACAATAAGTGTATTGTGATTGTCAAACAATTTTAGTAACTAAACTGAATTTTATTAGGTTTAGTGACAACATGGTACAATGTTTACATGGTACAATTTCTGGTAAGCTACGCTTTTTTATTATTTCAAGTCAATTCAATTATTGTGATTTAATATTGACTCATTTGGATAAATATTAGGTAGGCTACACAAGATATATTAGGAATTAATTTTTCTCAAGAAAAAAACATCTCACCTAATGCTGTAAACATACAGAGAGCCCTATCAACTGGCAGTATTATTTAATCTTAAAAATAACTCTAATTAAATAGAATGCGTTTTTTTTTTATAACAACTTTATTTAATGATATAAGTAAAAATATAATAAATATGTAATAGCCTATAGTACACATGATTTAGAAAAATACTCTATAGCTCTTTTTTTCTAGCCAACTAACGTGCTATAACAGTTAGCCTATATTATGATCATCAAATGGCTTTCATGAGGTAAATGTTATGTGACATAATTGTTTTCCAGCTGTTTTATTGACCTCTTTGTTTGATTGATTGGTCAATATTATGTATGAGGAATATACATTTCGTAAAGTTGTACTGTATCTTTCAACAGTGTTCATTAGTGTTTATTTACTATTAGCTAGAGATGGTCGGTTCACGTGCCGCCAGGGATCTGTTGCGTCACATTTACAAACGCCAAAACGGTATTTATTGTTTGAATTTCGTAATAAAAGTGACAGAATCTGAGAGCTGAGATTTTTTTTATATCATAACTAACCTGCTCTGTCTACTCTGTTGGTCTCCATGTCGTCTTTGCTCCGCGATTTTTCTGTGCGTGAGAAAATGGATGTGTGGCGTGCGTGAGAGTTGGCAGCTCTGTTTGAAATACTGTTCAGATCGCTTGTGCTGCTAGAAAACTGAACCAAAACCTTCTGTGACGTCACAAGTGAGCGACCAAGGTTATTTTTCAAATGTTTTTGTCAGCGGAGAAACTTGCAAAGATAACTGCTAGCAGCTATTGGTTTGACAGAAAATATATATCTTTATAAACTTATATGTAAGGGATAATCCACGGCTAGCTGTGAATTTATTTATTTTTAGCAAAATTAATCAAAAGTGCCCCTTTTAAACAAATATTAGTGATAATATTGTGGTCAATAAAATCAAATCAATTTGATTATAAAAAGACATGACAACGTGTGCAAAACTATAGTAGCCTAAATTCACCTTTATTTTTATGTATCTGTCAGTCTGAGACTTCGTTGCCATAACGCGTTGCACTTGCGTGTGTCTTGCTTCGGACTTGACTGACGGGGTCAGTCTCCGGTTTCAAGGGTCTCAAAATGTATGCCCAGATAGCAAACGTACATCGCAGAGACTTCTGTGAAAGATCGTAGCATCTGGTAAACATCGTTTTTAATAGTAAATGAGAGCCGTATTCCTTACCTCTACACCAGTGCTTGAAGTGGGGGGAAAAAGGTGCCGTTGTTGTGCCGAATTTTGACCCCCGCCAAATTATTACCCCCCTAGTATTGGTAGGATTAGTTGTGGGGGAGGGGTTAGGATTAGGGGTGGGGTTAGGATTAGGCAATCAGGAACTGACTTCAACGAGGGGGGTAATAATTTGGCAGGGGGTCGAAATTCGGCACAACACCTGTACTGCGTACCGGTGAGCATAGATATCATATAAAGGCTAGATGTCTCGTCCGCGCTGCTGGCCAATGGAGCTCGACATCCGCACACGGCGGCCATCTTACGACAGGATGCTCGCTCACTCATAACATGGTGCATGTACTTTTAAATAACCATAACTTGCTCAATTTTCTACCGATTTTCAAACGGTTTGGTTTGTTATAAACGTCAGAGATGTAGCTATTATACTGCATACATATGAATAATTATGTTCAAAATGTTTAAGCATTCAGAATTATAGCCACGTTAATAACGTTTGTAAGAAACCAAACCGTTTGTAAATCTGTCCAGATTTCAGCGAGATAAGAGGATTTGTGTGCGTGCTGCTCACTCACCTTAATTCACAGAGTCCTGTCCTAAGATGGCCGCCAGTGATGCCGGAAGTGACTCCGCCTTAAGACATCTAGCCTTTATATGATATCTATGCCGGTGAGTACCGCCCCACTTCGAGCACTGCTCTACATGATGAATCTTCAATATTTGAAACTGCATGCTGCCACGCGGACCGAGCAGATCAGTAGACGCGGCCACTGGTGTCTATCATCAAGTGGCTTTCGCATTGTGCCACTCGCATCCAGTGTAAACACGGAATATATATATATATATGTGTGTGTGTGTGTGTGTGTGTGTGTGTGTGTGTGTGTGTGTGTGTATCCAATTTGTCACTTAGTACAACTTCACATTTCAAGTTGACTAAACTTAATATTTTAAGGCAGCATGAACACTTACTTTTTTTAAGTTGAAACAACCTTTTTTTTTTGTTTGTCTTGGGTATGGGGTACAGTGATGTTTTCCATACCCTCCTATAACAAAAGTTTACAATCTGTGAAGATCAGAGACTATTACAGTTTTTCTTGATTGCTAACACACTCAGTTGGCCCAATTTCCCAAACCATCCATTCAGTTCTCGAAATAACACATTTCACCTGCATTTCACACAATTTTCTCAATGTTTTCTGCAAAACTCTACACAAATGTCCTCATTTTGCACAGGTTTAACCCCGTTCTCATTCAGAAAACACAAATACACAGTTACCTCAAGTGTCATGAACTCAAATAGCACACATTTATCCATGTGTAAACTGATGACACACCATGCACTCAGAATCTCAGGATAATATAATTTGGGCTACAGGAAAATTAATCCTAATTTTGAAGACAAAGAGGAAGAGAAGGGGGGAAGGAAAATTAAGGGGACAGGGTCAAAGGACATTTGTTCCTGATAAAATACAAAGCTATATATAATTGACCAAGTTCTTGAGCATGCATGGGAAGTTGGCCTACAGGGTTTTTACAGTGCACACTTTAGATGGGAGACTTTCACTATTCTATGTAAATACTGTAGCACATGTTGTACATCCTCAAACTCATAATTGTCAATTGATTTGTAGCCATGTACTTCTTGGTATTTTTGCATAACAGAGAGACAACTGCCTGGAGTGAGGGTAAGTCATGTCACAAGATAAAAAAAAAAATGTTATACTATAGTATGGCAAATATGATCACCAATACTGTAATGCAATTTGGCCAAGGATGCTGAATTACTTATTTTTATTTTACTGACAGTATACTGTATTGTATTGGATACCAAGTTTATATTCAATTCTTTGGTATTTCAACTTTTCTTTTACAGTGCTCTTTATAAAAGTGTACTGAAAATAAACTTTTCTTAAAGCTTACTGTTGAATTTCACTGTCTCTGCACGTTGTATACTGTAATAAACATTACGTAATGATTCCTGATTGCCAAAAAGTGCTTTTTGTAACAGTGTTCTGAACTGATCTCACTAGTGCTGATCTCACTAGTGCTCTCTAGGCAGTGGAGTAGTCTTTGTATTTGTTGGGTTTCGTGTCATCTGAGGCCAAAGTTTGATTCTGTCAAAAGAGAATATGTTTTTGACTAATTTTTTATTATTTGAAGCAGAAGTTTGAGGTTTGTACAAGCTGATGTGTAGATTTGAGATTTTATTTTATTTTATTTTGTTTTGTTTTGTTTTGTTTTGTTTTGTTTTATTTTATTTTATTTTATTTTTCTTTTATTTAATTTTCTTTTGTTTTTATTTTTTTATTTTTTTATTATTATTTTTTATTATTTCTATTATTATTATTTTTTATTATTATTATTTTAATTTTTTTTTTTTTTTTTTTTTTTTTAATTTTTTTTTTTTTTTTGTGAAAATAAATATTGCGCACCAGATAAGGACAGTGACTCCAGCAGAGAAACTGAAGCGGTGGTTAAGTGTTTCAGTTCTCATGATTATTATCTGAGAAAGGATTGGTTGTTGAGCTCACTGCAGGTGGCTCAAAGCTCCTCTAGGGCTTTAATGTCAACTGGCTCATTAGCAGCTGTTTTCAGACATGATTTATTGATCTACAAGTATAGTGCAGATGTGAGAAATGTAGTTAAATCCAACCTTGAATTATGGGTGGGGGGGCATTTTCATATACAGTAGGACACAACATATGAAAACATGATGCAATCTGACGTGTCTTTCATGAACGACTCAATGGATTATCTTCCCTTTGCACCATTCATTACAGAATTGTGCAGTATAATGGTTTTGATATTTACATGCTTTTGAAAATGTTCACAAAGCGGTTCATTGACGTGAAACCAGTAATAAAAAAAAAAAATCATAAAATTGAAATTATGCTTCAATTTCACATTTCAAGCACTGATTTTGTTAACTTATTTGACTTACAACTAAAGGTTAAGTTTCAAAACTTGACTGTAACTTGGGAATACTTTCAAAACCATTGCTTATTTAAAACAATAAAAAATAATCATGCACCAAGTCTTGAATGTTTCTGCATCACGTTCTTGCAGAGATTCCCTGCAGTAACATGGTGTTTAATTCACTTGCAGGCATTGAGCAGATTTACAATGAGCAGAATGTATATTGTGTCTGAAAACAGAGTGTTACAGCTGTTCTTTTGTGTCATTGACATTATATGTTAATGTCTTTTAGGACTCTGTCTTCGGCCTTGCTTCGCATCTAACACGTGCAGTAGTATCCAGAGATGGAATCGTTCCAGTTTCCAAACAGGCCTTGCTTCAATTCCTTCAGGTGATATACGATTCCAGCAGAAAACTTCTTCTTGTATCCTTGCTTCTTGGTTTTAGACCACACTGTCAGGGAGCAGCCTCGGCCCACCACCAAAGAGGAAACACGGTTGTCCCAAACCTGTGGCATGATGGGGGTGTCTTCATCAGGATAAACATCAAGGAAACTGCCAGTACAGCTGTCATCATAGTAGTAGCTGCTGTCTTCGAACATCTGGGCGCAGAGTTTGCTTCCATAATCATCTGTCAGAGTGGCTGGCTCGGGACACTTTGCATTGAGCCCCTCGAAGCACAGAGCAGCCAGGAGAAGAGCGGTGACCACCTTCATGTTTTCAGCGTGTTGAGCAAAAGGAGATCTTTTGCCCTGACCTATATACATGGAGCTTCTGCATACGAATGACGTGCGTGAGAAACGTCAGGGTTTCCAACAGACTCCGTGAAGGTTGCAGCTGCAGCATTCACACAAAGTTCTTTGCAATTCTGTGAAATGTGACCCTGGACCACAAAACCAGTCACAAGGGTAAATTTTTTTAAATTGAGATTTATACATCATATGAAAGCTGAATAAATAAACTTTCCATTGATGTATGGTTTGTTAGGATAGGACAGTATTTGGCCTAAAAATATTGAAATATTAGAAAATCTGAAAATCTAGAATCTGAGGGTGCAAAAAAATCGAAACATTGAGAAAATCCCCTTTAAAGTTGTCCATTTATCTTTGCAATGTTGCTGCATTCACTCACACACACACAAATGTTTTACAAAATATCTTCATGGAACATGATCTTAACCTAATATTCTAATGATTTTTGGCATAAAAAATATGACCCATTTTGACCCATACAATGTATTGTTGGCTATTGCCACAAAATATACCCGTGTGACATGTGACTGGTTTTGTGATCCAGGGTCACAAATGTGTTCTTAGAAATGTTTATAGTCCTTTTAGATCATTTTCGTGAACTGAAAATGCATGCAATTTTAACAAAAACAAACATCACAGATATTCACAACCAACCAGCCATAGTGTCTTTATGGTGATAACCGAATCAAAATTTAGAATATAAGTGGGGGAAATGTTCATCTCTTAGAACATTTGGAATTTTCAATAGTTTGTAAAATTTACTGATAAATCTTCAACAATAAAAGTTAAGCATTTCATTCATATCAAGATCGTGACATTTGATTGTCACACCCTTTTGATTGTCTTAAGCACAAATTATTGGGCACGAAATCAGCTAAATTTAAGCAAATTGCTTAAACTAGTGCAAAAAATGCCCGTGCAAAATCAGTTTTTGTGTGTGTTTTTAGTAATTGTTGGTTTGGTGTGTTTGAGTGCTCATTGTTACAATTACACAGCAAAAGTTCAGTGACATTTTTTTTTTGTGCATGGTAGAAAGCACACAGTGAACTCTGAGAAAACGCTGCGCTTGAGTAAACAGTTTGTGTATAGGCCACTACAAATGATGCCCGTGAAAGAGACTGTAAACGCATTGAATAGGATATGTTTAGTTGGTGAATAGCATAGGCTACTATTACACAGTAGCGATAACGTTAAGCGCACCAGAATGAAATATAATATTCAGAAGTAAACAGCATAGCTGACTTACAGATTCAGTTAACATCCACAAATGAATAAGCGTGTCGATTCAGGGAGCAGTGCAAAATGCCCGTGCAAAATCAGTTTTTGTGTGTGTTTTTAGTAATTGTTGGTTTCTTGGTAAAGAAAACACATTTTTACTCAAATTAATCAAAATGGATTTATCACGTTTTGGATCCAAACTATAATATTCAGAAGTAAACAGTGTAGCTGACAGATTGTCAGAATGTTTATTTTTAAACCACAACCTTCTTGGGGCTTCTTTGACCGATACAACTCTCTAGTGTCAGAATGTTTATTTTTAAACCACAACCTTATAAAAATGATATATTTAACGATATCTTTATCATTTCTCATCCAAACAACGTCAAACTTGGCACTGCACTTACTCGTGACCGTAGCGAGACACCTGTCAAGTTTGAAATCAACAAATGATGCCCGTGAAAGAGACTGTGAACGCATTGAATAGGATATGTTTAGTTGGTGAATAGCATAGGCTACTATTACACAGTAGCAATAACATTAAGCGCACCAGAATGAAATATAATATTCAGAAACAGCATAGCTGACATATAGATTCAGTTAACATCCAACATCCACAAATGAATAAGCGTGTTGATTCAGGGAGCAGTGCAAAGTGCCCGTGCAAAATCAGTTTTTGTGTGTGTTTTTAGTAATTGTTGGTTTCTTGGTAAAGAAAACACATTTTTACTCCAATTAATCAAAATGGATTTATCACGTTTTGGAACCAAACTATAATATTCAGAAGTAAACAGTGTAGCTGACAGATTGTCAGAATGTTTATTTTTAAACCACAACCTTCTTGGGGCTTCTTTGACCGATACAACTCTCTAGTGTCAGAATGTTTATTTTTAAACCACAACCTTATAAAAATGATATATTTAACGATATCTTTATCATTTCTCATCCAAACAACGTCAAACTTGGCACTGCACTTACTCGTGACCGTAGCGAGACACCTGTCAAGTTTGAAATCCATCGGACTAACGGTTCGAGAGATATGTGGTTAACAGACACACAGACAGACAGACAGACACACACACACACACACACACAGACAGACAGACGTTTCTGTAATTTATAGAGAGATACTTAAGCCATTGCTGTCTCTGAAAAACATCAGAAAAGTAATTGTGCAATTCTTGATATTTTCCTGAATTGTGATTAAAATGGTTGAGACCATTTGTAGACCACTAAATATTTTGACATTTTTGGCTAGGCCCATTTGATTTTTTGCCCAGAAGTGTAGACTAATGTCACATTTAATATAATCAATAAAGAGAAAAAATTAACAAACTATATGTGTCCACAGAGATTCTGAAAACTGTTCTCTTGTCTCAATACATATACATGTATTTTATTCTAAATTCTAGTCTCCTGACAAGTGTTTCTTCACTTTTCGATCCTTCCATCCAAACCCCTCAAAGCGCAGAGTAGCGAGCAGAAAGCGATATTGAGTGAACCCTGACACCAAGCTAAAACAAACTTAAATGAGAAACCTTTGGTTTACCGACAGATGCTCTGAAGGTTGGGAATTCAAACAGATTTTAGTTAAATTAATCTCTTAACTTTGAGTTTAGCAGTTTGAGACAAGAAGAGGCTCTAGTCTGAGTTTCAATAGTACATTTTTACTAGTCTGTAATTTGTGTGTGATTGACAACTGACACCTAGCCCACTTTATATATTGGATTATGCATCCAACAATCTGGGTCAGAAGCAGTCATCAGTTATTTATTTATACTTACTTTTTCCTCCAATACTTTTTAGGCTTGTTATCTGCTGCTGTTTCAGCACCGTGTGCATTCTGTAACATATTGGTGTAGGTATAATGATTCATTTCAAACTATTGTTAGTGTTCTTGATATTTCTGTATTGTAGAAAAATGTGTGCCTTGTGAAAGAGGATGATAAACAATTTTATTGAATTATTCTTATCAGAATTGTATTTTCTTTTCTGGTTTCATATGTTATCATGTTATTGTTTTACGGTGAAAAATGTCACTCGCCACGGCAAGAACTGTGTCATTTTTGGCATGCAATGTCCTCCACAGATCTGTAGCATTCATTTGTAGGCTACATGCAGACACAGATCTTGTTGCGATCGGTATCTACTTGTTTTTGGGTCAGGCATTGTGTATTATCGTCTTCATATTTTAGTCTCTTCAGGTGTCATTGTCCTAAATTTGAATGCAAAGAGATAATCTGATCCATTTGTCAGTGTGAGAAACTTTAGGTTGCCAACAGATGCTCTGAAGGTTCAGAGTTTCAACAAACCTTCACAGGTTTTACCGGCAAGTCAATATTTTATAGTGTTTGGGGGTCAGTGTGACTGCATTTAAACTTTCTTTAGTTAAAAAACATGTTTTTTTTTTGTTTTGTTTTTTACATTATCTATCTACACACACACACACACACACACACACACACACACACATACACACACACAGGGATGGGCAGTATTTCAGATACATGTATTTAAAATACGTATTTGAAATACAAAATACTATTTTGTATTTTGTATTTTAAAGCCTTTGGAAAAAATCAAATGTAATTTGTATTTAAATACATTTAAGATGAGTATTTTAGTATTTTCAAAATACATAAAATACTTTTTGCCAGTCAACCTCTTTATCAGGGTATTGATTTTGTGCATCAACTAGTTCATACATTCACTAGCTCAGCATTGGATCAGTGACTTTTTGTTTGTTTGTTTTGAATAAGGTGAGAATGTCATGATCAATTCTACTTGTTGATTAAAGTTAAAATAGTGTATTATTCACTTAAGTTAACATGAAAGAATAAAAGAGCACAGACAAGTGGGAAAATAGCGTAAGCCAGTCTTGACTGGTTGTTGATTTTTATCAACTAGCTTGTCAAATGTGTTTAAAGCATTACTGCATGTTAGGGCTGGGTTATATGGAACTAGTGATGATATAAAGTGTGAATTGATGGAACTTTTTCTAAATTGTTTACATAGATTTATCTATGTATATTATAAGCAAATATATCCATGCAGCTTTTAGTGGGCAGGAATTATTGGAACGTTGGAGTGGAAAAAGAAGCACTTATGAATGATACACCACAAAAATCTTCAGCTTTAGTTTTATTGTACATAAAAAATAATAATAAAAAAAGGGGTACACTGAAAAAAATGTTTTGTTGAATTTAATAAAAAAAATGTATCATAAGTGGTTGCACACAACTGATTTTAGCTACATTTAAACAAATGCATTAAGTTGATGTCTTGGACACTCGGGTGAAGAGAGGGGTGGAGCTGTCAACTGATCACCACCTGGGGGTGAGTTGGATCCGATGGCAGGGGAGGAAGCTGGACAGACTCGGCAGACCCAAACATACTGTGAGGGTCTGTTGGGAATGTTTGGCCAAATCCCCTGTCAGCGAGGGGGGGGGGGGGGGGGGGGGGGGGGGGGCGATGCAGTGCCCTACTAATGCTGTTTTCAGTGGAGGTGGGCAGCTGTTGACCTCGACTGGGGATGTCATCGGACGGTGGAAGGAATACTTCGAGGATCTCCTCAATCCCGCCATCACGTCTTCCATTGAGGAAGCAGAGGCTGAGGGCTCAGAGGTGGACTCGTCCATCACCTAAGCTGAAGTCACCGAGGTAGTCAAGAAACTCCTCGGTGGCAAGGCACCGGGGGTGGATGAGATCCGCCCTGAGTACCTCAAGTCTCTGGATGTTTTTGGGCTGTCTTGGCTTTGGACTGGCAGACCGGGATGGTGGTCCCTCTTTTTAAGAAGGGGGACCGGAGGGTGTGCTCCAACTACAGGGGGATCACACTTCTCAGCCTCCCCGGAAAAGTCTGTGCCAGGGTACTGGAGAGGAGAACACGGCTGATCCAGGAGGAACAGTGTGGTTTTTGTCCCGGTCGTGGAAAACTGGACCAGCTCTATACCCTCTCCAGGGTGCTAGAGGGTTCATGGGAGTTTGCCCAACCAATCCACATGTGCTTTGTGGACTTGGAGAAGGCATTCGACTGTGTCCCTCGCGGCATCCTGTGGAGGGTGCTCTGGGAGTATGGGGTCCGGGGCCCCTTGCTAAGGGCTGTCCGGTCCCTGTACAACCGAAGCAGGAGCTTGGTTCGCATTGCCGACAGTAAGTCAGACTTGTTCCCGGTGCATGTTGGACTCCGGCAGGGCTGCCCTTTGTGGGAAAGTGGGAAAATAGCGTACGGTTACGTACAGAACGGTTCTGTTCATAATTTGTATGGACAGAATTTCTAGGCACAGCCAGGGGCCGGAGGGGGTCAGGTTTGGGGACCACATGATCTCATCTCTGCTCTTTGCGGATGATGTTGTCATGCTGGCTCCATCAGACCAGGACCTTCAGCATGCACTGGGACGGTTTGCAGCCGAGTGTGAAGCGGCTGGGATGAGAATCAGCGCCTCCAAATCCGAGGCCATGGTTCTCAGTCGGAAAAGGGTGGCTTGCCCACTTCAGGTTGGTGGAGAGTTCCTGCCTCAAGTGGAGGAGTTCAAGTATCTTGGGGTCTTGGGAAGGATGGAACGGGAGATTGACAGACGGATCGGTGCAGCTTCTGCAGTAATGCGGTCGATGTACTGGTCTGTCGTGGTGAAGAAAGAGCTGAGCTGCAAGGCCAAGCTCTCGATTTACCGGTCAATCTACTTTCCTACTCTCACCTATGGTCATGAGCTGTGGGTCATGACTGAAAGGACAAGATCCCGGATACAGGCGGCCGAAATGAGCTTTCTCCGCAGGGTGGCTGGGCGATCCCTCAGAGATAGGGTGAGAAGCTCGGTCACTCGGGAGGAGCTCAGAGTAGAGCCGCTGCTCCTCCACATCGAGAGGGGCCAGCTGAGGTGGCTTGGGCATCTGTTCCGGATGCCTCCTGGTCGCCTTCCCGGGAAGGTGTTCTGGGCATGTCCCACCGGGAGGAGGCCCCGGGGAAGACCTAGGACATGCTGGAGGGACTATGTCTCCCGGCTGGCATGGGAATGCCTCGGTGTCCCCCCAGAAGAGCTGGAGGAAGTTGTCCAGGGAGAGGGAGGTCTGGGCATCCCTGCTTAGACTGCTGCCCCCGTGACTTGGCCCCGGATAAGCGGAAGAAGATGCTTGGATGGCATTAAGTTGAACTTAATCAATTTTAGTTAATTAATGCATTTTTTTTAAATGTAGCTAAATCAATTGTGTGCAACCACTTACCATATTTTTTTTTCAGTGTAAATAGTGTCAAATGAATCTAAGTAATTCTAATACGCTTTCTAATTTTAATAAACTTATAGAAACAAATAAACTTGACATAAAATAAACATAGAATTACTTAAAAAGCAACAACAACAACAAAAAAAACCTCAAAAGAGTTTGAAATTCAGTTTATGCTGTGGAATCAAAACTGATATTGAGAATTGTGAAACCATGATATTGTTACTGTGAAGTAAAATTGAGATTTTGTCCATATCGCCCATCCATATTCTTTGCTAGATAGCAGAAAAGGTTTCCACAGTTTTACAGTATGAATTTTTTAATAGTGTTCACCACAAGTAATAGACTACATTGTAACCAGAAATAAGTATATAAATGGCTGCTATTTTAAATAAGTGTATTTGTAATTGCCAGAAAGAAAGAAAGAAAGAAAGAAAGAAAGAAAGAAAGACAGACAGAATGACAGAGAGGGCAGAGATGAGGTTAGGAATGAAAAGTCAGTAGGCCTATGTAGTTTCTTCATTCAATGTGACCTATACCTGCACTGGATGGCCAATTTCACATGTATTTTGTGTATTTTCAAAATACAAAATACTGTATTTGTATTTAAATACCTTTTTTCACACAGTATTTTGTATTTGTATTTAAATACATTTTTCCACACAGTATTTTGTATTTGTATTTTAAATACATTTCCATGTATTTATGCCCATCTCTGCACACACACACACACACACACACACAAAACTGCTTGATTCGGTTGTTCTGAAGATATATACAAAAAAATGAATGGGAAAAGAGAAAAAAAAAACTTCCAGCATAAATCTGAAAATGTCCACACCTAAATGAAGGCCTGGTATTAGAGCACAAATGCGGACGAACATGATCACACACACACACACACACACACACACACACACCACTGTAATTGAGTTTTCACCCTTCACTCCTGTTCATATCTGCTTTTTTATTCTTAAGGTAACTATTTTTATACATTTGGATTATTGGAAAAAATATATATGTTATTGTAATCAAGTCTTGTCTTTTAGTGGCACGCTATGTGGCATTATTGCAAAAAACAAGACAACACACTTATACAAGACACTTCAAAAGACCTCAAACAACAACAACAAAAATAAATAAAAAAATTACAAAAATACTGATTTAATGTATTTAATAATGTTCTCTAAGTATACATCACAGAAGCTGTTATACGTAAAATCATAAACAATTAAGTGTGTCTCTTTTGTAATGAGTTCGTTCTGTAACATTTTGGTGTAAAATACAAATATTTATTCATTTTAAATATTAATAAGTGTTCATATTTCATTGTTTTAGCTAATGTGCTTCTTGATTTCACTTATTATCGTAAAAAGGAAGTTAAACAATTTTATTTAATTACTTGTATCAGTTTTTCCATTTTCTTTGCTAGCTTGTTAAGTACCAGGCTATATTTTATAATACTATTAATTTATAAATAAAAAGTCACTGTGCTCCCTTTGCCGGAAGTGACGACATGTCAGATCTGTTTTGTTCCTGTCGTGGCGGGAATACGCGCTACTGACGGTCAACATGGATGTTGAGATGAAAGAGACAGACAGTGAACAAAGTCAAGTCGACGGACAGCCTAAAAAGGACGATACTGCACAGAAAACATCATCGACTGCTTATGAACTACCATGGTACTGTTTGTGGCTATTTGTAAGCGCGCTGTCGTGGCATTTAAATTAATTGCATGTCGCAAAAGATAGCGAGCCTGCAGCATTTTTTTTTTTACAACAACTGAACTGCCAAGCTCGTCTTTTTTTTTGCTGTTTCATGTTCATTGTGATACGTAATTGTGATTTAAGTGTGTTATTGATTCCAGGGTTGAAAAATACAGACCCCTGAAGTTGAATGAAATAGTTGGAAATGAGGAAACTGTCAGCAGACTGGAGGTTAGTGCGACGTACTGTAATAATTTGCCTGATGTAACGTTAGTGAATAGACTTCTGGAAATGTTGACGTGTTCACTCTTTTGCTCCATTATTGCAGGTGTTTGCAAGAGAAGGAAATGTGCCCAACATCATCATTGCTGTAAGTTAAAATATGCTTTCACGTCCAGGTGCCATCTGCATTTACATTTGATATGTCACTATGCATCTGAATTTACATTTGATATGCCACTATGTATCTGAATTTACATTTGATATGTCACTATGTATCTGAATTTACATTTGATATGTCACTATGCATCTGAATTTACATTTGATATGCCACTATGCATTAAAACAATAACCACTTTTGTATTTAGGGTCCTCCTGGTACTGGAAAAACTACCAGCATTTTGTGTTTGGCTAGAGCTCTTCTTGGCCCGGCCATGAAAGATGCTGTTCTTGAGCTGAATGCCTCAAATGACCGGTAAGAAACACTTCAGGTGAAGGGATTGTAAGTGGAGAGCAATGACTGTTTTCTAACTGCTTTTCTGCAGATATTTTGGGTGATCATATTCTTTTTTTAACGTGTTTCTTTATATTTGTTTGTATATTACTCATTCCAGCGGTATTGATGTTGTAAGAAACAAGATTAAAATGTTTGCCCAGCAAAAGGTCACTCTCCCTAAAGGTCGCCACAAGATCATAATCTTGGATGAGGCTGACAGGTAATAGAAGTATTTTTATTAAAAATATTGATTTTTAAGGGGGGAAAAAATATCAGTGATGCACCAACATGAAAATTCTGTGCCGAAACCGAAAATTATTGATGTACTTGGCCGAAAACTGAAAATTACCAATTTATAAAAGTTATTAATTTCTTATTTTAAATGAGTTTTTCTTTGTATAATTATATTAATATATATTTTTTAATTTAACTCAGTAATTTGAATGAATCAAAAAACAAACATTCAAGCAAATCAAATAGTTTTATTAAAAGATTTTATGAATCCTGATGTATTTGAGTTTTTTTTCTGTGCGTCTGTGTTGTACTACCTCACAGAAATCGATGATATTATTATTATTATTTTACTTCACCTGCTTTTTAAATTTGTTTTAAATCAGATTCATAAGATTGTTTTATGTTTGACACATTTCAGGGTTTTGTGCTGCAATATCCTGCCTTTTCAAACTTTAAATAAAACTTAACTATACATTAAAATATTAATGTGGCAAGCAGGACAAGGCCGAGGGTCGTGCGAGAACGTCCTCCTCGCAACAATTAAATATCAATATACTGACTGAAACCTGAGTGCTAAATACTGAGGGGCGGCATGGCATGTTAAACGACATTTTCGGCATGAAAATTTTCACTGACCAAAATGTTGGTGCATCACTATTAAAAGTTAATATTATAAATATTTTTTAAATGTATAAAAATGCTTTATGCAAGTATTTGTATTTCTAAACCAGCATGACAGATGGAGCTCAGCAAGCTCTCAGAAGAACCATGGAGATTTACTCTAAAACCACACGCTTTGCTCTGGCATGTAATGCATCAGATAAGATCATTGGTGAGCGAAGTGCCACATTATTTATAATAATAGTCATTTAAACATGTTCCAAAAAGTACATTGGAGCACACACATAATAGAGAGGTTTTTCAGATGATCCTATCATTGTGTTGCAGAGCCCATCCAGTCCCGCTGCGCTGTTCTGCGTTACAGCAAACTCCGAGACGACCAGATCATGATGCGTCTCACGGAGGTGGTAGAGAAGGAGAACTTGCATGTCACCAACGACGGCCTTGAGGCCATCATCTTCACCGCTCAAGGGGACATGAGACAGGTCAGGTCAATTATCGTTTTACGTATATATTAATATACATAACATCAATTATTTGCATTTTAGATTAACTTTAATAATGATACTAATAGATATTAATACTGTTAAAAAATATTTTTATTATATATTTCTATTTACCTACCATTTTAATATTTTGTACTATTATTATGATTATTGTATACACACTTTTTACTTTTTTTTATTTATTTATTTATTTTTTTATCTAGGCTCTGAATAACTTGCAGTCAACAAATTCTGGATTTGGTTACATCAACAGTGAAAATGTGTTCAAGGTATTTTTTTGGATAGGTTTTATTTGAGTTTTCTTTCTAATGCATGGAAATCATTTCAGTATAAAAATGTGTTGGTGAAGTACAGTGTTTCTTGTGCAGGTGTGTGACGAGCCACATCCTCTGCTGGTTAAAAGCATGCTAGAACACTGCGTCAACGCCAACATTGATGAAGCCTACAAGGTATCACTAAACATTTGCCCTTGAAAATATTCCGTATCCTTTTCAGAAGACACTAGACAAAACTAATGCTTCTTTCTACAGGTTATTGAGCAGCTTTGGTCACTAGGATACTCACCGGAGGACATAATCGGAAACATCTTTAGAGTGTGTAAAACCTTTCAGATGGCAGAATATTTGAAGCTGGAATATATTAAGGTATTTATTGCCCTTGTAGAGTCTCCATGAGAAGCTTTAAACTTTAAAGAGGCACTCAGTCATTTAGTTTCGATAAAACAATATTTATTTGAATCACACTGCAATTTCCTTCATACATTTGATTCCCCAGGAAATCGGCTACACGCATATGAAAGTGGCAGAAGGGGTGAACTCTCTGTTACAGATGGCTGGTCTGTTGGGTCGACTGTGCAGTAAGACGGCTGCACCTGATGCAAGCTAAAGACAAAAGATGTTACCAAATAATCACACTTCTCCTCATTCTTCTTAATCTCCAGAACTTTTATATTTTGAGTAATTATACAAATACGACAAGTTGCAGTAATAAAAATGTAAAAAAATCCTTTTGATGCTTGTGAATGATTCACGGACCTGTTTTTGGTGTCTTAGGTGCAACATAGTAGAACTAATTCCATTTACCTAATAAGAATTTTATACATTTATATTTATAAATCATGACTTCATTCCAACAAAACATTTCCTTGTTGTAACATATGTTAGAAATAGAACAGCAGAAGAAGTGATAGTTTTTTTTAGAGGTTTCATTTTCAACATAGCCAATGACAATTTTAGACAAGGAGGAAAAAGTATTATCAAGTTGCAGACACCAAATTAGACTTAAGACTTGTTTGTATTTAATGTTCCCCCACTAAAACGTACTTTTGTTTTAACTTTTGACAAAGGACAGGTTACTCTTCTGACTCATGTCACACCTTTATGAAGCAGGCTTAAAAAAAGCTCTTGATATGCATTAACACATTTAGTTCCTCTGTGGCATGAAGTATTTTAAACGGTCTTGTAATAGTTGTACAACACTAGTCCATATTTGTTCACTAAAGCTGAATTGAAACATTGTTTATCGATCAGCAGAGCAAAACATTATTTGACATTAAAAGTTTGAACATAGAACTCTTTTTTTTTTTTTTTTTTTTTTTTACTTAACAGTAAATGCACATCAACATAAAAATAAGATCTAATGTGAAAATCAAAATTAAAAAGATTCTCACCTCATTTCATTCTGATACAAATCTTATTCTTTTGGGTGCGTTCACGTATTCTGATTCTGAATCTGTATAAAAGGGAAAGAACAAAGTGAGTGGTGCCGTCTCATGAATAAATAGAAATATTTTATCAACCAAACCAAAAATGAACATATTACCTTCCTCACTTTCATTTTTTATGTTTTCATAACTACAGCTGTCTGGTGAAACAATTCCAAATACAACAATAAACAAAGAAACAATGTTTTTTTTTTATTGTAATGGTACAGTAATATGTAATGGCACACAAAAAGCTTAGGTAATACGTGTACATTAATATATATATACATATACATTGAAAGTCAGGGCAATTACAAAGTACGGTCAAGCTAGCGAATAATAAACAAATAAAATAAATTCTAAAAATAATTATTGTTGAGCCCTGGATGACATTGTGATTTTGAACATTATTATTTGCTGAAAACACCAACCTGAGTCATGTTGTACGTCTTTTGTTGGAAAAACATTACCGTATTCTCCTGTATGGAACGTGATGTGACCTTTTATTAAAATAACTGCTTTAAGCATCTTGTCATCCATTTGTGCAGTGTATCATGCACCTATGGTCTATTTTTTTTCAGTGTGTGACTTCTGGCCTCTTTTGAAATAGTCATTTTTGTCTCATTTATCATCAACTGCTTTTTGACACCACCGGTTCAGAGGTATCCAGATTAAAATGTGTCACTTGACCTAATTTTTCTGAAGAAAGCGAACAGTGCTCAATGGTTATCAGCACACATTTACCTGCATCATTGTCGTCGTTTGCATAAATTGAATTTGGAATTGGGTCCCTATAAAAACAAAAAGGCATGTTAGCATATCAAATATAGACTGTAGCATAATTTTGAGCAAGCTAAGCTTTTGTAAACCGAAGTCTTTGATTAGTATCTGACTTGTTTTCCTCACATAACCATTATGAAAAACAACACTCACACATATGTTGGTTCCAAGATGCCGTGTTCTGCTGCAGAAGCAAAAACACGCATTACTTTAGGCTACATGTTCATATTTAAAAATGCCATTCATTTATAAGTGACGTCTTAAGATCGCATTAACAATAACTCTTACCACCTGTAAGGTTCTGATAACTGCAGTGGATGTCACCTGCTGGAAAACAGTTGAAATAACCCAAATGATTACATATCAACAACATATTGAAATAATTGGTCCCATAGAGATGAGTTCAAACTTTGCAAATTTAAATAGGAAATCCTTACTATTCGCAGGCATGTTCGCCATTGATTGCCTGTGAAAATACATTTAGCACATCTGTAACGTTTTCTTCATTTTGATCTTTCTATCATGACTAATCAGAAAAGACAGTTCATTTTGTTCATTTAATCATTAATGCCTCTGATGGCTTTCAGTTATGTACAACAACATCCATACAATCCATACCATACAATAATATGGTATTTTAGATAAAGAGTAAAGTGGATGTGAATATAACAGTAAATAAAACTACACGACTCAACAGCAAGTAGTGCATTGGTTATTGTTCAAAAGACCTCACCTTGAGGTTGAAGGTATCTCTCTTTGGTTTGGTCTAATCACTAAAAAAAAGACAAGATAGGAATAAAATCTCATTCATGGATAACGAAGAGCGCATTCTGAATTTCAGCTTTCCTGTGACAGAAAATGTGTGAAAAACACTAATGTTCAAGTCCTAAATAAAACGTTCTTCTCTTCAGAATGTGATGAAAGAGGACGTAGTTTACCTGTGTTAAATCGTCTATTGTCATCAAAATTACCATCTAGACTGCTGAAAGCAAAAATAAATAAATAAATAAATATATATATATATATATATATATATATATATGCATATGTGTATACTGTACAAAAGTGTGGCTGCCTTAAATTTTTAAGTACAATCAACTTCTCAAATCGTATCAAATCACATTAAAAGTATTATTTTAAAAATGAGTTGAATCTTGTATGTATATATATATATGAATATATATATATATATATATATATATATATATATATATATATATATAGTTATACAAGATTCAACTCATTTTTAAAATAATACTTTTAATGTGATTTGATTTGAAACGATTTGAGAAGTTGATTGTACTTAAAAATTTAAGGCAGCCACATTTTTTTTTACAGTATATATATATATATAATTTATATTATTTAATATATACATTATGTTACATAGTTGAATTAATATTTAGTGAACATTTATAAATAGATAAAACATTTAACTTACAAAGGATCTTGGTCATACAGGTCATTGTCCTCTTGCTCCATATCTCAAAATAAAAATACAACTTAATCAGACGACAAAGACAATTGTATGTAAGATAAAGTTAAAGCAGCTGAGAAAAATGATAATGCATTTTCCTAAAGCTGTTGCGATATCAGACCACTTACTAGATTTTTTTCTGCAGCACACACAGAGAGCGTAAACACAACCAAGACAAGCCAGAGAAACGATGGCAAGGACAACTCCTTGCTGGCTTTGGACTTCAATCATGCCTTAAACAACAATAATAATAAAAAATAAAATAAAATAAATATAATTCTCTTCAATCTAATTGAATTCTTTCAGAGGTTTACAGATGTTCTTCTACATGCATATAGTGAGGAAATGAGAACAAATTGCAGCGTTTTATCTATTCATTACCACAAATACAGTTCTCACCCCTCTGACACAATGGCAAAAATCACGATAAGAGAATTATTCATATGTGAGATGATTGAACTTGATAGTGTTCGATGAACTAGCCTGCCATAAGTTTGTTATCAGCAGCTAACTGAACCACAGGATGAGTTATGTAACCATCAATAGTTTATTTCTTTAATTTATAACAGGTCATTTAATGTGATGAAGTGGTAAAAGTATCTGACAACTTTCAAAACTAACTTCTCCCCCCCCTCCTCCTCCCCATCCCCCCTGAATTATGTAGAGTATGAGTAGAGTATGAGTTGGTGAGCTGTTACCTTTTCTGAAGTACCGATCTCCATTCTGATGAATTTAGTTTGAAGTCGAATGAAGGACTAATGAGAGAGAAGAATGAACCTGAGTGTTTCCTGTTTCAAACTGAATCTAACCACATCCGTGCAAAATCATGCCGGACACCGGTAAAGAGACCACCACAAACCCACAGCAACACAAAACACAGTCATACAAAATGTCAAACCTTTGAAATGCAGCCCCTTCATTAGCATTCGGTGAATTTTTTTTTTAAAAAAACCCAAAACATGCTACTGCAACCAGACAGAGAATCATGTAGAAGTAGGGCAGAATGTGATTGAGTTTATAACGAACTCACATTTTTGGAGGGTCTTGAGCTAATATAGGCTTTTAAATGTTTGCAAGACGTAGGGCGATGTTTCATTATTTAAGCTTTATGACATTTGAAAAAGCCTGTAGGTGGTGTGTGTGGGTCTGTTTTTTTCCGCTTTTTAGGCATCTTGTAACATTGTTTTTTTTACTACAACAATGGCTTAAATTTGACAAGAATCTTCATTTCAAGATATTTCTTATGATAAGAACATGATTAACGATATGGTCTAGTTCAGTTCATTAAAAGTTCATGTAAATGGAATTTTCAAACTAAATATAAAAATTAGTATAGACATTGTTTTATATTTATTTATTTTTATAGATATTTTTTAAAGAATGTGTATGAGCATTTTATATACTCTTGCATAAATATATTTACAGACACTTTATTATTATTAAATGAATCATTATTAGAATTGAGATTTGATTGAAATTATTACATGGAAAGATTACAGACCACTGTGTTTTTTCCTCAGTAATGACCAGGATGGATTTTTAAAATTTTTATTACCATAGCTGGAAGTGATGCATGAAAATAAACAAAATCTTGTGAAAACAATATTGACATTTTGATATGGTGTTTAAATGAATACAGGATTTGGACCCTCGTCAAAAATGAACATACAAAATGAACATACAATCTTTCATCGTTATGTTACATAGGCTATGTGACGGTGGTCAAAATGTGTGAACTTTTGGGAGGCGTTCTTCATGAAGCGTGATGGTAGGCTTCCTTTCTATGCCCCGTTATGTTGAAGCTCAGCATTCTGTGGCTTGATGAGTGGAGGTTGTGAATCTTCAGTAAACAGTGGATGACACTGGGTGAAAACAGTGGAAAATGTGACTACAAGCGAACTTGACATTTCACATCAAAGAATTTGCAAACGCAATTTTTTACCGTTTGAGTTAAGCTAGTGAGGTTCTAAAGCCCGAGACTACAACTAAAAATAGCTTTTCTATTTTAATATGGTGTATAAGTGAATTATAAGCAGAACAATTTAAGTGAAAAGATGAACTCATTCATTTTACATTATAATGTTCTTAATGTTTACAAACTTTTAGTTTATCTACAGCTTTCAATGTGGCCTCAGACCTTTGGAGCGCACTACACATGTTTGTATATAACATTATGGTGTACACGTATGACAGTATTTATGAATACTTACAGGCACTGCTGCTCAGGCTGGAGGACATGTAACTGCTCCCTGCACCGAAGGAACTTCCTGCTCCAAAGCCCAGTCCTCCACCGAGTCCCAGTCCTAGACCCCCAAGACCTCCTCCTAGTCCTCCGCCCAACCCATATCCACCTCCGAGACCCAGACCGGCACCTCCACCCAGGCCTGCACCTCCTGCACCCAGACCTAGACCTCCTCCTCCTCCTCCTCCTCCTCCGATCACAGTCTTAGACATGTGCACGGTGACACCACCTCCAGATCTCAACCTGGTCCACGAGACACGAGATACGATGTGATCGTTGAGTGAACAAAACCTCACATTAATCTCAAGTTAAACCTCCTCACCTGTTCTCTTCACTGTCCAGGAGTTTCTTATAAGCTGTGATTTCAACATCCAGAGACATCTTGCTGGCGAGAAGCTCCTGATATTCTTGACCGTAATGAGTAATTTGCTGAAGAAAATGCCCATTTAGATTTAGTGGAGTCTGAGTGACAGCTTTATTTAAAGGAATAGTTCACTTTTAAAATGAAAATTCTGTCATCATATACTCACCCTCATGTTAGTAACCAGACAGTTTTTGGGTCCCATTGACTTCCATAGTATATTTTTTTCCTACTATGGAAGTCAATGGGACCCAAAAACTGTCTGGTTACTGACATTCTTCTAAATATCTTCCTTTCTGTTCAGCAGAAGAAAGAAATTCATACAGGTTTGAAACAACTTGAGGGTGAGTATATGATGACAGAATTTTCATTTTAAAAGTGAACTATTCCTTTAATTAATAATGGTTATCATTTAGTCTTCTTAAGTGAGTTTACCTTTCTGAGGTCATCAAGCTGAGATCTGAGAATTAGAACTTGATCCTGGTATGTCTCCGTGTGGGAGTTGGAGTGACACTCTGCCTCCTCCACCTGAGACTCCATCTGTAAGTTCTGTCATTGGAGAGGGCAGCAGTTATTCACAGGAATGCCAAAAAAGGGGGCAATCTGACATCTTTTACCCAGCGTTAATCTCCCGAGTAATACGCACCAGAGTTTTGAGCCTGTCGATCTCCCTCTGCACAGAGTCAATCTGTAGTTTGTAAACGCGCAGCTCCTCTTTGGCTGTGGTGAGTGTCTGAGAACTTGGCTGAGAGGATGCGGACATCATGGTGAGCTATATAGACGAACAAACGAAAAGAGGCTGTAAGTGGATCTCAGTCTGGCCCAAAACATGTGCTTATGTCGTTACACCTGCAATACAAGGACTCGCCGCTTGGGGGAGGCAGTTTTTTAAAGATGAATCGAGTATAAGACTATAAAGTCATGTGAGGATAGGGTGACCACTGAAATTGGGAACTTTTGAAATGACAATACCACAATAAGAAATATAATCTAATACTAAAATTGACCAGCAAAATCACATCTACTGTCCTGCAACAGAGCAATAACCAGGTGGTCACCCTTACATCTTACATTAGTCATTACCAAAGGTTCATATTATGTACATATTAATATTAAGCATCAAGATTCTATATGTTAATAATGCATTAGGTAAATCAAAAATGACTACATTTTGTCAGGATTAATTATCTTTAATATTTACATTCATATTTATACATTTATATTCAATGTACTTAATTAGATTTAGTTTAATTGTTAAATATTAATTTATTAGAACCACATTATAAAAGTATATATTATATTTTAAATGTTTTAAATATTTATAATGTGTTATAATATAGTGTTTAATGTTAACTAATGTTATTGGCCTATACAATCTGGTTATTTAAAGGGATAATTCACCCAAAAATGACAGTTCTGTCATCATTTATTCACAATCATGTAGTTCCAAACCTGTATGAAATTCTTTCTTCTGCCGAACACAATATAACATATGTTGAAGAATATGGGTAACCAGACAGTTGATGTACCCCACTGACTTAAATACTATGGAATCAATGGGGTCCATCAACTGTTTGGTTACTGACATTCTTCAAAATATCTTCTTCTAGAAGACAGAAATTCATATAGGTTTGGAACAACATGAGGGTGAGTAAATAATGACAAAACTATGCTTTAATATTTCAAGTATAGCTTGCTTATAACAGAGCAAAGGTTTCATACACTGTCCTGCACTGAGAGGAGGGCGTCCTGCTTGCTGCGTTGAGCCAGGGCTTCATAGTGAGCTTTGACTTCAGTCAGCGCTGAGGTCAGATCCTGGGCCTGGGCTGCGTTATCCACTGAGATAGACACTGCTGACTTCACACCACCAGTCACAATGTTTCTCACCTCTTTCACTTTCTAGCAGACAGACATATACACAAGCTAAGGCCATTGGGGAAATTCAAAATTCAGTGTATTTTAACAGTGCTGAAATAAACTGAGGTATATGTTGAAATAAATGGAGGTATCCTGCAGACTCACAGCGTCATACACCTGCTTGGACAGAGCAATATGATCCTCCAAACCACCGATGATGGTTTGCAACTCAAAGATGGAAAGGTACAGATTATCCACTTCCTGATGGAGGAGAAATTGTCAGACTCGTTCATCTGTAAATCTATGGGAAACAACCTGATGTATGATGATGTATGTTTCGTACCTCTTTCAATGCAGTCCAATCGAGCTCCAGAGTTTTAGTTTGAGAGGTTTCCTCATCATACCTGAGTAAAGGAGGAGAGAATGTGCAGGGATATTAGCAGATGTCCTCTCGACTGGACCTTTCTTACCCAAAAGGCTGTGACAATCACAGGTGGTCAAAGATATACAGACTAATTTGAGAAACTTTAAATGCCTTTACTCATTATGGTACAATCATGTAGTGTATTAAAATCAAACCACAAAGTGCCAGTAAGAAGGCAGAATGAAATGAATAACAGTTAAGCAGAATATAATCAAAAATGTCCACTGAAATGTAATGAAAATTTAAATTGAGTGAAAGTGCTTCTAAAATTAGCTTTAATGTTGGGGCAATCAATTATATTTTTTCAACACAGTATTTAAACTACTGATCAAAAGTTTGGGGTGTTTGGGGTAAAAAATACAGTTAAAAAAAGCAGTAATATTTTTACAATTTAAAATAACAGTTTTCTATTTTAATACATTTTCAAATGTAATTTATTGCTGAATTTCAGTGTCATCCTTCAGAAACATGATCTGATGCTCCAGAAATATTTCTTAATGTTATCAATGCTAAACAAAAAGTTGTGCTGCTTAATATTCTTCTGATAGAGTTTTGTTTGATAGAAAGTTCAAAAGAACATAAAACTTTTTTTTTTTACAAGATTATAAATGTCTTTACTGTCACTCTCGATATATTTTAATGCATTGTTACTGAAAAAAAAATATTACTGACCCCAACCTTTTGAACGATTGTATATTTTTATACATGAATGTGCATTTCTTCTGCTGCAGTGAGAGATTCACCTGGCTTGAACATCCTCAATAATGCCTTTATAGTGCTCAATCTCAGCAATGATGGCCTCTTTAGTAGCGGTGAGGCTGTCGATCTGAGATTTATAGGTTCCGATGGCAGAGGTCAGAAGGATTGAACTGCTCGCAGGTCCTCCCTGCTCTGGGTTAGTAAACATAGAAATCTTAGCTTTTAGTACGGCGTTGTGCTGCTCCAGAGACCGGGCCTGTGAAACCACAAAGTCATAGTCATTAGAACCTTATCTGTAAAAGCAGTGACATTGTATTCAATGAATCTTTTCTTTTTTACTCATCCTAAATGAATCCATGATGTTTGTAAAAATGCTTGTAAATAAACCCACCTGAAACTTTCACTCACCTTATCAATGAACGATGCAAATTTGTCATTGAGGGCCTGCAGCTCCCCCTTCTCTTTCATGCGTGTGATCTGCACCGTGTCCAACGACGGGAGTGTGGGATCGATGCTGAGCACCGGCCCGGCTCCTGCGTCCACCGCAGTGGTAGAGCTGATGAAGGACGGGTTGAAACCATAGCCTCCGATTTTGAAGACTCTGCCCCCCAGACGGGCTCTCAGAGGAGCCACGCCAGCCCTCATCCCCGCTGCCCTGGCTCCTCCGGCACCCAAGCCGAATCCCCCACCGAGAGCGCCCAGTCCTGCTCCTGCACCAGCTCCAGCCCCAAAACCTAAACCCAGACCTCCTCCCAGGCCAAAACCGGCTCCAGCTCCAGCTCCTGCTCCACCCCCCCTCGACAAGCCGAGAGAACGGGACAGAGCCATGCTAACACCTCCCCCACCACTCCTAGCTCCGGAGAACAGACGGTTGCCTCCATAGGTGGCCCCAAATCTGACGGCTCCCCCACTGATACGCAAGCTTGAATCTGTCATATCTGCACTCAGAGCTGGGGTCCAGGTCTTTGCCGAGGAGCTCAGTCAGGATGCCCAGCTCCAACTTTGTGCTTTAAATACCCAGCTCTTTGAAGGGCCGCCCAGAAAGGTTTGCTGTCAGTGAAAGTCACATCCCGGCGGACAGACAGGCAAGCGTCCCCCCTGCAGGCACCGATTTCTCTCCAACATGTTTGAGTAATTTAACGGCCTTGGTATGTGAGATTGAGAGAAACAAAACCCCTGTAACTATGTGCACTTTTAAAGAGAGTCTCATATGATTGACAGTTTGAAAGTAATTTTATATTTGAGTAAGACACTTTTTTTTTTTATCGATTTGACTGCACTGACACTTTTGGATGAGAACAAAACTTGAACTGGATTGAGCTGGATGGTAACGCTATTGTCTTCTCTAGAGTTGCTTAATAGCCAATTAGTTTCATTATTAACGAATTTTGCAACATCGACACTGTTATTGAACTGAATGCCTTCTTATAGCTAAATTGAATTAGTTTCATAATTGATGAACTTTTCAGTTTCTGAACTGAACTGAATCAACACTGAACTAACTTCAGTTTTTAGAGCAAAATTTGAATTTGTCTTATATTTGATGAAATTTGCATCATTCATTCTGTTCAGATTTGCCTTGCGTATAGTCTTTTTATTATTATTGTCAATGTTAAAAACAGCTGTGCAGCTCAATATTTTTGTGCTACATTTTTTCAGGATTCTTTGATGAATAGAACGTTTGAAAGGACAGCATTTCCTCTGCAACATGTCTTTACTGTCACTTTTGATCAATTTAATGTCCTTGTTTGTGCACATTCATAGAGAGCATCATTATTGACATTTTAAATTGGTGTAGTCTTACTCATCCGCGCATGGGAGATAAACTGTGAATTTCATGTAACTGAGCTGACAAGTCTGCAAGAGGAGTCTGTCATAAATCAAAATGGCTGTGACAGTGAGAGGCAGGTGAAATACTTTCTTTTTTTTTACCCCAAAGGATCAAATAAAGTTGCTGACAGGTATGCAGCGTGCTGTAACAGATTCTAGAGTGTAATGATGGGTCAGTCTATATGCTATATGCTATAACTCTTAAACAGCTGAGCTGTATCTTAGTTACAGAAATCAACTCTTTTTCTTTAAAATAAAGAGTAGTCAAGAAAACAAAAAGACAATAGCAAAAAAACAATAGCAGTCAGCTGATTCCAGGCTTTTAATTGGGCATTTTTATCAAGCCTCTCAAATTAAACTCTTTGTTAATCATTGTTTCACCCAGTATTGTAAGACGTATAGATAATGCAATTTACTGATGAAATGTTGGATTAGTTGTACAGATTCATACCTTTATAAACACATAATCTGAATCAGAGACGCAGTGTGGTCTCATTTAAAGACAATACACAGGCTGGTAAGAAAATCACACATTTATGCCTGGAAACGGTCTGCTTTGTCATGCTTTCCAATAACAAAATGCAAATGATGATCTGCAGTTTGGCATGGATTATGCTGAATCTTTGCCAGAGGAAAAACAAAAAGCTTTCATGAGTGTCCATCCACGCATGTGGTCTTCTTAGTGATCACTCTGCTATGACTCCAGAAATACAGTCTTTATCTTGCACAAACGTTTAAATAATAATAAATGTGGCAAAAATGCTCAATTTGTCTGCATGATGTGTCTGTAAATAAGCTTTATTTGTACAAGAAAATCATCACAACTGTAAGAGTACCTTTAATAACATAAATTAATCAGAAGTATAAATCTTAATGAAACATCTTAATGATGATCTTTTAGATCAATGTGCTTTGATATTGGCATGATGAACACATGCTTCTGCTAAATGCTTGGTTATGGCAAAATCAAGTGCATAGGATAAACAAAGTCGACTGAGTTCCTCTGCAATATTGTTTCATCTTCAGTTACAAATAAATATACAGTCTAATAATAGTTACTAACAGCAGAATAGTAAAGTTCATAGTATTATATAATTCCCCTCCTGATTAGACAGGATTAACCCATTTGATTCCAAATTTGGTCACAATTGTAGCCGGTGAGAAAACATTACAAACAATAAAATCCATATATTGTATATGTTCTCAGGCAGTTTTTAAAAGAGAAAGGTAAAAATGAGTGAATATTACTTAATGCTACACTTCAATGTGATTCAAAAAAGTTAATTATTCAACATGGGACGCTGGGTTTCCCACCGGGGCACAAATGTAACCATTGACATCTTGAACAGAGCAATTTAATACATTAATAATAGGTCCTTTAAATATTATAATGTACTGAACTTGGTAGTTATATCTGTATTATGACATGTTTTATGACATTATCCTCAGAGGGGCAAACTGGAATTAAACCAGTGGTCAAGTGACAATTTACACCACCAGCCATGTAACAAATGTTCACATGAAATCAACACATTCTGCTCTTTCATTTAGATACGTGTAATACTAAACTTTTTGTTTTAAACCATTCAAATTCAAAAGTACAAATAACTTGAGGGATTAAATGGATTAAATAAGTATGCCTACAGAAAAATATTCAGCACCTTGGACAGCATCAGAGAACCCCACTTCAAGATTGCCCACCATCCAATCAATTCCACTTATAACACATTAGGTTCAGCTGTTATTAAACTAATGGAGAGTCATTATTCAGATACTTTGTAAAGTCCGCCATAGATCGTAGAAAGGCCAATCATATTTCCAACGTGAACAAAGATAAGATGCCTGCTCATCTTACATATTCACAAACGCCACAGTTTTCATTCGGCCCGTTATGAGGATCCAGCAACTCCTTCAAACACGACTCCCTCGCGCTGTTTCGCGTCAGTGTTTGTCGGCGGATGTTGCGGTGGAGCGGGGCGAGCGATCACGCAGCGGCTCAGTGAGGGCTTCACCCTGACCGGGACAGAGGAGCCACAGTTATCCCGCTCAAATTCCTCCTGTTCCCTTAGCATCTTCCTCTTCTTCATCTTGCTTTTGTGAAAGTGGTAGGTGGTCAGTGAGATTAATATAATCCCTATAATGACCAACCCCAGCACCAGAAGAGCGACGGTGGACGAGAAAGGCTGGTGCACGTGCTGAACTTTCTCCGCGCGCGTCCCGTTAGTCTCGGATGCCCCGTTAAAAGTGATCTCAGATGCCTTCATTATTCACAATCCGTGAATTCAGGTTTACAATTCCACGAGAACTGCTTTTAAATATCCAGATTTATTTTAATTAGCCATCTCTTATGACAACCCTTAAAAGGAGAAAAATATGTTTCAAAACTTAAAAGACGATAAACGTAAATAATTGTATTACATTTTATTTACTGACTTCCTAGACAACAATAATTGCTTTTGGAAGATAAAGAATGTTAATTAAATGTCTTAACCGTACCTGGTATAACAGCACAGTCGCGTTCACTGAATTGTTGTGGGAAACGGTGTTGGTTTGGAAAGACGACTTCCCACAGATCTCTGACGTAACCTGTATTCATTACGCATTCTGCGAGCCTTCTCCTTGTAAAAACCTTTCGTGGAAAGGTTTACGTTTTATGGTACGGACGTAATAGGCTAACGTTACATCATTTTCTTTTGACGTAATAAATAAATCACAACGTTGCAAAAATGTTGTCTTGACGTTGTAAGCACATCCTCTTGCGACGTTTTCATAACATCCTAGTTCAGCATGCCGTGGTTTTTGTCAGATAGAGATCAAATATTCACTAGCCTACTAATATAATTTGTCGTGAGGTAAAAGCGTCTTACCTCAGAAAGCGTTCTGTCAGACTCCCTGCGCGCGCTGCTCCAATCAGGTAAACTGAAAACTGTCTCGCGCGCCCGACTAAAAAAAAAGAAAAGTATCTTCCATCCTCGTTGAAAAACTAGGAATAATCAGTTACTTTAGTGTCTGGCAGTTGTGGTAAAATGACTTAAATTAGTCATATTTGTTTAATTCAGACTCCGCGTAATCAGCAGCCCAAAAGTGTTCTCATTTATCTCACTATCCAGTTCGTGCTCCCCTACTATTTTTCGCCATTTATTTTTAATGACGCACGAGGACTGCTCTCTCGGCCAAATAAACCCCATGAGAAGGAACATTTGGAGCACCAACGGCTAGTGAATCAATGAAGTGCTCCAGTAAACATTCAACAGAGAGGGATCGCGTGGACTTGAATGTAAATGAGACAACAAATCCTCAGAAAGATACAGCTAGATTAGAGAGATGGTGCTGTCCAGTTCTGAAAACATACTGGAGCTGTAAATTCAAATACATCTGGATGGATTTTCCATTTTGAATAGGTGATTTTAATGTCAATTCCTTTATGGTTTTAAACCATCAGACAATGTTTTTTTTAAGCAACTGCATTGTGCCACCTCTACCTATGCCTTTAAAAAAGTAACAAGGCTGACATTTCATTACCAGCCTGGGGTGGGTTTCCCGAAAGCATCGTTGGCCAACTATGGTCGCAAGTTCCGTCGTTACCAATAGAGTTCAATGGACATTGCGATGAACTTGCGACCATAGTTGGCCAACGATGCTTTCGGGAAACGCACCCCTGGTCTGGACACTACAGTTATTTATTAGAGAAAAGAATAATGTAATGGTGTATTGGATTTTTGTCCAAATTCATGGTAACAGGGTTGGCTTTTTAAGTCCCCAACACAGACTGCACAAAGAAAATAGGCAAAAAGAGACACTTACTTGTCCTTGAAGAGTTCATTCAAATCACCTGGTGTCACATCATTACATATTTAAAATATTAATTATTAAACCATGGTTTTTGTCTGAAAGTTCGATTCTGATACTCGAGCCGTGGATTATCTCTTACATAATAATTATAAAAGAATAATCGCAAATAGATGGCAAAAAATTGGCTATAATTATTAAACAGATCTTTCATGAAAATGACTGATGCTCTTTCAGAGGAATCTCAGGGTTTATTCTTTGATACTCTGTTCACACAGGAAGAAACTTCTAAACATTGTTTTTATACCCTTTAACCTCAAACGGACTAAAGATGCTGGTCAGAAATTCTCCATTTCTTCTCTAGTGGTCCTGCCTACCTTTTCTAAAGTCGAGTGACAGCTGTCCCCTTTTCCTTCACAGTCAGATCACCAGGGCAGACAGCTCTGGACACATGCCTTATGCCTTATGATCTTCACCTGAACACAGAGTCAATAAGCGATTCAACCACTTGGCAAGGACCGAAATCAGAATACAGTATAATAAGATGTGAACCCATTCACCCCAGCAACAAAAAAAATGACAATTTAAATCACATAATCCTCATAACTCACAACAATGCTGTCACCACGGGGAAATAAAAAGCTACGATCTAGGGAGTAGAAGAGGTAAATAGCACCTTGGGCATCTCATTAATTCAGGTTGTGGATCGTAATGTTCTACGATGTTACAAACTACAGCATATGGAGAGGCGCTCTCAAATGCATCCACCAGATCAGAGGCACCAGTTGTGATAAATCTCAGCTTTTCTAATGACAGCAAGGTACAACTCATCCTCTCCCAAAAGGCACTGCAGTCGATCCGTTCTTTATAACCAGCTCTGGAACAGAAAAGCCACTTAAACATCAAGCAACAGACATCAACTAGCTTGGAACCACTTCGCAGCTTCGCCTTCGTGTATAAAATATTTCTCAAATCTGCTTCCATTAGCCTGAAAAGAACAGTTCATCCAAAATCCAACGTTCATCGTTCCAAACCTGCATGACTTCCTTTCTTTTGTGGAATACAATGAAAGAAATTTTATGAAAGTAAATGGTGACAGTTTTCAGTGAAAATAATTTCAATTTCAGGCTGGTTCTTACACAAAGCTTTTGTGCCGCTTTCAAAGACTTGGAATACAGGACTACTATTATAATGGTTTTAATGGTGCTTTTTGTCGGCCTGCACTTTAATTGCATGGAACTGCTAGAAGAAAGTCATACAGATTCAGAATGACGTGAGAGAGAGAGTAAATGATGAAAGAATTTTCATTTTTAGGTCAACTATTTCTTTAACAACATTTCTTTGTTAAACAAAACAGTAGCTGGAATTTGAATTTGTATCATCATTAACATGTGCATGTACATGAAGCTCTGGGTGCACACCGCTACAGAGAAATGTCTGAAGTGCTACACACTCCTCAGTGCTGAAACAGTCATTAGAGGGGAGAAATAGCGCCAAGGGAAATAGCTTTCCAGGCAGGATGAAGGCGCCTAATAAACTCACGTCTGTGATGGATGACTGCATCCACAAACCCAAAACACAAAGAGAATCTATGCAACCCAGTCATACACAAACATAATACATCAAGCTGCATGCCTGTCGCATCCACCACAAACACTATGAGTACTGCCTGCCTGCAGTCGTTCGGGAAAGGTGATAAGTGATAAGAATCAACGAGGGATACACAGAACCGAACTACACAGAGAGAGTCAAAACATTAAACAAGCCCACTGTGAGAAGAGTCACTCCTATCATGTAGTACACTTTAATGTGATATATTGGATAGCACAAGTTTGACAAAACAATGACAAAATTCACATTTGGAAGATATATGCCTCCTTCACCACCAACACGGATCAACAATTTTGATTCATTCTGCACTTCAGCTTCTCAGATTTTCTGTCCAATTAAATGCTCTCTAAAATCTTAAACATCTTTATATTCTTTATAATAAGCATGTACAGAAATACATTATTTCTTAATATTATTGTTGTATAAAAAATGTATTATATTATTATATTATATAATAAATTATATTACATATATTATAAAAATAAATGATTTTTGACCTCCTCAATATCACTCATGATTCTATTAGTATTTTGCAATATGTTTAAAAAAAGGTAAAAATGATAAAAAGTCGACAGCCTCATGTAAGCAAACTCAATCCATCACTGAGCAATGGCTACCTTTAGATTTTTATTTCCATCCTGTTATTTTCTATCCTGCTAATAATCTTTTCATTATGCTAATAAGTGGTAATTTAAAGGACTGTTCACCCAAAAATTAAAATTGTCATAATTTACTCACACTCAAGTTATTCAAAACCTTTATGAGTTTCTTTCTTTTATTGAACACAATTTTTACAGTAACCAAACATTTGACGGTAGCCTTTGACTTTCTATAGTAGTCAATGGAAGTCAATGGCTTCTGTCAACTGTCTGGTTACCAACATTCTTTAAAATAGCTTTTGTGTTCAACAGAAGAAAGAAACTCAAACAGGTTTGGAACAATTTGAGGGTGAGTAAGCAATTGACAACATTTTTGGGGGAACTATCCCTTTAATAAATTCAATTGTGTGTGAACTTGACCAGAGCATATTTCTGAAAGTTTGGAACACCTTTTTTTATAGAAATATGTCCTTAAACTACAACTCAAGTATATTCACTGTGGTACTTTATAGCAGGAGTGACTCAGGACACTTATGTCAAACAGCGGCTACATAACACTGATTGTGGAAAACTAGCTGCCAAATCAGAGTGGGCGAACGATTATATCTCCAGAGGATTTTGAGAAGCCATTAACGCGTCTAAAAACAGGGTGAATAAGGTCACCATGGCACAATGCAAGGTTATGCTGGTGCAAAACGGTGGCTATTTGTATAGTATAAACCCAATCCAATCTCCCTTTCGACATGAGCCAGCTAAATGCAGACAACCAGACAATTCAGAAAGATAGATTTGTGTTGAATAGGGGACAACAGCCACTAAACCAAAGTTTTCTTAGAGAATCCTCCATTTCCAACAGAAATGAGCGAGAGTAAATCACACATTTAAGTGACGGTTCAATGTGACAGGAAGGCAATATTCAAACCAGAAATAATGAGAGCAGTTTAACAGTAATAGGTTATAGATGACACCTGGGACTTCACAGTGGTTCTCTATCAGGATTGGCATCAGCTGCGCTGCTTTTTTTGCTTCACTGCAAAACAGGAGTTTTTAGGTAATTTGAGGCTGTCTGGCAAGATGCCACATGAGAATTCAATTCCTGTCTTGAGGAGGAGAGGATGTAAAGAAGGGAAGAGGCAGGAAAGGAAATTATAACCTGCACACTCACAATAAATCACATAAAGATATGTGCGGCACTGAATATTAAAGTTTCCATCGCAATCAGGAAAATTTTATTAGTAAAGGGGCATTCTTAATATTCAACATACAATTACAATGAATAAGAAACTCTGAAGGGGAAGATGGGTACAGGAACCTTTTGTTCCAAAGGAACTAGCTGCGACTACCCAATAAATGTAACACAAGCTGCTCGTCTTCGGCCAGCGACAGGCCAGTGTCCAGAGGAGCTGCTGTGGACTCCTTCCTGGGCTTCTTCCTGCCCACCTGTGTCTGCTGTACTTCATCATCACCATCATCATCATCATCATCCTCACTGCTGTCGCTGCTGAAACTTCTCTTCCTGCCACCATGGTCTGATGAATCGCTGCGAAGACAAAGATAAAACGAGGGTTAATGTAAAGATGTGAAAAACAGAATAGAAGGGAAAGACCGGCTATATATACAGGGGAGAGTGGGGTAAGATGTGCCAGCGGTGGAAAATGCACACATTCAAATTCAAGTACATTTTCCACTTTATGTAAAATGAGTTTTTCCCGAAAGTCTTTGTTATATACACTATCATTCAAAAGTTTGGGGTCAGTAAGATTTTTCAATGTTTTTGAAAGTGTCTTGCGCTCACCATTTTGATCAAAAATACAGTAAAAACTATAATATTTAAAAGAATTTAAAAGTAAATGTAATTGATTCCTGTGATGGCAAAGTGGAGTTTATTTTTTATTTATTTTGTAGATTAAATTGTTTTTAATTTTCAGCAGCCATTACTTCTTTCTTCCGTGTCACATGGTCCTTCAGAAATCATAAAGGATCATCAGAAATCAGCTGATTTTGTGCTCAAGAAATTCTTTTATTACCAATGCTATTTAACATTAATATTTTTATTATGAACGTTAAAAATGGCTGTGCTGCTTATTATGTTTGTGGAAACCACGCTAAATTTTCTCAGGATTCTTTAAAGAATGGAAAGTTCAAAAGAACAGCATTTATTTGAAAAAGAAATATTTTATAACGTTTTAGATGTCTTTATTGTTAAACAATTGAATGCCTTCCTGCTGAATAAAAGTATTAATCTCTTAAGAATTTTATAAAAAAAAAAAAAAAAAATCCTACTGACCCCAAAAAAGTTAAAAAGGTAAACACTAAAAACATTTTAAGAACCTACCTTGACATTTTTTTTTTTTTAAATTTCACATTAAAATATTCTGAATATCAAAGAATGTTCATCTATCTATAAATTACAGAAACGTCTGTCTGTCTGTGTGTGTGTGTGTGTGTGTCTGTTCCTCGCAATTTTTTAAGATTTATTATAAAAACGGATTATTTTTTCCCAAAAATGCAATAAATTCATGACTTTTTTTTTTTTCAAAATGCAATTAATCCATTGAATCAATATAAAGTTATTTTTGATCATATTTCCATCGCAAGAAATATCTCCTGAACTTTTTTGACGGCGATCAGCTCACAAAAACTGATTTTGCACGGGCACTTTGCACTGCTCCCTGAATCGAGGTGCTTATTCATTTGTGGATGTTAACTGAATCTGTAAGTCAGCTATGCTGTTTACTTCTGAATATTATATTTCATTCTGGTGCGCTTAACGCTATCGCTACTGTGTAATAGTAGCCTATGCTATTCACCAACTAAACATATCCTATTCAATGCGTTCACAGTCTCTTTCACGAGCATTTGTAGTTGCCTATTCACAAACTGTTTGCTCAAGCATAGCGTTTTCTCGGAGTTCACTGTGTGCTTTTTACCATGCACAAATAAAAATGTCACTGAACTTTTGCTGTGTAATTGTAACAATGAGCACACACCAAACCAACAATTACTAAAAACACACACAAAAACTGATTTTGCACGGGCATTTTTTGCACTAGTACTTTTAATTAAAAACACCTTGCTTTAAAAAAATTCTGCTTTTTGAGAAGTCTAATTTGAACGGCTTTACCTTCAAGATTCTGTCTTTTAATGTCAGTTTATAGGAGACATTATATTTGCTTTATATTTTGCTTTACCTCCATCTCCTACTTGCAAACACAAAAGATCCTGTGATGTGCTGCTCTTACTTGATCTTTTAAAACAGTGTTTGTAAAAGCAATAATTTGAGATGCATCTGGGAGGCGTTGACAATTCCAACCATCAACATGCATCTAGAGGTAAAGGGCTTTTTCAATGTACCGGCTCATGTGGGTGACCTTGATAGCCAATGCAAACAATTCCCAACTTAATTAAACGAGTTAAGGCTAGAATGATGCACTCATGCACATCCAGGGCAACGAATACTATTAAAGTCCTGTCAAGAGACTTTTGAGGTGTGAAAAGCAGTCCTCTGGTCTGATTTATAGCAAGAACCAAAAATTCATCTATTTTATAATGGAAATGTTATTGGACTTTCACTAGAGCTGCACAATAAATTGTTAAAAGCTTTAAAAGCTGGCGTGCTAATGCGTGCCAGGGCCAGTCGCGTTTCCACTGTCACTTCCGGGGCTTGATTGGGCCTCGTCGGGGCTAACGTCCAGGGTTTTTTGTCTCGCCGAATACCATGGTCCAAAGCGGGCCATGCAGAGTGGTTACGAACACAGGCGGAAATGATCCGAGTCTTGAAACGTCAGTGCCGCAGATGATTTCAAATACAAGCTAACACATTTGCGTATTTGTGCCCGAGTTATGATCTAGTAGGGATCTCATCTAAAGTTGGTTCTGCACAGCTTTTCTACATAATTAAACCGTGAAGAAACCAGGAAGGACGACAGATCAGCACAGAATTTAATTAAGTTAGAGGGTCTTAAATGGTTCTAACTCAATTACATGAGTTAAGACTTGAATTGTGCACTCATGTATATCCAGGACAACTAATATCATTACAGGTCTGTCCAGAGACTGTGCAGAGACCACCTGGAGGTGGGAAAATCTATTCTCTGGTCTTTAGCAGTCAGGGTTGTATCTAGTACACATCATTAAGCTGTTAAGGGCTTCTGGTCTAACAGAGTTTTAAATCACAGGCTATGTCCAGCCAGCTCAATGACTCAGGAATAGGGATGTGCAAAACTATGTCTTCAAAATCGACTAGCTAAATAAAGCACCTCTGGTATATATATATATATATATATATATATATATAAAAAAAAAGCAATTATACAAAAAATGCACTATTGGTTTTTAAATATTTCTATATTCAAACTCTATTTAATAATTATGTACAACAGTAGATCATTTGCAATCGTCAATCTCTTTCCAGTTCAACCTATAGCATGAGTTTGGTGCGTGGCTGCTGTTTCAGGCGGAGCCAGAGGGTGTTTAGCTGGTGTGGGACCATGGCTGATATTCAACTTCGGTTACATAAGTGCAAGCCAAATTTTGCTCTGTTTAGACCTTCAAAGATCAGGTCATGAACACATCAAAGAGAACAGGGCATTGCGATGCAACGCGCTACAATGGACACTTCAATGTCATACAGCATCATCATGCACCCATTCAGAAAGACAAATGTTCCAGTTTATATTGTTTACTTTGATGTTTCCAGTGTAGACCGCCTCAAACAGTTGTGGAGCATAATGTCAAAAAATGTGCCCGGTACAGATACGTTGGATGGGTTTATTACAAGCGAGACGCTCGTGTTCGCTCTAGAGAGAGTGTTAGTCTTACTTATGGCACATAGCAACACAGCTAAAAGTATCCCTAAAATGTTGGACCGTTTATTGAAAGTATCCGTAAGAGCTGCACCTGTGATGTTTGAGTTGACGCACGAAAGGAGTGCAACTAGTGTCGAGAAACTACATGTGTTACCTTTAAAACCTCTTGTTATGCCATTTAAGATGTTTCTGAAAAAGAAAAACGAACTACTTTTTATTTACACGTATTCCTAAATACATTTTACAGTTCTTCACTCACCTATTTTTATTTGCAAATACGAGTGAAATGCTGAGCCCTGTAAATTATGACAGAATGTTTTATTTTGGGTGAACTATCAGTTTAGGAACACTGTACATTCGTTTAATTTCGATTATTCGTGCAGCCCTAGTTGTTGGATCCCCTCTGTTAACTGCTGTGACAGGATCAATGAGTCAGTCAGTTAAACTTGAGAATTAATTACTGAGAAGAGAGTCGTAAATGAAAGACCAGATCAACTGATTAATTTACAAACACTGATGCTTTTCACATGAACCTTCTTCATAAACTGACCAATCATTTATTTCATTGTAACTCAGGATTCATTGAGTTGCACTCTCCCTTTAAGAAATATTCCCAAAGACTTGTACAGCATCATGCTATTCTGGATGCAAAGTGCTGGCAGGGGCAGAGGTGAGACAGGGCCAATAAGATCCCATTAGATTTATGGCAGGGGGGTATCTGTCAAGACAGCAAAGCAGGAAGACAGGAACCGCAACAGGAAAGAGCTCAGGGTTAGTGATGCCTCTGGCTCCAGTCCCGAACAACAGCCTTCGATATGACGGAAGAGAAAGTGGTTGAGTGAGCCAAAGGAAGAGGAAGAGAGAGAGATTTATCAGATTTACAGCGCCGGAGCCTCTCTTGCATTCGGTAAGTGTAGCCATGCAGTAAACACCCCGCACCAAGTCATTAATCAGAGCCACTGCTCCTGTCTATGCCGTATCACCTGCACCGTTACACCAAGAGTGTTTGTGTGTCGGCGAGCGTCCTAATGTGCGTACATGAATGACAGAAAAACAGAGACATAAAGGTGCAGGCCGACAGATGGAAAGATCGACGCCAAAGGAGAACAGAGGACGTGATCAGGCTTTACAAAAGAGACAAAAAGCGAGTGTTAGAAACAAAGGGTGAGAGTGCCAAAAAAAAAAAAAACATAACGTATGGTCCTACCTCTCACTTTAAATCTGGATGTAATTATGCATTTTATAGATTATCTACAGACAACTAAAGGATTAGTGCTTAATGCTGCCATGGGGAAAATGAATCATCATGATTCATTTTCCCCTATAGAGGGATTCCTCCTCTGAGAGGCAATTCTGCAGCGGACCTCAGTACAAAAAGAACACCGGATCAGCATGCCTGAGCCTAATCGAACGCTACAAACTCAATACAAGCAGAGAGAGCTGAGAAAGCCGAGGCGGTAATTAAGTATCAGAAGAATCAATTCCTCATTTCGGAATAATTACGGCCTCGTGATGTGGTGTCAGACTGATTGGCTTGATTTACCAGTGTAATGGTTTATCCACTAACACAAAGCAGTGCGTACCCTTTGCAATGCAGTGATGATGGGAAAATATGATATTTGGTTCCACTCTCAAATATAGGGATTCAATTAGAAGCTGTACACAATTAGAAACTTCATATTTTAGAGGATCAATATCAGTTAGGCCATGTCCTGTGCCTTTTTAGTGCTCCAAGCTTTCCACAAAAAACTCGATCGGCTTTCATTGAGATGAATTTCAGAGCTTTAAAATGCAGCACGACCTTTGAAAATGATGAAAGTCATTCATGTTGTTCACAAAAGCTTCATTCTTACCCATCTTCCTTGGAGGAGGACTCAGATTCACACACTTTGTCAGGGTCAGGAAGGGTGCTGGGATCAAATTCTTCATCAGCACCTGACAGATACGCTACCATCTCTTCATCATCATCATCATCCTCATCCTCGTCATCAGGAGGAGCAGCTGCTTTGTTTTTCTCCTGTGTAACAGAGGAAATTTGTAAATTTCATGCTGTTTTTTTCAGATTTATACTTATACTCTGTATTTATACTTATGTGGTATATTACATGTTATCTTTTGCAATTAATATTTTCTTTCACATTCACACTTTTGGGATTTAGCCTGATTACCCTTAATGCTTAAAAATACAACGCTTAATATAGGTTTAATCAGGGTCAAAAATGTTTTGTGATCCCATTTGTAGTCAAAAATGCATGTTGCCATTTTGCATTTTTGCATAAATACTGATGTGCCCTGATGCATGCTGAAGGATAGCCTACTCGCCTATAAAAAAAAAAACATTGTGCAAAAAAAAAAAAAAAAGTGCAAAAATTTTACTTTTAGAGGTACCAACAGCTTCTGACTGGAGCATTACATTAAAGGGACAATTTATCTGCCCCTAAATGGTGCATGATATCGGCTTTAGAGAGTAGACTACTATGATAAGTACATTTAGAGATAAGTTACAAAGTTGTCCCTTTAAGGGTATTGCCCCAGTGATTAAGCTGTTGTACCCCTAAAGGTAGAATTTTTGTACATATTTTCTGAGAGCGTATTCGAGTCCAGCTGAGCAACTGCCTTTGAGATAAAGGCTAATGCTAATGGATAGATCTCTCCATGTTTTCTAGACCTTCTTGTGGCCATAGGGAGTACTTCTCATCCTCTTCAAGGGACACCACCTCTCCCTAAATAGGTCCACTCTTTGATCATTTAGAACCAAATAGTGTCCATTTTTCTCAGTGGTAGCGGTGAAGGAATCAATTCCAGCTCTGTCTTTGTTCTTTAAAATTTCCAAGAACCTAACAAATCTGACCCTGTGCCGGCAACAAACAAGTTTATTTTCCCACTGGCCTGCTCCACCTTCAGACTAACTTGTGCCCACAGGCAAGCTTCTTAAACCTGGCACGGTGTGTCTGACCCTGTGTTCTGACCTTTTCTTCTTTACTTTAGTTTAGGTAAGACATAGAAAAACGAATAGCTGTGGCCAGACAGTCATTTCTTTCTTTCTTTCTTTCACAAAACCCCCATAAATCTACACCCACACTGTGTACATTCAAATAAATACAGTACTACGCACAGAATTTTTTTTCTGCGTCAATCATGTATTGTAAAATAAAGCATACAAATTGAACTCTGGTTGGTCACTTCACATGTCAGTTAGACAATGTCTTCCTGTCCAAGTTGGGTGGCACTTGGACTGAATAATATACAATGTAGACCAACCTTTTGCCGTCAAAATTTTGGTTACAGGGGACTGTGTATCTGTGCTTGGACCTGATAAGGGGTCTGTTCAGGTACAGGATACTCAGCATTCAGCAGTGTTTCTGCCTGTGCTCTCATCTAATCGTGCTTTGTAAGACCCATTTGAATTCTGCTGACAGACCTGCGCTTTGAACAGACGCATCTATGTGCACTGAATAACGCCAGAGTATGAGAACAGCCAAAAACGGCTGTTAGTATAAAACTCTCTGGAATAAAGCAAGAACTTCAAACAAAACTAGAGCAGACAAAAAGAAAAGGAAAATTAAAATATACAATAAATAGTATACTACCATTCAATGTCTGAGGTCAAAAAAGAAAGAAAGAAGTGTATACTTTTATTCAGCAAGGATGCAATTGACCAAAAGATATTTATAATGTAACAAATTATTTCCTATTCATCAAAGAAACCTGAAACAAAATGTATTGTTTCCACAAAAAAGGCAGCAAAACTGTTTTTAATAGTAATAAGAAATGTTACTTGAACATTTTTGAATGATTTCTGAAGGATAATGTGACACTGAATATTGGAGTAATGGCGAAAATTAAAAAATTTTTTTTGAAAAAATTAAATTAAAGGCACAGTATGTAAGTTTCGCCGCTAGAGGTTGCTTATTCAAAACAAATTTGTAGCTTGACGCTGTGAATGAGTGTGGAATCATGGTGGTTGTTGTCTTCCCCTCCACAGCCGATGGATAGGAATCCGACGGTCTCGGGCAGAAATCATGTTCATGGGTGAGCTAAGGTAATTAAGTTTTATTAACAAATGGTGGTATGAAGCAGGATGTGCTGAGAGCCGAGGGAGCGAATGCTACTGAATGAGATCTGCGAGAAACAGGTATCTGAGCTTTTATTATGCTTATGCTGCAGTTGGCCACTTCCGCTCTTTTCGTTGTGTATGTGGGGTAACGCAGCTCTGTTTTACATTGTTCTGTTTTACATTTGAGTGTGTTGCAAGGTCAAAAAAATATATAACACTAGTGGTTTTTGGATATTTAATCTAAAAATCTTACATATTGTGCCTTTAATAAATTATATATTTAAAATATATTCAGAGAAAACATTTATTTAAAATTGTAATAATATTTCAAAATAGTACAGATCTTAAGAGTATTTTTAATCAAATAAATGCAGCCTTGGTGAGCAGAAGAATTTCAAAAACATTAAAAAAAAATTACAGACCCCAAACTTTTGAATGGTAGGCTATATATAAGCTGTAAATAGTGGATTCAGGCATTACATTACTGTTACAAAAATTGAATTCTGAATTATAAAAACATTATTTCGATTTATTTAATATTTAATACAAGAGGGATTTCTGGTATGCTGGTCAGATAGATGCTGTCAGAAACATTTTAATATCCAATATTGGCTCGAACATATATTATATATAGCCTAAATCAGTATCAACAAACTAAAAAAAATAAGCTGACATCGGTATATACTGTGTATCTCTAAAATAAATAATATATTCACTACATACATTTCCATGATGTTTTAAAAAATGTATTTAAAAATGTGCTCTTTCTGAAAAAAAAAAAAATATTTTGGAAAGGTAAAACTGAGCATTTTGAAGAGAAGTTTTCAGTAAACAGATGGTGTGATATTAATGAATATCTCTGTGATGACTGCGACCGATTGAACAACAAGACTCTGAAAGGTCCATCTATTTCCTCAAACGTCTCGAGCACCAAAAGAAGCGAAACTGACAGGAAATGAAGCAGCACTGCTATCTGTAACAGCGTATGTTGTCAAAAGGGTGATTCAATAGCTCTCTAAATTAATCTGGACTACTCATAACGATGGACAGATCGACCACCAGTCAGGCTGTTAAGTCGAAGGAATGAATGAATGAATGCTAAAAGAGCGCTGAGATTCATTGTTAGGGAGGTGATGAATAGTCTTGAGTTCTTGGACAGTCCGCTGCATTGATCAGATGACAAACGAGAGGAGAGCAGCAGCTGCATTTCCATATGGATGCGCAGAGCTCAATCCCCCAGCGAGGACAGGCAGAGAGAGATGGGACACATGACAGCTGCCAGCCTATGAATTATGGGCTGTCTGCGGGGGGGGAAAGGCCAGAGACTGAGGGGCATCTCTACCCTCTGACTCCCTGTGACATGAATTCCTCATTTCACAACACAACCAGCACTCATCATTAATATCTAAATAGATGTAACAGCTTTCCGAGATGACTTAGAGATCCGGTTGACATACCTCTTTTTGCTGTTTATTCGCTTCCCTCCGAGCTGCTTTCTCCTTCAGTCTTTTCTCCTGTTCAAAATAAGAGATAAAAGAAACAGACTTAATAAAAAGCTGCACTATACTCAGATTTGGTCATGGCACAATCTCATAAACATGTCAAACAGCCAGAGGTGGAGATTATTACAAACGACTCAATTTAACTTTAGTGCTCTGCATTTCTTTTGGAGAGAGATTGAAGAGGACTGGATGTTTATCTTGTGTCACTTTGTAATATGAAGGGCGTCTGGACTGTCAGACACAACTATACACATTACTAGTGAGTCACAGATGTCTGGGATACGGGAAATATTTAGAGGTTGAGGGTTGAATAGAAATCAGAAAGCTCAGTGTGTAATAAAACCAATGTCAAGTGCATTTCATTGGCTTTTCATTACCTTCGAAATGTCAAATGAGGCTAAATGTGGAATCATATCCATCGGTTCACTTGGATTCATCATTGAACAAATATCAGTGCCACATCACTAAAGTCAGATACAGCGGTAGTTTGCCATTAAATATGTCTAAATGTTTTGGATAAAATATTAAACTAATACTTTTTAAAGACAGATATCATTAGTTAGATCACTTTTATCAAAACATTTCAAATAATTTCACTACAGATATTATCATTTTTTGCCATGTTCCTGGGTAAGCTTTTATGGTAAATTGATTTTTATTTATTTTTTTATAATTAATTACTAGGATTTACCCGTGTACTCAGATTCATTTTCCAACCAGTCAGCCTTTGGTATTTTCTCTTATTTTTACTATGGTATATTTTATTAATAATACAAGTTAAATGATCAAATACATATATAATAATAATAATAATAATAATAATAATAATATAGCTGCAAGCAGCAATTATCGGGGCCAAGCACAAAAAGGAACAATGTGACGCAAGCAATAAGCAGTTAAAGATGTTTTTAGATTATTTTAATAATCTAACAAATACAAATCACTGTAATATGATTAAATTGCTTATCACTAGACCAATAGGTGGCGCTGTTATCTAATTGTTATGGTGTGGTCAGTGTGAGGTGACCAATATGCTAAGTTTGGTGTCAATATGCCAAATTGTTACAGCCGCAGAATTAGTTTGGCATCATGCCAACAAATTTGATGCATTACTCGAGAACGGATTGGTCTATCGAAAAGCTTTTGATAACTTTTTGCCAACATGGTTTGAAGATAATCTGAGCCAATTTTGGTGAAAATCAGACCAACGGTCTAAGAGTTCGAAAAAGTAGAATTTCAAATTGGCGGACAGCAAGTTAGACCAAATATGCTATAATTGGTCTCACTATTCTTGGCATGACCCAATGAATCTATCAAGTTTAATTAAAATAGGCTAAATTAATAAAAAGTTATTAGCATTTTTGGAAATGTCATAACTTTTGACCACGATGTCTTAAAACTGAGTAAGCTCAGCTTTTTGGTGTATCAAAAAGCTTTTGATAACTTTTTGCCTACATGGTCTGAAGAGGATCTCATTCGATTTTCATGAAAATCTGAGCAACTGTAAAAACATACGGAGAGCAGCAGCTTTCTTTTCTGCTCTGATAGCCCCAAGAAACTCAGAGTGTGTGTTAGAATCAGGAATGATGAGAGAACATGCTTGGTGCTTGGTACTTGGGTCCTCAGCCGACAAATCCCGTCTGGCTAGCGCACTTCCCATTTATGTATTAAATCAGTAGGTGGAGAGTGGGCGGTCTTTTGTGGCTGTGTGAACGCATTTGACCTCATGAGCGTTTCCACCAAGACAGCAATCTGGTCTAATGCGTTTTCACCTCTGGAAGTGGTCAAAAGTGGACAAGCTCAAAACGTTTTAGACTCCGTTTACACCTGTATTAGTGTCTTCCACTTGTGATCCAATCGACCAAAAAGCCTTAATATCAGGTGTAAACAGGTTCTTAGACATGCCATTAGTATATATAAAAAAAGTTATACTTAATAAAGTTTAAGCATGAGCTTGACCAGAGCATACCTGAGAAAGCCATAAATAGTTCACTCAATAAATAGGTTAACATCCACCCACAGATCCACAAGGAAACTGTGGTACTTTTTCATAAAAAAATGGCAGAAATTTGATAAAAAAAAAAAAAAAAACTTACGAGGTCTAAAGACTAAGCCTACCCTTAAAGTTAGACAAAATTAGACTACCCTTAGAGTTGCTGACACGTCACATATGCAGCAAAACCCATCAGCGGTTTTAAAGGGACAGGAAAAAGTTTAGGCGTTATGTTAGTCTCTGAATCTAACAGGGCTCAGTTACAAATGCTATTCTGCTTGAGTAATAAAGACTCCATGAGAGAATATGAAAAAAACCAACAACAAAAAAAACCACCAGCGTGTCTGATTAATGAGCATGTGCACGTATCTGATGGATTACTGGGTAGCTGCCTCTCAAAGTCTATGACAGCACTATGACTAAATAAATTAGAATGATTGGGCTTTTCACAGGAACTTTCACAGACACACGAAAATGTCTTCTGCGTTCTGCCTCGTATCTTTCAGAGAAAAAAAAAATCAACAAAAGAGGAGTTTTTACTGTATGCCAGTCTTCATGTCAGCACTTGACAGTACTGGCAGGAGAAATTGGCAGGAGAGACTGGCACCAACATGGTTTTATTTTAGTTTTTGCTTGGCTGAGAAGTGAAAGACATAAAAATGTACTATCCTGGGTTGACATGAACAATAACATCTCTTTTAAAATATTCTGATATTTTAATATTCATGGCCAATTAAAGTCAGTGTAAAATGAGTTTGCAACCCTTTTTAATAACACAATTCCGAAATAGTATATTCGATGAGACAAAATTTGTAAAAAAAACACTTTATCTTATCTATTGGCAATACAACCTGACCAGATATTATAACATTGGCTAAATAGCTGTTTGGCTACTGGGGAACATTGTTGTATCAGAGATTATGCAAAACAATGGTTTATTCATTGAAATGACGTGGCAAAAAAAAAAAAAAAGGCATTACATCTTATTTCACGCTAGGGATGTGCCGAAGCCTAAATACAAATTCAGGCATGGAAAATGAATAAACCATTCTACAGAGCCTCTAAAGGGACATTATTAGGCTTGCTGTGGTAGTCGGTTACAGTACATCAGATTTAACTTATCACGTGAAGATAGTAAGGAGGGAGGATTTGGTGTGCAACAGATCCTGAGTGTAATTGACAAATATCTTACCTTGAAAATATTATAAAACCCTATACAAAGGGTTTAAATAATAATTTATTATACTAAATTTACTTCCTCAAAATGAATAAATATGTAATCTTTTAGAAAACATTTAATTTTGATTGATTTTATTTTAAAAGATTTATTTAGCAATTTAAATGTTTATGATTTAATGAAATATTTGTTTTTATGTCATCATTATTTTAGGACACTAACTTTAGGCTTTAACTGTAATGGAAAAAGGCCAGTCCTCATCTGTGTCCAGGTATAGAAATATATCCCATTATTTTTGTGCTTTCTCATTGAGCAACACACTCCCAGGATCGATTCCAAAAAAAACCTAATAAACTGAAAACTGCATCAGACATAAACCAGGGATGTGCTTCACCAAACTTGACTCTTAACAAGAAAACACTCTCCACTGGAATGTTGCAAATAGTGTAATTTTGCCAGAGAGAAATCCTTTAAAAGCTTGTCCAATACTCAGAACTACAGTAATAAGTCAGAGGCCCAATCTCGAGCACTGATGCCTGGAGCTTGAAGCCACTCTGCCTGCACAGGTATCTCAGTTATTTTCGATCTGCCTGAACCTGCGAGAGCACAAGCCACAGGGCCAGAGTGTCTTTTCGATTGCCCATTGCCCTCAGCTCCTTCAATATTACTTTAATCTGAACACCTGGAGCTGAACACAATGAATTAAAGGCCTCTCTGAATCATTTTATTGAAGGAGGAGCCACATGGACTTGGCATGAACCAGGAGGATGGAAAATATGATGGTACAGTTAATCTCACCCTGTGTTTCTCCTGGATTTTACGGCGGTACTCGATCTTGTCAAACTCCTGGTCTTCTCTGCGGAGTCGCTCTTTGGCTGCTTCCACGTTAATGCCAGAAATCTCTTCATCCTCCTCTTCATCTGGTACCATGGTCCTTTGCAGTGGAGGCCACTGCTGCACCTCCTGCACACATATATCACAGTTCATTTACACTGCGTTTCATGACTATCACTCACATATGAGTTCTGATAATACAAACCTTTCCCTCCTCAGTGAAGATCTTCTTAGTGTTGACCTTTAAGTTTCTTTTATATATTTTCTTTGCATCTTTGAATTTGGACTCCTTTTGTCTGTTATTCTTGGAATTAGCATCTGAGCCCTAAAGAAAGAAAAAACATGTTTTACATAACCATTAGTAATCATAAAAGCTGTCTTTTCAAACTCCCTGGAGCCAAGATTAAACCCACTGAAAACGAGAATTCATAAAGGAGCTCCGAAAGCAGTTCTTTCAATCAGGGCATTGACACCCAACACCACTCCACAGACACTATCACTTTCTCCTTCGCGGTCATTAAAGTTGAGTGCTGATGAGATGTGAAAAGGTTCAGATCTTGAAGAAAACCACTTTCCACTTAACTCCTCTGAAAACTCAAAAAAGGTACTTGCTCATTTGCATTTCTGCACAAACAGCCTTTAGCCTGATCACATCATTTTGAAAAAAACTATAGATGCAATAGTATATCTATAAAAATTTAAATAAAATCATTTACATGGTTCTGACTAATCAATATATATTGAAAAATTGAAAAAAGCTACCAAAAGATGATCAAAGACGTTCGATTATTGTGAAAGGAGTAAATTGAATTGATATAAAGTGTCTTTAGAACTGTAAATATTGTTTTATGTCAATATTTTAATCTGTTTTATTATTAAATATTATATACATCAGTACGGTTTTTAATGTAAAAAGTCTATTGTTTAAGTCTGTTATGCTCACCTAGGCTACACTTCTTTAAATAAAAATAAAGTAAAAACAATTCTGTGAAATATACTGTACTGCAGTATTTGATTGTGAAGCCTAAAGACAAATCAGGCAATTTCGACATGACTCACAGGTCCGCGTCTCTCATAAACTTGCCAGGTCTGCACAGGAGTCATGCTGTGTCTCGGAGGCATATTGAGAGAAGTGTTACATAATTTAGCATGTCCTGATATCTGCAGACCTACTGAAACAACAAGCTTTGAACGCAAAGTGCAGAGAACTTGAATAGAAGCCCTCCTGAATCACAATTCTCACACATCTCAATTCTTTTCCTCTTTTAGAGTCAAGGACGCTTTAGAATATGCAGGTTTACAGCTGAAGTGTATAATTTGTGATTTGGTATGATGCATACAGGAACATCCTGTTAAGATATAATAATGTATTTAGATTTTTCTGCATGGAAAAATGACTATTACTCTAATACATGGCCAAAAGTATGTGGACATTTCCTTCGAAGTAATAGTTTTAGCTATTTCCGTCACAATTATTACTAACAGGAGCATAAAATCAAGCATACAGTCATGAAATTTATTTTGAAATGGGACCCTTTACTGCTGCCAGTGGGCACAAAGCACAGACCATCAGAAATGTGGAATAACTGTAATGACACCAGATGTGTGTTGTTTATTTACCTCATCGTCTTGGCTTTCTTCATTGATACTGAACACGTCTTTACGCTTGACAGTCAGCAGGTCCAGATCGTCGTCGTCCTCTTCATTAAAGCCACATAGCAGAGCTGCAGGCTTTAATGTGTCCTCCTCTTCATCCTCCTCCTCTTCTTCTTCCTCAGACTGTGAGGACTGAGACTCAGCTTGTTGTCCTTCGAGTTTGGCTTTGAAGCTCTGCAGCTCATCTTCAGACTCGTGTCCTGCAGCACCGCTGTCGTCCTGCGCCGCTCCACTCTTTTGCTGCTGGGTCTTATTGAGGAACCGGACCCGTGGTGCCACCGCCAAACCCAATGACCTGACAGTGATGAGATCACACAAAAATGAAATTGAATGATCAAAATGCCTCTTTTTTTGGTTCTTTTATGAGAACCAAACTTTTTTTAAAGACAGTTTTGGCCAAAAAAAACAACCAAAAAGTTTATAATTTTAATTAGTTTTTGTGATTACGGATGAAAAAGATGTATTAAACGGTCTCTTTTCAAAGCAGATGGTGGAGGTTTCTTTTAGGAGGATTTAATTGCATAACAGTGACATCACTTTAAAGTACACATGCGTTTGTTCGAAGTAGACACATGCGCAAAAACATTTACACAGAAGACAGCTGGTACTGGGCATTACTTCACAGCATCCACTCACATGGCATATTCTGGGAGTTTGAGCTGGAAAACATCAAAGACATCCTTGTTCTTCATCAGATAGACTGAGCGGAGGTATGACACAAAACACTACAGTTGAGAGGAGGGGAAAAAATTGAAGAGGTATTATGGACGATAAAATCTGAAACCTTATCCCTGATAAACACATTAGTGAGAGTGCACAAGCAGGCGTTTCATGGCAGCAATTTGCCCGATTACATTTCACGCTGCTCATCTCTCTATAATAAGCCTCACAAAGCTCAGTCCCGAGCGTGAGGCAGACAATCAGATTATCCTAAAAGCATGGCTCTGCTCTACAGTATAACATCGACCTTCAGTGTTCGAGACGAGGTGTGACAGACTGCACAGGAAGTCAGGTCTCCTCTTTGACCTTACCCTCTGCGCCCGCTCCTTCTGGTCCATCTCCTGCGCCAGGAAGGCTTCCAGCTTCTGCTGAACTGACACCAACTTCTCTGGGTTCACTCTGAGAACGAATTAAAACAAACGATTAAGTCAATGGGCTTGTTTACACCTGGTATTACAATCTGTGTTCAAGGCAGGTATATATATATATATATATATATGTTTTTTTCTTATTTAATATTTTATATTATTGTATTATTTTATGTTATTTTTATTATATTTTATACAGTGTCTGATAATGAAATATATGTAAATGAATAAAGGTAGATCATGTAAAGAACACAAATTGATATCTCAGATACTCAACTACAGTAAAAACTAATAGCAAACATAAAATCAGGCTGGTGGAGACTGCAGTTTCATTCTCTCAGCAGATATCACTGATCATAATGATCACATGAATTAAGCTGCCATATTTTGTTCTCAGCATGCACATGACTTCCTCCTTTCTTCACAAAGACCACGCATTCAGTCTCTGCATAATGCTGATGAACCAGCATCCAGAGAAGAAACAGTGCAATCTTATTTTCACTGTGCAATCACACAGGAAAGAAGAGCTGCACTCACTGGATTTTGTTAATGGGAACTTTTTTCTCTTGAAGCTGTGCAATCATGCCTTTTTCCTCCGAGGGCAACAGGATCAGAAGCGCCTCACCTTCCTCCTTATACCTACAGAGAAATAGACAGTTAAAAGGAATAATTGCACTCAAAACATGTCCTCTTTTCTTTTACACAGATATTAAGCATTCAGGTTTGGAACGGCATGAGTAAATGTCAGATTTTTTATTTTTAGGTGCACTATCCCTTTAAGGTCCCACTGGGTGGTCTGCTGCATTACAGGCCTCTCACACAAAGGTGTCTTTTTTTAAACACTCAGCTCTATGAGTGCTCGTGTTAAAGCTTTCTGCTGAGGATGGTGATATATGAAGGGGAGTTACTGAGGATATCGATTCCACACTGAAAAGACAAGTATAGCACAAAGAAAATAGACAGCTTTGGTGGATGGCAGGTGTGTGCTGTCTCGCTCTAAGCGTTGAGAAACTTGACATGTTTCTGTAGCTAGACTGTAGAGCCTAATACTTGCCCTCAAGGTGAAACTAACAAGTCAAGCCAGAGTCTAAAAATGGAACTCAATAGTTGGGCTGGCATTAATCCATCATGAGCAGTGTCAATAGACAAATCTGTACAGTGGTTGAATATGAATTGACTTGTATGTAACTTGTATCAGTGCAAGTGTCAGAAAACTGTTTATTTGAAGAATATATAAAACATGCTAGTGTGTTTGTAAGAGCATCAAGGGTTAAGAGCACATATAAAAGGACCTATAAATGTTATTTAAAACATTTGAAGAGCAGAATTCAAATTTCAACACTGTTTCCATATGTATTGAGAATATGGAAGTGATGAGGAACAGATCAAATCTGCCATCTAGTGTTACAGCTAAAACACTCTAGTGCAAATGCAGATTCCTGTTAAGATTTTTACAATGAGGTTTCAAAATGTAAGTGAGTACAGAATAAAACAGTTTATAATACAGAGTATCAGGGTTACCTGGCAGCTCTGCCAACTCTGTGAATGTATGTGTTTGCATCTTCAGGACAGTCAAACTGCAGCACCCAGTTCACAGCAGGGAAGTCTAGGACCAAAAACAAAATTTTTCAAATATGGCAGTCAATCAAACTGAATTCTTTGTAGGACATGCGGATTAATTAATACAATTTTAAACAGATATTCAAAAACATTTGTTGAGATTTGTAGTCAATCAACACAATAAATTGACAGCACTAGTTTCAGTCATTTAAACCAATATGGGCAGATGTCCACAGAACAAATTTCCATTACCAAGTCCTCTTGCAGCGATATCTGTGGCAAATAGGACTGCAGAAGTCTTGCGGACAAAGTCATTGTAAACCTCCACCCTCTTCATCTGCTGCTGTTTCCCATGCAAAGCAAGTACGGAGATACCAGGACGTAACCGGCAGAAGACCCGGAACAGATACTGAACCTGAACATAAGGAGAAAAAACAATACATCTCAAAAGAATGCAAATAGATCCTGAAAATAGATTTGGTATTAACCGTTTTAAAAGGAATATAAGTTATAACAGCACACACAATAATTCAACAATGTAACTGAAACACCTGAATTTAGACCATAATATTTTATTAGTATGGTGTAGGGCCTCTTTTTGTGCCCAATACATCATCAATTCAACTTGGGAAAAGACAGATACAAGTCCTTCACAGTGGCCAGAGAGATTTGGAGTCATTCCTCAGATCACTATGTGATGCTGGTGGAGGAAAACTTTTTTTTTGACTCGCTCCTCTAAAATACCCCAAAGTGACTATTTAGATCTGGTGACTGCGCAGGCCATGGGAGATTTTCAACTTCACTTTCATGTTCATCAAACCATTCTGTCACAAGTCTCGCTGTGTGCATTGGTTCATTATCATGCTGTTACATGGCACCCCCTTCAGGGTACAATGTTTGAATGGTTCGGTAGTCCATGGCCATCAAATACAGTAGGGAATGCCATGATATTGCAGCCCAAACCATCACTGATCCACCGCCGTGCTTCACTCTGGGCACCAGGTGTTAACCTCTTCAGGGCTTCTCCACACCGTAACTCCCACGTATGTGGGAAAGACAGTGAAGGTGGACTTAATATTGCGAAATAATATTTCACAATATAAGTGGTTTTATTGTATTTTTGATCAAATAAATGCAGCCTTGGTGGGTATAATTGCCTTCTTTCAAAAACATTTAAACCATCTAACCAATCCCAAAACTTTTGAACAGTAGTGCAAGTTATTTTTAAATAGTATTAAATTTACACAAATTCAAAAATACAATATTATAACAAATTTACAAAGTATTCTCTGAGAACATGCACAGTGATGTACTACAGAACAGAAATAGTTTGAGCTCTTACCTCTTTGCAACAGGCAAAGAAGACTATGATCTTCTTCTGAAGGTGACTCCTCAAAAATGAGAAGAGCATGTTGATTTTCTGGTGCAGATCACACACCACATAGTTCTGTTCCAGAGTTGCAGGAGTACTGCAGAGAAGATGTCAAAGAAGCCCATGATGTCAAAAAGCCACTGACATTAAGAGCAAGCTGACTGACCCAACTGACAACACAAATGACTATAAAAATCACGATCTTACCTGAACTTGGCCTGCTCATGGACCCACACATACTCTGGGTCCTTCAGGCTCAGTCTGGCCAGATCTTTGACAGACCTGGTCTGAGTGGCGGAGAAGAGAAGGGTCTGTCGTGTTTTCGGGAGGTTTTCAACAATGGCATTGAGTGTGTCAGCGAAACCCATGTCTAGAATCCTGTCGGCTTCATCAAGTACTGCCGTGGAAGAGGATGCATGTCATGTTAATGTTAAAATAATGGGATGAAAATGAGACCTGCACACATATACACCACAGTTGAAAAGTTTGGGGTCAGGATGCAGGGAATTGATTGAAAGTGACAGCAAAGACTTTTACATTGATATATAAGATTTCTATTTCAAATAATGCTGTTCTTTTGAACTCTGTATTACTCAAAGATCATGGAAAAATGCATCAAAATTTCCAAAACAATATTAAGCAGCACAACTGTTTTCAACATTAATATGAAATGTTTCTTGAGCAAAAAATCAGCATATTAGAATGATTTCTGAAGCACAATAATTTTTAAAAATCGTATCAACCCCAAACGTTTGAACAGAAGTGTATTCACAGCACCATCTAAACCTCATCTTACCAAGCATGTGTAGATTTGAAGCATGAAAGGTGGACGTCTCGTCCATGTGCTGCAGCAGACGTCCTGGGGTGCAGATAATGATATTTGTGCGATGGATCTTCTCTGATTCACCTTTCAGATCCTGCAGTCATTGACAAATAATAATCAATTATTACACAATAAACAAAACCTAGACACAAACATGCAAGAACCACGCCAAACACTAAAAACTAGCGAGGCACACCTTTCCACCAATTATAAGGCCTGCAGAAAATTCATGGTTCTTGCCGATCTTCCTCAACACCTCAAAGGTCTGATAGGCCAGCTCTCGGGTGGGAGAGATGATGAGAGCGCCGAGGCCGTCATCCGCTGTCCACTGTTCACGATACAAGCACTCCAAAACCTGGAGACAGTATTAAGAGAGGCTTCCAAATTAGGTTTGAATTCTGAGTAACACTGCAGAATGAAAAGTCTATCATCTTTTACTCATCCTCATGGTTCTCTAAAATGTTCATTACATATTATTTACATAAATATAACATGTTTAATATTATATTATAAATATTACACTATTTATAATATAATATTACACTATTTATAAAATAATGGGATGAAAATGAGACCTGCACACATATACACCACAGTTGAAAAGTCAAAAGTTTGGAATAATTATGTTATTTGAATGTTTATGAAAGAAGTCTCTTATACCCACCAAGGCCACATTTATTTGATGAAAAATACAGTAAAAACACTAATGTTGCCAAAAATGATTACAACATTTTTAAATGTAATTTATATATTTTAAAATGTAATTTATTCCTGTAGTACAAAGTTGAATTTTCAGCATCATTACTCCAGTCTTTAGTGTCACATGATCCTTCAAAAATCATTCTTATATGCAGATTTGGTACTCAAGAAACATTTCTTATTTTTTTCAATGTTAAAACAGCTGTGCTGCTTAATATTTTTGTGGAAACTGTGATACACCACCATTCAAAAGATTGGGGTAAGTAAAACAAAAAAAAAGTTTTATTCAGCAAGGACAAATTAAATTGATCAAAAGTGAAATTTATTATAAATAAATACTTTTCTTTTGAACGTTCTATTCAATGTATTCTTTCTATACAAAGAAAAAAGACATCAGTTTCCACAAAAATATTAAGCAGCAAAACTGTTCAAAATAGACAATATTAAAAACCACAATTAATAATTGAGCATCAAATCAGCATATTAGAATGATTTCTGAAGGATCATGTGACACTGAAGACTGGAGTAATGATGCTGAAAATTCATTGCCATCACAGGAATAAATGAATTTGAAAATGTATTAAAATAGAAAACAGGCCTTTTAAACTGTAATATATATTTCACAGTATTTTTTTCTGTATTATTGTTCAAATAAAAGCACAAGAGAATTATTTTAAAAACATTTAAAAATAAAAACTTAATTATTCCACTACCACCGGTAGTGTACATATTTCCCCCCCCAAAAAAAAATATATAAATCTAAAATAACAAATATTAATATAAACAATTTTTTTTAAACATTTTATACAATTGTGTCCATATTAACACACCTATTTAACAGTACACGTACTTACCTAAGAAAATATTGGGTTAAGCCGGTTAGGTTTTTGCGCAGGTTCAGGGTTAGTACCTAGTTATTAATCAGTTATTGCAGTTACTGTACATAGTATGTACATGGGGAACAGGACTCTAAAATGTGACCCTGGATCACAAAACCAGTCACATGTCGCACGGGTATATTTGTGGCAATAGCCACAAATACATTGTAAGGGTCAAAATTATAGATTTTTCTTTTATGCCAAAAATCATTAGGATATTAAGTAAAGATCATGTTCCATGAAGATATTTTGTACATTTCCTACCGTAAAGGTATAAAACATTTATTTTTGCGAGTGAATGCAGCACAATCGCGAACATAAATGGACAACTTTAAAGGTGATTTTCTAAATGTTTCGATTTTTTTGCACCCTCAGATTCCAGATTTTCAAATAGTTGCATCTCGGCCAAATATTGTCCTATCCTAACAAACCATACATCAATGGAAAGCTTATTTATTTAGCTTTCAGCTGATGTATAAATCTCAATTTAAAAAATGGACCCATGTGACTGGTTTTGTGCTCCAGGGTCACAAATAAAGAGCTACCGAATAATGTTACCAAGTTAAAACTACAACAAACCTCAGAGGTGTATTGCTTACCGGGATGAGGAAGGCCAAAGTCTTTCCAGAGCCCGTCTTTGCAGCACCAAGAACATCTTTACCTCGCAAAGCAAAGCCAATAGTCTGCCTCTGAATCTCTGTGGGCTGCCTGTACTGAGCCACAAGAAGACCTAAAGACATGATCAAGATCATTATTAAGGTCAAGAAGACATAAGTGAACGTATAAGCATGCAAATAAACAAGATTGCTCACCTTTCAGAGTCTTTTTTGAGAGTGGAAAATCAGAGAACTTAACAGCCTCTTTGGAATTGATCTAGGAAAACAGTTACTCATGTTAAAACCTGTTTTAAGATGGATTGGGTGTATTAGGACCTCAGAAAATATCAAACTGATGCATCAGATCAGATGTAGCATATAAAATGCAAGATGCAGACCACTGAAACACGTCTGAACACTTAACATGCTTAATCAAATAAATCCAAATCCTTGATACGTAAACATTTATAACAGTTATGTGTGTGTGGCCTGTTCTGTCCCAGGACCAGTGACTACTGACAAAATATGTTTATGTGAAGACTTGAGCTGAAAGGATGCCTGACCACTGACCAGATACAACTATCAGCAACACTTGAAGCATGTCCCACAATATCCTAAGGACTAGTAAGATTTGTGCTTGTCAACATTCCTCTTAAATAGTCCGGTTTACACTGTGACTGATCTGTCTGTCAAGCCAGATGTCACAACAGCTGCACAACAGGTAAATAAACACGTGGCAGCCCCTAGAAACAAGCATTAGACATCAGAAATGCTTCATAATAGATATATATCTTACCTCCGAGTATTTTTTCACCAGTCTCTGTATATTTTCTCTCTCCACCTCCCAGTCGCGTTTCTTCCTAGTGGTCTGTTGAGCTCGTTTGACTCTGGTTTTCGTTTTATCGTACTTCTTTTTCCATTTCTCAAAATTCTTCACAGGGTCATCGGTTACCTTTTTCTTCTCTTTGTTGTTTTTCTCACGCATTTTTACTCTATTTCGTAGACTAGGTAGTGTGTGACCGACGTAACAACACGTGAATGTTTACTTCGCGAGATGTTTTGCTCGCCGTGAGCGTTGCTGATTAAGTGAATCAGCGCCATCTGACGACCCGGGGCGGTGAGACACTTATTGATCCATCTCAGAGATGCCCACAGCGCAAGTAAACGCTAACATTTCAAATAATTCACATTTTACACATTCCATTCTATTTTAATATTTTATAAATCTACTTATAATCTACTTGAAGAGATCGTGGGATAGAAGAATGTACGTTTTTATTTACGTCATGGGTATCTTAGTCTAATGGTCCTCAGAAACAGTGTTTGTTGAAATAAGTTTTGTGAGTGCTGTTCCAAATATCAACAAAAATATAACATTCTGTACATACATATGATAAAGATATATTATTGAGTGTAATATTCTTTAACACTATAGGGGGATAACGAAGATTAATACTAATGATAATACTTTTAACAATTACGTTTATTTAATAAAAACACATACATAGTGTATACTGCTTCAAACTGTTTATTTGCAAACCAAATAACAATCTTCTTCAACCAGAAATGCAAACAGCAGTAATCGGGAGGGTAAAAGCAGAATTTCAGTAAAGCATACAGCTGCTTGTATAACCATCCTTTGTGAATCTTTCTTGTTAGCAACAGGCTTCTCTGTTGAGAGTAATTATATCCTTTTTTGGAAACAAAGGAGACATTTTCATATCTTTAAAATATTATTCAGTATTTATAGGACATCATTTATACAGTGTAAAGGCACTATGCCTCGCTCTGTCTCTCAGATATAAACATATTTACATAAATATAAAACAGAACAAAAAAAAAAATACAAAAGGCAAACTCGGTCACCTCTCTCTTGTAGCAGATTCCAGGCACTTTCCTGTAAACTCAAATCAGTGCAGTTGAACAGCACATCTCGTAGTTTCTAAATTACATTTGAAAGCCTGCAATAAGCGCTTTCTTGCAAATTATATGTACTACATTTATATATTGTGTCAAAATCATGAATAGTAATCTCACATTTATGCCATACAGTCAAATCTTCAGTTCAAACTCTCAAAAGACATTCATACAAAAAAGCCTTCATCGCCTGTGTGAATGTTACTAACAGAGGGCTCTTTAAAACGACATACTGAATGATATCGTAAGATCATATATCAAACAAGCAAAATGCTTTGGTCCTTGGAATGTGTCTAACATATGTTTTAGGGAAACTCTTTCTCTAAGATAAAAAAACAAAAACAATCTCATAGCGAAACTCTTTTCCACTCTATACTCACACATATTTGTACTGCTATTCTTTCTTAAGATTCACAACACATTCACTCAAGTACTCTTGACAGTCAAGATTCCCTACTTGTCTCTTTCCACAGCAAAATTATATCAATTTTGGTTAAACGAAATAAACAAAAAAGTACTCTGGCAGAATCTACTTTAAAGTAGGTAAATTGAGAAATCCAGTGTGTCATTACAGTAACAAACAAAAGGCTCCTTGCGTCACAAGGGAAGAGTTTGTCTGCTCATAAAGCATTTGCTGGAATGGGTGTCTGTTCTATGGCAAGACCTTTAAAACAGATCATTAATGCTTTTCTCCCATCCTCTGTAAAGTTATATGCGTGTATTACAACCGGTCTGGACAAGACACAAGATGGGACTTTCTCCATTTGGTGATCCTTCAGATGTTCCTCCATGTCCTTTCAGGTTCATTCTGCTGTTCAGCTCATGCAGGATTGAGTAAAAAGTGGGTGGGACTTTCTTAGGGCACTGAAGAGAACTCCATTGTCTGTACACTTAAGTTACAAATCAATGTTATTTCATATTTGGCACAGATGTCTTTATTTCCTTTGACAGATTCTTGCAGACTCATGTTAGGTCCTGTGGAGGAAAGAAAGAGAGAGTGAGCTTAAAATGGTGAGAAACAGATGTGGATGCCAGCTGTGTAGGTGCACGCAGTACCCTATTTGCCCATGATCCTCCTCTACCCAGGCCACGATCTTCCCTTCCCAGCCAGGCACCACTGCATCATCCTGGAAAACCTGAGAGAAGCCAGTTATCTCCATTACTTTCTCTTTATACAATATATGTAACATTTTAATTAAATGTTTTAATTGATTTATTTAATTTAAATCAGTGGTTCTCAGCATTTTTGACTGTACAGTCAAAACACATATTAATATATTTTTAACAGAAATGGGAAATGTTGATATAGGTCATTTAAAGGTGCAGTAAGCGATTTCTGAGAAATGCTGTTGAAAATGTAATATTTTCAACAGCGTTAAAAACACCTAAACAAACAATTTTGTGAATATTTGTTAGATGTTCTGTGCTGAAAAAAAGGTGTTTGTACATAGTCCTGGCCGTGTAAATAGGAGTGGATCGAACTGATCCACGGAGCACCAAAACACACTTGTAGGCGGTGTATAAACTCATGACGGGAGAGGAGAGAGAGAGTGAGCAAGCGGGACATTTGTTGAAAAAGACTATAGAAGAGAGATGGCTGAGATATATTACCAAAGAGGAAAAGGTCAGAGGAATATACCATATTGCTACGAATATAAGACGACCCCCCCTTTTTCAAGATGTACCTTTTGAAAAAAGGCTTTTGATAAAGAAAATGCTTTTTTTTTTATTTTTCACATTTAAATTTTTAAAGTATGGTAAATACTAGTAAAATGTACCAAAGATCACATTAATACTTTTTTTTTTTTGGAATACCATAAAAATAACTGAATTATATAACAATTAGGCTATCATCTCATAGTGAAAACCATGTAACCTACCAAAATGACATTAACAGTAGAAGTGAAATCTTGTTTGTCTACTTTTGAAATCTGGGTATCGTCTTATGTTTTAAAATCACGTACAGGGGAAGTTTGGTCCTGACAGCGAGGCACGAGGCAAACATGACAGTCACATGGCTCTTAGACAGTAATTTTAAGGTCTGAAAACAGACTTTTGCTTTGTTTCTGCTCATAAGTGAGTAACATTGTTTTTTTTTTTTGCCATTTTATAGATCTAAGATATGGTGTTGTATGTTGTTGTTGAATCTGAGTCATCCATCCTTGCACGAACTGTCTGATGTGCCAGCTGGTGGTTTCCTGTGTTGCATAGAGTGTTCATTATTTTGGGGGCGAAGCAAATGAGGGAGGACTGTGTTTGTTTGGGTGTTGATTTCAAATATTAACAGTGTTTCTCAGAAATCACTTACTGACCCATTAATTAACCACAATTCATTTTGTGATTCCAGAAAGTTTCACAAAGTGCGTGTTCTTCAATAAAAAACAACAGTGTTTATATCGAACTTTCTGGAATCACAAAATTAATTGTAGTTCATTCATTTACATCTCCTTTGAATACATATTGTTATAATTCTGTTAATAATATATTATGCATTGAGGGGAAAAAAGAAACAATTTCAGTTTACATAATTTATATTAAAATTATTGATATATTTTTAATAGCATTAATTTTACTTATATTATTAATAATAATATATTATTTAGATCATTTTTAAGTCATCATGTCTGTGATAAATCAGTGGTTCTCATCCAGGGGGCCTTGGAAGTTTTCTGAGGTCCCCTGGTTGAGAACCACTGATTTAGATGCTTGAATATAGAGAATATATCCTGTTGATTGATTATGTGGCATTACCTCTTCCTTCACAGTGCCAAACTCTGGATCCAGTGCTTTAAAATGGTACCGATAATTGCCTTCTCGATCTACGGCATCCTTGAAGTCTCGCAAGGTGACCTCCCCCAGCCTGCCGACATAAGACAATGGAAAGTTTCATAGCACATACTTAAAGTATACTGCATTATAGAGATTTAAGACTAGAGACCCACTCAAGCCAAATATATGTGTAACAAAGAGTCTTACTGACCTCTTGGCGATGTTGATCATGAATGGCGTGAGTGAGCGGTCAGTAAAGTACAGGACTTTGGTGCACGCTGATGAGTTTAGCGCAGGGCTGCTGTGAGAATGAGCAATTTCTGTAAGTGAACAGAGGACATTCTTCACTTTAGTAGTGTTTAAATATGCAGCAATATACCTACACTAGTACAAATAAGTTTATTGAAAAAAACGAATTTCCCCTGATTTTTTGACATATAAGAGGTCACTGTGCTATAAAAACATACTGTACGTTTCAGAACTCCAAATGTCCATGTTAGTACAAAAACAGTTTTTAATTGCCAAGCTGGAAAAGCAACTCGTTTTGTACATCCCGGTTTTTATTACATAATAGAGATGGATTCATCAGCACAAGACTGCCTCCACTGTCAAATCAACGTCTATTTCTGCATCATTGCTTCTTTAGTCACGCTCATTCACATGTTATATAATAATTGCTACAACAGGATTACTTTGGACTAAAAATAAAATGACCTTTCAAGTGATCCTAATATTAGGAATGTGGCTATTTATTTTCAATGTTTGTTCGGTACATTTCACTGTGGATTCTTTGGTAAACCCATCAGGCTTTTACAGAAAGATATGGACCCGACAGAAATGCCACAACATGTAAGTAACTGTATTAATTCTAATGCTTAATCTGTGATCACTGACTTATGATATATAAGGACTCATGACTAAACGCTCAAATTCACATTGTTCCTCCTAGTCCTGTCATTTCCTGTTTTGGGATTAGGATGTATTCTTACTTGAAGTAGGAGGCCTGGAGTCTCCATCTGAGTGAGATGCTTTATGTCCTGGAGATTTGCCTCGGATCTACAAAGGAACAGATTGATTTTAGAAGAAAGAATTCTGGGGCAATGTAGATCGGGTGCCAAACATTCCTCGTACCGTCCTCTCCTGTTTGTGGCGTGTTTCCAGGTCACAGAGGCGATCCATCAGGCTGGCCACACCTTGCTCAAGCGTGTCCAGAGTGTGATGCTGAGGGTCGTGACCTCCAAAGCTGTTCCTCAGACTACGCAGAGCATCTCTTACTAACTGCAGCTCCTCGGCCTACAAGAGACACAATTACATAGATCTCTATAGATATAATATAATATCACTGAGAAAAGGCTTTAGGCTTATTTACCCCATGGTGTGGTTTTGATGTTGTGACCGGTGGGTGTGAGTAGCCGTTGTTTTGCGAGCCAGGAAGCTGAAACATAAGACAAGTCTTTACTTGAAACTTTAATGATTAAATGGAAGCACTAAACATACTCTGCAATGTGTGAAAACAAACAGCCGTGGGGAAAACAGTCCAATATGTATAGGTGTGTTACCTCTGTCTCACCTATGGCTCACTAACTCTTTGAGAATACTCTCTAGTGATGTGTCGTTCATGAACGATTTGTTCATTTTGAACGAATGTTTAATATGACTCGGGACTACAGAGTTGTCTCAGAGACTGATTAGTTCATTTTGTGTTGACCGCGCATGCGCGCAACATCCCATAGGTTCTGTACATGAAACAGAAATGATAAGTTCATCTCTCGAGTCTCAAGTCTTCGGGTTCGGCTGGGTCCGAGTCTTTCATTCTTTCTGTCAGTCCCATAGAGACTATGCTGTCAGTACCGGAAAGACAAATGATTAGTTTATCTCTCGAGTCTTCTCACTCTTCTGGTTCGGGTTTGAGGCGTTCGTTCTTCAAGTCACAAACCCATAGGCTGAATGCAAAAACAGAAATGATTAGTTCATCTTTCGAGTCTTTTGTGTCTGAGTCCTTCGTTCTTTTGTCACTTGACCGCTGGCATCTCGCTACAAATACAACATTAGATTCGTATTATTGACTGTGTCTGAATGTATTTTGTTTTATATATAGGAATTAACATAAAATTATCAAAATATATGTGCAATAAACATTATCTGAAAAATAAAAAAGTTCCATCTTGTTATTAGCCGCTTTCCGACCAAGTAGTTACAGGAACTTAGTTCTAGGAACTGTCCACTTCTAAACAGTTCTAAGAACTACTCTCCCCTAAACTTGGTTTTGCTGTTTGCGTTCGCACTGGCCAAGTGGCCATAGGAACTGGTAGGAGGGGTAAGGGAGTGACGCAAGAACCGTGACTTTTATTTTGACGGCGCTGAGAACGCCAGAGCAAACAATGCTGGCATTCTCTGTGTTTATTAGTTAGCGATATGTCTAACAGTAGTGTTTAATATGTTATTCTGTTATAGAAAGTAGACAGTATATGAAAAAAAGTTATTAGCCTATGCCGTGTGGTTGATGTCCAGTGTTGCTAGCTGGGCAGATAAACATAATCATGTTTGGCTTGGTCCCCTCAAAGTTGCGTTGGATTTTCTCTTCAGCATAAATGTTTAGAGACCCATCTATCACTGTTTTCCATGTTTGTATAGTTAGTTTCTGGAGTAAATATATAGGCTATAATCTGTGTGTTTACATTCTAGCTGTTTTAAAAATGGCGGGTGCTGGTGTTCCGCGTGCGTTCGGTCAATCAGCGTACACTAACGTCACGGGTAGTTCCTATAGTGCTGGTTTAGACCCTACTCTGAAGTAGGACCTAAATTAGTTCCTACAAATGGAGTTCCTAGAACTAAAATCGTTCCTAGTTCCTGCGGTGCGAACACGCCGACATCCGGGTACTTATAGTAGCCAATAGTTCTAGGAACTGTGAAAAGGTTCCTCCGGTCGGAAAGCGGCTATAGTCCCTGTCCGTCTCTTTTTTATTGTTAAATGTTTCTTGTGCATCTGTGGTGTGTTATTATTATTATTATTATTATTATTATAGTTGTTATTATTAGATTAGATCACACACACACACACACACACACACATATATATATATATATAGTCTCTATGGGACTGACAGGAAGAATGAAAGACTCGGACCCGGCCGAACCCGAAGACTCGAGACTTAAGAGATGAACTAATCATTTCTGTTTCCGGACTGGTACTGCAGTGCATTCAAATGCATATATGGGGGCTGTGTCACACGGCCCAGATCAGACACTGACGAGTTGACTGAACTAACGTAACGTCTCGAAGTTCGAACCCGAAGACAGACACGAGAGGCGGGGAACAGACGTGATAAATTTGAAGTTGCAAAAGAAAGAACGTCTTGGATCAGGAGGTGAGGTGAACTAACAGACTGCATTAGCCTGAACTTAAAGGGGTGGTATAATGCCCTTTTCACAAGATGTAAAATAAGTCTCTGATGTCCCCAGAGTGTGTATGTGAAGTTTTAGCTCAAAATACCCCACAGATATTTTTATATAGCATGTTAAAGTTGTCACTTTTTGAGGGTGAGCAAAAAGGCACTGTTTTTGTGTCTGTTCCTTTAAAAGCAAATGAGCTGCTGCTCCAGGTACAGGGGGTGGAGCTTCAAGAGCTCCTGTCCTTTTACCTCACACAGACATGCACTGGAAATTTAAAAAACTTTTAGCCTTTAATGTTCAATCCAAAGTCAGACAAAGATGGAGAGACTATATAGACAACATTTCTGAATGGTTAGTTGATGAATTTTTGTATCTGATGTGTAGTTATCTTCTAGTCATTGATTAGCATATTCTGTCTTGATAATCTATAAATCGCGTTCCCAGGGGCGGGTTTGTGTAAATGTTAGGGTTAGTGATGTCACCAACCCGGGAGGAAGCTTGTAACATTACACACTACAGCAACAGCAACATTACACACTAACTAAAGTTAGAAAAGTGAAATCATATTCAAACCCCCCCCCCCCTTTAAGACCCAACTAATTAATTAATTAAACATTTCGGTTTCTTATAATTTGGCTTTGGCTGCAAGTTTATTTTTATTTTTTCAAATGTAATCAACATTTTCGTAAGTACTAGATGTGTTGGTCTATTTAACATGATATTTTAATTATATTCTGCTGAAATTAACGAAATGACTCGAAAAAAAGATTAATTCATTTTGCTGAACGAGATTCAAAGATCCGAGTCAGTAAAATGATCCGAACTTCCCACATACTCTCCTTGTGCTCCAGCTCCCTCTGCAGGCAAGTCTGAGAAACACAGAGACATTCTCTTTCACACACAATCGTCCTACAAAAACAAGTGCAGGAGTCTTCAGCTACATAATGAGGGAAACAGCTTAATAATCATTAGGGCTCAACCATAAGGATTTTTTAAAATGCTGGGCTGTTTAGGCTGGTACCTGCCCTGGTGACATTTTAACTTGCAAAAAAGAAAACGTTACAATTTTTTAGCTGCATATTTTTAAGTTATTATTCTGTGCATTTAACATTCATAGTACAACTAGAAAAATATTGAAAGTATTTTCATCATATATATTTTATTATATATTTATAATTTTTTACACAGTAATATTACTTTATAAATTAGACAAAAAAAATTCTGGTAAATTCTGGTATGCCCTTGAGGCATTTTTAATAGCAAAAAAAAAACAAAAAAAACAAACCTTTACCATTTTTCAGCAACAAACTTTTCAATTAAGTTTCAAAATCATTTACTGTACATTTAACCTACATATACAAATAAAATCATACTAGACTTATGTTCATTATATATTTTGTTTTGTACATTATATATTTAGAATTTTTATATATTTGACATATTAATATTACTTTATGAATGAGACAAATGTAGAAAAAAAAGTTAGTTTGAAGCAAAACTTGTAAATAGTTTTTATTTTTTAAATTATACATTAATTTGCAATAATAGCTGTACCATCTTCATACCATCTATAAGGAGGACTTTATTCACACAGGAACAACAACTTTGGGCTGTTGCATCGTGTTTCACACCTTTAGTTCAGGTTTGAAAAACATGTCTCAAGCTGTTTTTAGAAGTAAGAACAGGTTCTCTGTTACACCCCCTCACTCTTTTTGTGTTAACAGAAGCTCTATGCATGTGCAAACTGAATTGACTTGGCCATGTGTGTTGGTTCCATCAACTAGCCCGAACCTTTCTCACACTGGTAATGCACTGTCCTTTTTGTCGAGCCCTGATAATGACAACGCTGGGAGAGACAAAGGTTTATGATGTTAAATTATAACACTATCCATCTTATCCATCTCTGCCTCTGTTAGGAAAGCAGTAACTATTTTGCATTTCCATTCCCATCATGCAGTTCTCCTTCACAGTCTGCAGATTCGTACCTGCTGGCTGCTGCTGTCTGTCAGCTTGCGCAGTGCCTCATCCAGCTTCTGCTGTTGCTGCTGCAAAAGTCGATCTTTTTGGCCCAGTTCTTTCTGTGCAGCACAAAGACAGTGTGTTTAAATACATTATATATGTGGTTTAATTAGAAAAGCTGTATGATCAGCATCTTTTATATCTTTTATAGAAATAGCATCTTTTGATATGAAGGAAAGCTACAAGCTACTCATAATGTACAGTCAGTCTACTCTTTCGAAAAAGTAGTTAGCCTTACACTATGAGTTACTAATCAAAAGTAGTAACACGACTGAAGATATTTGAGGGGCGAAAAAAAGCAAAAGTTACAGTTTTTTGATCATTTCTTTCTAAATGTATAATTACCAGATAAAAACAGAAGATCTAAATTAATTTACACTATATATCACAAATAAAAATAGAAAACACTATAATGTATATAAAAACAATCAAAAACAGTGGAATTAGTAGAATTATGGTACATTTTTGTAATAAATATGATTATATTTTCCATATCACAAAAAAAAGAAAAAAAAGAAAATGCCTTATATTCGCTGAGAAGTCTGCTCCTCTCCTCTAGCTTCCTCTGTAGCTCAGCCTGAGAAGATATACACAGATAATACTTGACAACCGGTCTCAGATATGGTACTGAAAAGAATATATAACTGATATAACTGAAAATAATTTAATATGCATAGCATAAAGACAGATGCACTCACATTTTGTCCTGCCAGCTCATCTTTGGCCATACTGGTGCGCAGGAGTTCCTGTTTGAGCTGCAGGACTGAGGACTCCTGCACAGCCATACGCTGCTGAAGAGCGTCCTGATGACACGGGACAGGGTTAATCAATCTCAACATATCTAACTTGCTCTGCTTTATGCTTTTAAGTGTGACGGTGATGATACCGGGGGCAACTTTTTGGGCAATGTTGCTTGTGCACTTTCCCATTGAGAATGGGCAACAAATTTCAATCTGGATACTTTAGATTAGTCGTGGGCCCAGTGTCTCACCTGGTTGACAGCAACATTGCTCAAAAAGTTGCCCCCGTTATCATCACCTTGAGGGTATTATTTACAGGCATTATTTATAGGTGTTATTTATATTTATAGGTTTGGAGATGAGTAAGACTCACTTTCACTCCTTGCAGGTTGCGAGCCTCCTGTTTGAACCTCAATAGCTCCCTCTGCATGTAAAAAAAAAAACTCACATCTTAGACTAGTTTTAAAAATATCAGGAATGGACAAGATCAGCCCATCAATAACTAACCGAAGACCAAACTGAAAAATACCACAGTGATTATGAAATGATCTGTACTACATAATGAAGGAGTCAAACTAATTTAAATCATATTCAAAAATATGCTAAAACAGTCCAGAGATGGAAAAGTAATATATTACAGTGTGTGTTTCCAGGGAAAAAAATATCAAATAAATAAATAAATTAAAAATAAATAATTCTTTCATAATATTAATAATATTTATTATTACTATTAGAATTACTCACATACAGTAAAATTATATTATAAATTATATATATATATATATATATACTGTATATATATATATATATATATATATATATATATACTTTTGTCAGGTTTTTGTCCTTAAAATGCTCTTGTATGTAGGACTAATTTCTTGCCTCTAATCCCAAGCCTCCATTGCTAATTACAAAACGTCATTTTAGAGCTAGTTACGGAGACTTGAGCCATTGATAGCAGACTAATGCAGTTATTAATGCAGTTATTAGAGAAAGAGAGAGAGATTAAACGTGTATATATATATATATAATTATATAATAATATGAATAATGCCCACCTTTAGATCTTGACTCTCCTCCATGCTCTGGTCCAGACGACTTCGTATTACAACCTGTACCACAACAACAGAGGGTTTTGGCTGCTTCAGAACAAAACCACATATATAACTACACATTACACTAAACACAGAAGGAACTGGTTCACACAACAATCTTATAGAAAACAGAGAAGAACTGGGAGAGAAACAGACATCGTAGGAGAGAAGGGGAGAAACGGATACCTGCGTCTCTCCCACAAACAAAGCAAAGTTCACCGTGAGAGTAACATGATCTGCCCTGACAGAGCTTAGTGAAAGAGCAGGAGAGAATGAGAGAGATGGGGGGAGGAAGGGGCATAGTATGTCACATATTATCAAGAGGGAGGGATATGCAGGATATGGAAGAAAAAGAGGCCAATTTGGGGTAAAACACAATTGTGACAGAAATAAAGATACGCACCAGTTGCTGCTCTGCATTTTCAACTCCCTCACCCAGACTAAGCGTCACCTCCTGCTCATCCTCAGGTAATGAACCATGCAGAAGGAGAGCCTACAAAACCACCTGTTATAAGCCACAAGCTCTCAAAAAGCAATACAAACTAAATTAGGTGATAGTACATGTTAGTGTCACCTGTAGGCTGGACACCATTTTCCGTGCCTCCTGCATCTCCTTCTCCAGCTGTTCCTGTTGCTCGCACAGTTTGTCCTCCCAGGTGCAGTCACCAGCTTGACTATCATGCCCTGAGACAATGGCCTGGTCACACAGGGCCAATTTCACTGTGTCCTCTAATGGTAAACAGGGATAGATCAAGACTGTTGTACGTGGACGAGACCATCAATGTCCAGATGATTGATTGAAATGGATCAATACCTGATTTAATAGTTTTCTCCCTGGACAAGGTGTCAAACAGTCCTGCCTTCACGTCTGATAGGCTGATGGAGTCTTTGGGACTGTGGGTGGGACTCTGTGAACTGAGGCTGTGGAAATAAACAAAAAAATACAGTTTCTGACGTGGGGCTAATAACTTTAAAGTCAAATTTTGTCTAACACATGCCTTTTTATTATACTGTTGTATTTCTAAATACAATTCCACTAATTGCAGAATCACCATTGAGTTGTTCCAAGAGTGAGTTACAGCATCACAAAGACTTTTGTAATTTATGTTTATCAGGTGCTGCATCTGGTTTCTCAAAAAGGCAAAGCTAGATAAAAATAAACAGTCCTGAAGCAAAGGAAGAAAGTGCCTTTTTAAAGTCAGTTGCCATGGAGACTCCTCGCAAATATGAACAGGCAAGTCTGTCAGGATCTGAGCTTCTGTTTGATCTGATGCCCTATCAATAATGCACCGTTAATCCGTTTCAAAGGCACAGGCTTATGAGCCAATGTCTGGCATGCATGAAAATTATAACACCTTCAGTTTGAATTATGCTATACAGCGCTTCTTTATCAGCTCAAAGACATTGTAAAAATAAATCCATATGAATTGAGTGGTTTAATCTTAATAAACACAGTACTTCGCAAGCACTTTCAGACACCCTCCACCTTCCCCAGCTCCACCTGCATAGATCTGCAACGGGTTATTAATGTATGCTATATTGTACAGCAGCAGCATATCTTTCTTGTTCACAGCAGCGTATCATGTATGGGCAGTAGTAAGTCCTGTACTTGCTCTGCAGCAGCAGCAATAACAGCAGCAGCAGTGTAGCAGATATATTCAAACATATCAACACTGTCATATCCATTACCATGCAAAACACTCCGAGAGTTGTCATGACAGAACTATGATGCTATATGATTAGGGTTGGGTATCGTTTGAATTTAAAAAAATTCTGATTTCGATTCTGCTTATCGACTGAATGTTTCATTCACATTTATTCTAAGTCTTATTGCAAAACATTTCATTGTGGCTGAATTGATACTTTGCACGTGACGTCAGTTGTACTGGCTGGCGGGCAAGAACGTCATTCTCTAGCAACGAAAACCAGTAAACTAATCAAGGATCTTGCCAGGACGTTGCCAGTTTTAATATACAAAAGTTGGTGTTTTGAGGTGTACACGACATGCCAGATAGTTGTTGTGCGATTGGATGCACTAACCGCGTTTGTTGCCCGTCAGATATCACGTGACTGCAAAGTATCAATACCATGAACAAAAATCAACAGGCTAAAGGAACTTTAGTCTATGGTTTAAAAATACCATATAAAAACAACTAGCCAAACTAATATAAATTTCAAGCATTATTAAAGACAAGTAAACACTCAGTAATTAAAAAAGAACAAATTAACAAATTAGCAATTGCACAAATAAACACAACTGAACAAAGATACGACTGAAATAAACAGTGTTTTAAGATTTTCAGGTATTCAGGAACAGAATTTGTAAACAAATGTTAAATAACAGTGTAGTTTATGAATACAATATAGGCTACATTACAAATATATAGTTACAAAAGTTATTCAGTCAAGAACAGCGAGTGAATTTTCTCTGTATCTTTTGTTGTTTGATTAACGTTACTATAGAAACAGCAGCATGACTATTAGGCTGCTGTCACTTTAAGAGCTGCACGGATCCAATATACTGTTACACAAGTCTTCTTGCGCTTGAACGGTTTAAAATCACAATAAAATGTGCACAAAGAAAACGAGAAGCGGAATTGAAATGCACGTTTCTCATCGAATCACCAATTCTTGGAAATTTGGAACCGGTTCTAAAATGGGAGCGGTTCTCGATACCCATCCCGATTTATGATCAATGCACATACATAGAGCACATCGAATATGGTAAATGGAAACTCAAAAACACACCTCATTGGTTCAAACAAGCAGGTGGTTTGAGCTTCCATTTTTCATATTCACGATGTAACTTACAATATCTTTATGAACTTTTTTGTAGTGTCAAAGTTGTGTTGTAATGGATCAGAAATCTCTATTTCTATCTCTATTTAATATATATGTATATTTTAACATCTTCATTTGTGTTTTGAAGATAAACAGTCTTATGGGTTTGGAATGAATGGATGGATGTTTAATTGATGACCGAATTAGAATTTTTGGGTGAACTAACCCTTTGTGGCGCCAGATTGTAAAACCTTCTTTAGTTCAAACAGGATCTTCGTCATCTTCATCTTCACTTTCATTGTAAGAGTGTATGTGAAAAGTATGAATATAGAGATTTCTGTCAGTATTAGTTTTCCACATGAATTAGACTAGTGGATGAGTGCAGGCTTGACACCACAATGTCTTTCAGGCCCTGGGGCGAAGGACATGGATCTAATTTTAACCCATGATGGGTTATCCAAGTGTAGCCCTGGCAGACCTGTCTGTGAGGGGACAGCAAAAGATTGCAGTGCCAACAACCTCACTCTTTCTCTGTCTGCTGTCTTCATGCATGCCAAGTTGAATTCCCCTACATCAATTCTCCTCTAAGCAAAGTCACAAAAATGAAAGAACAGTCCTGCACCCATTGACACAAATGACCTTCACATTAGACAGAGTGTGAAGACTATGCTGTCATAGTCAATACTAGACTTATATCGGGGAATAAATCCCATCCACCTCATTGGTTCAATTCGTTTGCAGTGAAACGTTAACTGGCATTTCACACAGACCAACACACAGAGCAAATGGATCCCGTCTGGGTGACCTTTGTAGAATTCATGTTCATTTTCAGACAGATTAAGGCCCGGGGATCCCCAAGTCAAAATTCATTGTGTGGATTTAGTGCAGCAGTTTAATAAAAAACAAAAAACAGCCAGAGTATATCATGCCTGGAAATCTCCAAACATTTTTGAGCTCTGCAAATTATTTTACTTATGTGTGATGGATAAAGACAAATGACCAAGGGTGATCCGCTTTGTCGTCTAAACAAAGCAACAATGCTTCTTCTCGAAAGAAACAGAGAGCTTGTTGTTGTAGTTTTTTTTGTTTAGTATGTAGCCTATGTTGTGCTGGCTCTCATTGTCCTGATCCAGGCTACAGACCGCAGAGACCCTGAAAGAGACAGCCCGTCGCACTCCACATTACTCTCTTTGTTTTATTTTTCTCACGTTGTGGGGAGGGGGAAGGAGGGGACCGTTCTCTTTCAAAAACAAATCCAACCCCCCCCCCCCCCCCCTTCTGATTGTGACCCACACAGACACTAAAGACACTCACTTATTCAGTTCAGTTTCTCCACAATTTTATTCTCCCTTTTGTGCTGTGTTTGCCAGAAAAACAACAACATTATAATTAATAGATGGACACAGAGTTAACTGAAACTCATGTGATCCAAACTAGACTGGAAAAATCACTCACTATTTATTAAGGGGTTTTTACTGATCTTTGAAGCTCTGTTCTCAAAACAAGACTCTAAAAACAATGTGCGCATTGATATGAAACAGTTACTCCAACATACAACAAAACAAAGTTAAATAATGGAGTAGAGGGCTTATTAAAGAGGAAAAATATATTTTTATACATTTTCTGAAGAAAATGCAAGTGCAATTCTAGGGTGGTTGCCAGGGCGTTGTTAAGTAGATGCTAAGGTGTATTGTGTGCTTTTTAGTGTGTTGCTGTATGGTTGCTAGGGTGTTCTGGGTGCAGGGTTGCCAGGTCTGTGCAACAAAAGTAGCCCAATGGCCAATCAAAAGTAGTAAAAAATGATATTTGTATGTCTGGGGATGTTTTGGGGGTGTTGGAGCGCCGAAATCGTACTTATGGGGTTGGAAATCAACCCGTGTAAAAAAAATTACTGGTCCATCCCCAAGTTTTTACAATACTCTGATTCTTAGATTTGACTCGAGTCCTTCCATTGTACACTACTGTTTAAAAGTTTGTGGTCAGTACGATTTCTTTTTTCCAGTTTGATTTTTTTTTAAATATACAAATATTTTATTCAGCAAGGATCAAAACTGGGATTTTATTAATCAAATGATCAAAAGTGACAGTAAAACTTTTTTATAAAAAATTTTAAATACATTTTTATATAATACAATTTATATAATTTAATAATATATATAATTTTTTAATAAAAAAAAAATTAATTTATTTGAGTTTTATTTTATTTATTTCGAACCAGTTCTTTCCACCTTTCTACTCATCAAAGAATCCTGCAAAAAAATGCATCACGGTTTCCACAAAAATATGATGCAGCAAAACTGTAATAAGAAATATTCCTTCAGAACTAAGTCAGCATATTAGAATTATTTCTGAAGGATCATGTGGCAGTGAATATAAATATTCCTTCAGAACTAAGTCAGCATATTAGAATTATTTCTGAAGGATCATGTGGCAGTGGCACATTTTTAAATATATAAAAATAGAAATCCGTAATAATTATAATAACATTTCACAATATTACTGCTTTTACAGTACCAAATAAATTAAGCCTTGGTGAGTAACATTAACATTAATAAATCTTACTTACTCACACTAAAGTCTTACCGACTAAAGTCATTAGTGTTTTTAAAGATTAACTAATCTTTAGTTAGTAATCTAGAGGTAATCTAAATGTAAAAACAGCTGAAATAATTACATATTTAGTACAGGGCAACTTTAAAAATATAGTACTAATATATATCACACATCCAGTCGCTTAAAACCATTTTTTCCTCAACAAATTTAGCAATATTCAAAGTATTACTCCATAGCAGAGCAGATCAGCTTACACATCATTTAATATTCAGGCTATGTGCTGGTTCAAATGTATTAGTAATAGTAAAAATGATCCTTAGCAAGCACCACTAACAAGACAATGATGTAAAAAATCTTAGATTCAGTGTATGGTTCAACTGGCTGCCCAGAGGACATGAAATATAACACATTCAGCATTGCACAACCAAACATTTCATTATAAGCATTTCAAATGGCCTTGAAGTGTTCAACATCAGCAATTGCTGTAGCTGAAACATCCTTTATTCATAGCAAAGATGGATGGAAAATGACAGCTAGGGAATGACTGACTGATTCCACTGGAGAGGAATCAAAGCGAACCCACAAAGGCAAAGCGATCTTCTAGTTATAAATAAAGATCCGCTATAGCTGTTTTCTCTGGATGAAACACAAGACTGCGCTGAGATTCTCTCTATGCAAAGTGTTCTCACCATTCTATTTGAAATGGAAAACAAAAAGAAACAAACAAAATGTGTTCCATTTTTCATAAGCTACTGCAGAATTCGCTGACTGGGTTTTATATAACCGCTGATTGAATGCAATGGGAACATACAGAACTGTTGCTTCATGGTGAAGCCTGCCCTGATGATTCAGTCTTGCTTCACAGTCCCAGCAGGAAACTCAGTAATCTTTCTAACAGAGCTCGCTGTGATCCTCCTGAAACATCTGATAAATATTACTAGATCTCAGGACTCGCATATCAAAGCGCAAAAATGACCAACAAGTGGTCCAATGCAAATAAACATGTTCTGCTTCCCACACGAGATTAGTCAGTCTGAAGGGTCATTAGATGATTCTCATGAGAGCTCATCAGAAGTCCATCACAAACCCAGAAGTCATCAGGAAGAATTGCAGGAAGCTCATTTAAGTATATTTACGTTTCAGCGTTAGTAATTGGGGACAAGAGCCTGTGTTATTTAAAGAAAAAGGCCAACGTCAACATAACGGAAATTCTCTGCTGCCAGGGTGAGAGTTCGGGAATTATTTCACTTCTGGGAGGCTGTTTTGAGGAGAAGAGTCTGAGCAGACATATCCGGCATTCTTTGCACTGTTGTAAGGAAAACAAACTGCTCAAAGTGTTGGATTTAGTTCATATTGTGTTATGTTGTATGCATATGACAGATGACAAAGGCACAAAATTGGATCTTAAAGCACCTCACAGGTGGCACTGACATAGAGAATTGATCCAAAATCATGCATGTGAGCTATAGTAGAAAGGTAAACTGGGTCTGACACTCTAAAGCAGTGACAGCTGTCATTCACAGCCACACATTATCATAAAATGCAGGTCCATTCACTGACAACCACTAAATCGCTGAAGGTCGGCAAGCCACTATATGTATCTGTGGATCATGTGTTTGCTAAGAATTTGCATAAAACCCTTCTCAATGGTATTACATCGTCAATGGTTTATCACATCAGTCTGCCAACTCTCCTTCAAATAAATGACTTCTGGTAGCTTTTTTGCTTCCAATCGCTGTCAATGTGAACCTTTTACTGAGAAGCATTAAAAGCATTAAGGTTTTATGACCGCATCAGAAAAAGTGAATTTGTGAGTAAAATCTAAACAAACTAGACATTATATAGGAAAAAAAGTGAATTGCTAAAAAACTTGCAAGCGTGCAAACTATCAACTGTTTAAGTGTTTTTAAAGGAATAGTTAACACAAAAATAAAAACTGTCATCATTTACTCACAATATGTTGTTCCAAACCTGTATGACTCTTTCTGCAGTGGAAAAGAAAGTTTTGGTGAACACTGACACCACGGACAATTCTCAAAATGTCATCATGTTCCACAGATGAAAAAGTCATACTGTTTTGGAACGACATCAGTGTTGAGTAAATGATGACAGAATTTTCATTTTTAGGTAAAACTTTCCATTTAAAACATCCTAAAAATGCAGTGAGTCTTACCATTTGAATTGCTTGGCTCCCATTTTGGCACTAGAGTTTCTAGCCCTCTGCACTACGTTTATTCATCAATAGGACATCAAGAAGTTTAGAAATCACCATCGTTCTTACAGACAACTTCTTTAGAGTCCTGTCTCAGCTCACAGCATCTACAGCGTTACCACTCGTTTGCTAACTAGCTCCTCTTTATCACCATGCTTGGAACTGACAGCAGATCCGATGTGGAAGTTCAAAGCCTCTTCAGATGCACTTGATGTTGTCCATATGGAAATCCTGTTTTCAATCCGTCTACAGTGACAGGAGAGAGAGACACTGCTCTGTCACCAAGGCAGCTGCATCCTGCCCCCTCCTCTCCTTCTCTCTCCGGCTGTGAGTTGGGCTAATTATTCCTCTTCTCAGTTCAACCTGTTCACAGGCGACTGCTTTACTCCGTAAAGCTCTCCATCGCTGAGATCTGCATGTCCCTGTCTAGTTCTCGGGCTCCCTCCCTCACTAGCTCCTCTTTTTCTGTGCGAAGATGTCAGACTCGGTCCGGCCTTCCTCTGTTTACCCTCCCCCTCCAGCCCTCCCTCTATTTCATCTTCTTTTTCTCTGCCCTGCCTCTCTCCCCATCTGTTAGAATCAGTATTTTGACGGAGGGGAGCTGGTATATTGTAGATGGGCACAGATCTGCTCTGGACAGTTTGCACTTATATATATATATATATATATATATATATATATATAAAACTGTTCAAAAGTTTGGGGTTGGTAAGAACTTTTTTTTTTAATTGCTCTCTCTGGCTCACCGAAGCTGCATTTATTTGATCAAAAATACAGTGAGAACTGTAATATTGTGAAATTTAAAATACCTGTTTTCTATTAAAATATACAGTATTTAAAAATGTAATTTATTCCTGTGATGGCAAAGCTGAATTTTCAGCATCATTACTCCAGTCTTCAGTGTCACATGACCCTTCAGAAATCATATGCTGTTTTGCTGCTCAAGAAACATTTCTTATTATCAATGTTTAAAACATATGTGCTGCTTGATATTTTTGTAGAAAACTGTGATATTTTATTTAAACAATTCTTTGATTAATAGAAAGTTACAAATAACAGCATTATAATTGAGCATTGAAATATATTTTTTTGTAACAATGTAAAATACTTTACTTACCCTTTAACTCAGTTTAATGTACTAATATCTTTCAAATAAATTTGAAAAACTGACCCCAAACTTTTGAACGGTAGTGTACTTCTGATTTGACATTTGTCATTCAGGAATAAGTTCTTTCACAGAGGGTGGGCATTACTTTTTTGCCCATATCAGCTAATACTATTTGCACATAAACATTTTATGCAATGTTTTACTTAAACTTCACACAGAATTTGAAATCAAATAGCGTATTATCAATTGACTGGGCTGCTGGTAGATTTAATAACTGATTCAAAAGAGAGCAGACACAGTTGGCCAAATCTTGGCTAATTTATCAGCCTTGATGATATATCCGTCTGTCACACTCACAACATTTTCACAGTACTATTTAATAAAGAGTATAGTGAACAGAGAATGTGATTGGGAGTTTGGGACATGGTGAAATCCAAACCTGTCACTCACATGACTCAAAGTTGAAAATACTGTTCTGTACAAATGGATTTCATAAGTATCAGAAATACCAATGCCATTAGAAAGTGGGAATAAGCTGATGTGAATAACTACAGTAATCCTACTTCTCCCTAAAACGCCCAGTGTAAACGCCCATATATATATATAAGGGTCAATTACAAAGTTTATAAAAGCATTTAAGTTTAAGCATGACTCCAAATGTACCTCATCTTAGCCCTTATAACAACTGTAAATCACCATCAACTAGCCTACAGGGCAGTGAGCTATTCAGATCAGTCAAGATTTGACTGATCAAGTGCCTCTTAACTTCAGCACAAGTCACTGACCTAGACAACGTCCTAGAATAGTTTCTTACATAACACTCATGTTATGTGAATACATTTAAAGGGGTCATGAACTGCATTTTTTTATTATTATTATATAACATTAGTATGATTTTTACATATATATATATAAAAAAAAATTTCTACCCTGATTTTAGCCTCTTATTTGAACGCTCTGTTTAAAGAGGCGTGTCTGCTGTGAGACTTCAGTCTTTTTTTGGAACTCTCTCAGACTTTTACTACGTTTTTACTATTACAGCTGTTGAGATTAACTAATTGTGAAAAGTGTTGATTATAGCATTATATTTAGATTTATTCCCGTCGCATGAAAGGTTTCAGCGATGAGCATGTAGCCGATCACGGACATATTGAGCGCATGAATGCAGTGATCTCGTCATTGCAACTCGATTTCTGCACTCTCACAAATGCTTTCATCGCACCTAACAGTGCAAACACGATGTAAATAAGAGATTTCAAAGACTCCACAATGAAATGTGGAGTCATTTCGGTATCTATTTACCGAACAAACAAATAATGCCCTACTGAGAAAAAGTAAAAAAAATTTTAATAAAAATAAATAAATAAAAACCTTTCCTAGCATTTGGATCCTTTGGAAGGTAATGTTATATTTAGTCCAGTGATCCGGTATCTCTCTCATATCACTAACACGCCAGTGGGCGGGGCCAAAAATGTGATGATGTATAAGTAGGCGTTGATCTGCAGAGGCAGTCTTTCATCATACTATTATGTCTTAAACAAAATCTGAAACAAGTTGTTTTCTGAGCTTGGATTTATTAAAAGTAGTTTTTGGACTAATAAGGAAGTTTTGAATTCTGAAACGTACAGGATGTCTTTTATAGTACAATGTCCTCTTATATGTCAAAAGATCAAGGAAAATTTGATTTCTCGATTCATGACCCCTTTAAAGACACCTTCAAAAACGCATAATGACTAAGCGTACAAATGATGTTCTTTTGGATAATCAGGTACTGAATCAGCTCCTTCAGCTAAAAGACCCACATAAAAGGACAGACACATTTTATGGTTTTCAGTGGCAAATCATGATGATGCCTTAGAGAAAGCCAGCGGGCAGCAACATCTTAGGCTTTACAAAACAAGCAGTGAGAAAATCCTCGTGACAGCCTCCTCCAGCCAATCTATGTGTTCTCCTCTCATAAAAGCAGAGAGAATAAAGAGAAGGGGTTGTGATAACATGTTTTTGTGCATTTGGTAACTAAGAGATATGGTGAAAACTGATGACACTGAAGCAAATGATTCTCAGCTGAATGCATTCTCAATTTACAAGCTTATACTGTATCTACATCAGCATCTTGTTTTCTATTTATCTGCATTTTTTGACCTTATTTCTTTCAGTACTTACAAATATGTTAATGTTACAATTCACATTTCCAGCTTTGACTTCAACTTTATTAGACTTATTTACTTTTATATTTTATATATACTTTTATATCCCTTCTATATGTTCAAACTATTAGTTAATTCAGTGTAAAGTAATATACAGACGGGCTGCATTTTATTTAACCATCAATATTCAGAATTTACCCAGTGGATCTTGCTTCTGTCTCCTCTTCAAATGACCCCTTCTGTCCCTCATATTGCTGGACCAATGCTCGGACACTCCAGCAGGGGTTCTCACTGTCCTCCTCACTACTGCAGCCACGGCTAAGAGCAAAAAAATAAATTGCAGAGAGATTAGAAACTGTAAAATGCTGTTTCAAGGATGGATGATTTTTTCATTTGTAAGCTAAACGGATTGACAAGCCTCTCTCAAATATTTTTCATAATTCTGGCCTGTTTCAGGCTTATGCAAACAAAGCATATTAGAGATTGTTGCTAGAGTTGACAGCAAAGCATAAGTTGAGGATGAAACTGCAAATCTGATTTTCCATATGCTGCCTCTGAACTGAGCGGCAATACCCTCAGACAGCAGCAAGAGGGCATCTGTTCATCTGTTAAAGAAACAGTTCACTCTAAAATGAAGTTCTTTTTTTTAAATCATCATTTACCCATTGATATGACTTCGTTTCTTCTTAGAAATGCATAAGTAGACATTTTAAACAATGTCCTGATTGGTCTTTTTCATGCATTTACAATGAATGGGGACTGAAGCTTTCAAGCTTCAAAAAGGCTGCAAAAGTACCATAAAAGGATTATAAAAGTCCAAAATGTAAGAATTTTTCACTGATAACATTTCACCGACTCAATTGCTTTGTTCATGAACTGGACATTGTTACTCTCGTGTACGCATCAAGAAGAGCAAGGGTGGATGTCAAGATTTTCAGCGCATAATGACGTCAATTTCAGCCTAACATAAAGTTGACAATATGAGGGTGAGTAAATGATAACAGAATGTTATTTTGGGTGAACTATTCTTTTAAGCAAAGCTAAAGAATCTTCTTAAAATGAGAAGGAGAGCATGTCCAAATTTCCGCTTAATACTGTAAAGAACAGTTCCTCTACGACAGCAATTCTACTTCAATGAATAAAAGTTTACAAAACTCTATTGAAGAAGGAGAAGGAGAGAAAAGGCACAATATATGTACCTCCATTCTTGTCGTAGATGGAAGACGGAGCGGCCAGGGCGTGCAGCATCCTGCCTGGCAGCTGCCAGTGCTGCTGCTGCATTCTGGGCCATGGCCATGGTGGAATGAGGCCTGTGATTGGCCGAGGAGCCAGTGGAACTCCTGCCTACACAAGCTCCAGCTCTGTGACTGGCTGATGCGGAGGGTTTAAAATGTGCAGCCAGAGCGAGGATGAGCCTCATGGCGGATTTCAGGTTCCCCTCCACAATGTCTTTGATGACAGAGAGAAAGAAATAAGTAGGTCTATCAGCTTAAGTGTGATTAAGAGTCTGCTCTGTAACTCACCCCTGGCAGACGTCTGTGGCATCCTGATCCGTTTGGATGACACAAACTGCAGAACCTTCTCCACATTCTGCTTCTTCTCCTGATCGTCCCGTGGCACATAATGAATGCCATCCAGCAGCTCACCAGCTTGCCAAATAAATAAAACACATCTCAATACCAAGATGTGCATTATATTAGAGTCTTGCAATGTGGTATATGATGTATAGACTTACCCACTATCTCAATGAGGTGTGCTAGGACCACACCATCTCTGAGATCCTGTCGTAGATCACTCACAGGTTTCAGTCCAGGCTTCTTCCTCAGCTGTGCATTAACCCAGGACACATAGGCAGCCAGTTGCTGCTAGAAAGACAAACATGTCATACATGTGAATGCAAACTTGGTTAAAGTCGATCGCTCAAGGGCAGATTGGGCAAGTAGCCCCCCACCCCCCAATAAAAGAATAATCCTTTTTTCCCTGCAATTACTTCATTATTTGCTTTTTGTAATGTGTCCACCACGTTGATGTAATATTGTTCTATTAATGACTCTATGTACTGTTAAACTGCATCCCAGAAAGACATTCATTATTAGTGCTGACGGTCCTGGTGGAGAGGATGCACAGGATGTGCCTGTGTTGATACCCACTAGGATACCCGTTGTCAAAAGAAATTTATGCCTCAGTGCTCAAGAAGCACCAACTTTGACAGGCCAAGTCCATCCCCATTCACCCCCGCCGGTCAGCATCACCCGGGTTCAACGCATGGATTAGTCTGACTTGCACTTTCTCTGCCTGGTCACAAAAGGACAGCTTAACTCCCCACGCTCACGCTTCCTCTTCAGCAAATACATGTAGGAACACATAAAGACTGCAGTGAGGTTTGCCGCAGTTCTTCCCTCTGGCAAATGTGCTGTGCACTGAACAAAATATGAATTTTTTTTTTTTACAGTGCAGAAGAATGTGGGGTGGCTGCAGGAAAAAATACAGCAGGTGGAAAAAGCGTTTTCTTATGTGAGCTAAATAAGCCCAGCAATAACTTAATGACACAAACAAACCATAAAGGTATCATAAAAGTCGTCCATATGACTCATATTTCAAGTCTTATAAAGCCATACAATGGCAAAAATTTGCATGCTATTCATTGATAATATCCCCCACAATTGAGCTGTTATCCAATGCGACAGAAAGCCGTGAGTTGAACATGAGAACCTCTATTGAAAGAGGTCTATTGAAATGTCTTCAAAATGTCTCTTTCTGTGTTAAAAAAGGCTTTTGCAGTAAAAGAAAATGAAAAATGTAAGCATGATTTTTTTTAGATTATTTTTTTATTTAGCAAGGATGCATTAAATTGATCAAATTTGACACCTTCTATTTTTACTTTCTAAAACTGTTTTTTTATCATTCATTGATAATAATAAGACATGTTTCTTGAGCACCAAATCAGCATATTAGGCCGCATTTACATTACATGGTTCAAGTGACCCAATTCAGATTTTTTCCTCCCATGTTATTGCAGATGCTGCTGCACAGCAAGTACGGGTCTTGCTACTGCCAATACATACATGACACGCTGCTATGAGCAAGACATGCTGCTGCTGTACAATAATACATACACAAATTACCCATAGCAGATTTATGCAGGTGGAACTGGGGAAGGTGGAGGGTTTCAACTGCTACAGCAAATGCTAACCAAGTATTTGAAGGCTTCGCACATGAGCTCATTGCTACTGATACAGCAGGAACCAATCAGCTGTGACCTATAGAGAATGATGTGAATGCAAACAGGTTGAGTTAAGGACCTAGCATGCGCCATCTAGATTTTCATGACAGATCTTTGTATATATCGGATATGGGTCACTTTTAAAAGAAGTTGTAAGCTGGACGTCACGACAAAAACAAAACAAACAAAAAAACAGATATAAACAACAAATTGGGCTGCAGTGTAAATGCAGTCTTAGATTGATTTCTGAAGGATCATGTGACACTGAAGACTGATTACATTTTAAAATATATTCAAAGAGAAAACAGTTACTTTAAATTGGAATAATATTTATACTACTGTTTTTACTGTATTATCTGAAGGGGGTGGATTGGAATCCACTGCTGCTTCAAAGTATATGTAATGAGTGATTATAATCAAGGTATCAATCAATATTTTTCCTTCTAAATATCAAATGAGTTGAATGACTTCTCTGGAGATTTTACTTTGTTATAAAAGTTACCAGTGTGATTATTGAAATGTTCTTTTCATGTATTCTTTCATGTCTGTATTTGATATCTGAATGCAGTAACAGTGCTTGCTCATTTAGCCCGGCTTCCAGAAATGAAATAGGGACTTGTTGTGTGTTCGAGAAAAGTCTTCAAAGTGTTAAAACATATAGGGGTCATTGAAGTCAATAGTTTAAGGGACCATTTTTTTGTTAAAGCCTTACTTTCCAGTTAGACTAAAGTGTAGCTCTCCTTGAGAGAAAGAACGCATTATCTTGATGTTTTGAGAGGACTCTCCTGTTTATAGTTAGAGCCTAGCCAAATCCAACCTTGGAAAAGTTGTGTCGGTGTGTGTGTTAGTCTTCTTGGTTACAGGTTAAGGAACCACTGGCATTATTGTAGATTGACTAAGTTGTTGTTCGGGACACGACGTGACTAACTTCAGGGTCCGAGTGTCAGCTGCATAATCGATGGAGATATGCTTCCGTCTTTCTGTATATGTGTAGCCAATTAGCCAATCAGAAACTGCAATCTGAAGCAAGGACATAGCTTAGACCTTGGTGAAGGGTATAACTGCTGTGATCTTTGTAACTGTAAGTGGGGCGGCCTATGAACTCCTGTGTGAGTCTTGAAGCTGACTTCTGCTGATGAAACTGCAAACTATCTTCAGTAAAACTTTACTTCAATTTATTATAATTCTGACTCCGGGTCTTCATTCAAACATCTGGTCCTTGGGTCCTAAACTGTTAACCCCTAACATATCTATCAAATAAATGCAGTCTTGGTGAGAATAAAAAAACCTTATCGACCCCAAACTTCTGAATAGTGTATGACCGAAATTGAACATACATGATGTCAAGTGTCACTCCCTGACAAAATACAGTCTGCTATTATTCTAAAACTGTGGGGAAACTTTTCCTGGGGCCTCAACCTCCCAACCAACATCTAGTAGTTCTAGTAGTTGTGTCATGACACGTGCACAGTCAAAAAAACACATGCACAAAATGAGCTTTGCATGTTTTTCACAGGACCCTTCATGCACCAACTGTGCAGAGTAGTGTTTATTGATTTGCCACATGGTGGGCTGACTAACACAATGCAAGCTCTGTCTGAAGCATATCTGTCTCACTTCAATCTAACAGTGGCCCAGAGTGACAGGCTTCTCAGGAAGAACAACTAACACGGAGAACATTCAGCACAGATCCAGAGTAAGATGCTGACTGTGCTGTAAAACTGGAAGGTAGCAATAGTCTTGTGCAGCCAGCTGTACAAATGAGCTGTCTGTTCCCACAGCGACACTACAGATGGATATGTCTCCATCACTGCGCTGTATTCTCACCTTATTCTAGGTGGAACTGACAGCTGGGATTCATAACAAAAAATCAATGATGGTTTGAGAACAGTGCTTGATGGTTTAATGGTTACAGCCGCAGGGCAGGCAGATGTAGAAGCACTCAGTCTTCTTAGGTAACATCAGTAGGGAATGTCTGATGATAGTGCACATAGTTAGAAATGGAATAATATGCTCAACACCTCCCACACGTAACACCACTTATAAGAGCATGATGATATAGTAGCCTAATCTTTTATTGTGCAAACTGTGGGTTTTATGTCATAATTTATAATTTACTGTTCAATGCTCATAATTAAAACATTATTTTCAAAGCATTATTAATGCAATTGTAATTCAAGTGTAAATGCATTTATACCGCATATATATTATATACCTCTGTGGCATTAAACAGACTCTATAAATGCAATATAATAGGATTGTGTCTCCCATTGTTTAACAGATGTCAAGATTATCCTTCACTCAGTTTGGAAGTCTTATGGACTGTTAATGACATGTTACTGCTAACAAGCTACTAAAATTAGAGCTTTTTATTGTGCAAACTGTGGTCTATATGGCATAATGTGTTTAACTGTTTTTTACTTATAATTTTATTTCATTTTATTTTTCAATATTTATGATTTCATATTTAAAACATCATTTTCAAAGCATTATTTCTGCAATTGTAATGCCTTTGTAAATACATTTGTATCACATAATTTATACATATATTTACAATTGTGAGGCATTGAACGGTTTCTATAAATGAAAGATTAATGGGATTGTGTCTCACATTGTTTAACAGTTGTCAACACTATCCTTTTCTCAGTTTAAACATCTTATGGACTGTTACTAGCATTTTACAGCTAAAACACTTACTGAAACTATCACTTTGTTGTGTAAACTGTTGTACACATGCCGTAATTTACAAGTTTCAATATTCATAATTTCATATGTAAAACATTTTTAAAGCATTATTTTTGCAACTCCAATTCCCATTAAAATGCATTTATATATAATACATAAATATCTATACATATATTTATGTTTTGGGTGATTTAAACGGTCTATAAATGCATTGTAGGCTAAATATACAACGTCTGCGCAGTGTACACATGACACAAGGCTACTATTACTGCTGTTTACCAATAAACACTGACGGTAAATCTAATTTATACGATAAATTGTCTCACAAGCATCAAATACTACATGAAAAAAGCAGCTATCTGTTGTTCAACAGTAACATCTCATAGAAGGCGCAAACAATGCCGTCGCACTCTTCAGAGTTTCATACGTAAACGCCTTTTGAGTTGCGATAGCTACTGTGTTTAAACTTTTCATTGAGCTTCGGCTTATCAGAACTCAAATGAGCAAATGAAAAGAATGCACGTGTAAACAGGCATGAGGGTTTACGAGTTCAGTAGTATCAGTACCTCATTAGGACCCTCCTGCAGCACGTCAAGCAGATTTCCTTTAGACAGGGATGCGATCATTCTTCTGACTTCTCATCAAGGTGAGAGTGCGCGAGGGGGGAAATGGTAACGTCCTTACTCAGCAAAAGCGTTTTGACCGCATATCGGTGGAACTGAGGTAAACAAAGGAAACTACAGATTGAAAACACCTCAACCAAGGCAATGGCCATATGTGCCACCCCGTTAGTTCGCTAGACCTGAAACAGGATACGAGGTGGACGCGGATGGGGAGGAGAAGAACTGCGCATGCGTCCGCAGCAGCTGCTCCGCGGTCGTTATGGCGACGCTTGAGCTTACGTTGGCTGTTTTACTGTCTCCAGCTTATGCGCTGTAAAGTCTGGTATGGGATAGTGGAAAATTCATATTGTTGTAGCTATTATTATAAATAAAATTTCTCATTTTAAGTCCACCAAAAACTTGTTGAAAGTAAAGCACAGTAGATGGGCTCTAGTCTGGATAGCACACTCTGTAGTCCCTCCTTTTTTAAACCAACACCACAGCACAATATGTAAAAAATCATGATGTGAAATCTGAAAATGTGTAAGCAGTTTACTCTGGGTTCATTGTGTACAACCCCATTAGACCACATCCTTCCTGCCTCATGCTTCCTGCTTCTGCCTCTATACTTTTTTTGGTTTTTAACTAAAAATCAAACCCACAACAATAAGCTATTTTTTATATATATATTAAAAATTAGCTAATTGTTGTGTGTTTGATTTTTAGTTTAAAAAAAGTAACTTATATAGGCAGAAGCACACACGCATCTACAATTTGGGCATTATGGTCGTTCTAGTTTTATTATTATTAAATGTCCACATGTCTCCCCCTGCTGTAAAAACTGCTCTGAGAGGGTCAAACTGAAACATGACTCGAAATTGTCAATAAATAATAATAATCCCCATCAATTTGTTAATAGTGGGAAGCCCAAACATGTCGTCTAAACAATAAATATTTTGTAGACAATTAAATAAATAAGCTGTATTGAGTACGTGACTTTATAAAAAATTGAATTCTCTTTTTTTTTGGTGCAAACTGTGGTATATAATGGAGTAATTTATAGCCTATTTTAATTTATATTTACTGATTTTATCACTTATATTTATAATTTTCATTAATTAGCCTAATATTAATATTTTTTCAAAGCATTATTTTTGTCCATTTTAATTCCTGCGTTAATTTATTAATTTCATATAATATATTATAGCAATACATAATAATCAGTATAAATGCATGATATACAGTATATTCATATCTTCTGTGCAGTGTACATGGCACAATGGCTTTTACTTACCTTTATCATCATCATTATTTATTTAAAAAAGTATAAATTATATAATTTGAAATTATTTTATTGATACTGATAAAAGCAGATCATCTTTTGTAGACAGTTAAATAAATGAGCTCTACTGAGTCTGTGGCAAAGGTTTACTTCTGACCTGTCTTCCACTTTTTTATGTGATCATCATACTTAACTTAGAGGTTTCTCCACAAATGGTGAATGCAACATCTTGCTGATCTACAAAGTCATACAATTTCATCCGTTTTTATTTGCACATGAAACCAACCGGTTGATGAGTCAAGTCACTCCCTTTACACTTCAACACAGCGTATGATCTATTTAAACGGCTGACTCCGACTGAATCACATCACAAAAAGAGAATCAATAATCAAACTAAACTGTTGTAAAGATAAGCTGGTTAAACACGTTCTCAGCAGCCTCTGAACATTAAAACTACGTAGCGTTAGCATTCATAACAATCTATCAGAAAGCAATTCTTAAAGTTTGAGCAACCTACCTTAGGTTTCTCACGTTTTCTTGACGATATCATCAGCAAGTTTGATCCGCATTCATATAAAAATAGTTAAATTTCCACCAGCAAAAGTAAATCACTGCAGCAGACTCCTTAACTTAGTTTCTATGGTTACTAGACACAGTGGCACGTGCGCGAAACAGCCATTGGTTTGTTCATTGCGAGTTTAGATTGTTTCAGTAACTGACATTAAAAGAGAATGCAAATTCAACAGCGCAAGTGTTTTCAGTCATCCATGTCGTTATAAAAAGATAAGTTTACCTTTACCCTGTGCGGTATGATTATTTTTTTGTATCGTATTAGTGGTGTCTGTCTCCCCCTGCCGTAAAAGATGCGAACTGTAAAGTTGATATTTGGGATGTCCAGTCTCCTGACATTTTTTTTTAAATTAAAAAAAAAAAAACATATGACGAATGTTCAGCTGTTGTACATTTGTTTATTGATACAAAAAAAAAAAAAAAAAAAAAAAATGCACAAGAAACAACCATACAGTATATAGTAACAAAATTTAAAAATATATAAATTTGTCAATAATTATAAACCTTATCGGCTTCCGATGCACAGGAATACAGCATTTTTAGCACATCAGGCTCACTGCATGTTAAAGACAATATTGGCAATCTGACATGCTAGTTATTGACCGGAACAGCGTTTGAGTTGATTTGGATTATATTTCATATAGATCAAAAGAAAGTCACAGTCTTAAATAATCTAAAAACAAACAATTTACAAAATGATACGCAAAAGTTAATACAGAATCCAGTGTCTCCACTCAACCTGGAAAACTTTACTCAAGCATTTCTAAGCACCTTTCAATAGTATTTCATATCTTTTTTTCTGTTGCTTAATGCATGCAGAGCTCATTTTTTTTCTCATGTGCTTGTTTTGTCAAAAATACTTGTCTAGATACACATCCAATGTTTTACTTGACTTAGTCTTATTTCTCTTTGCACACAATTTCTCAGTGCTGCATTCAGTGTAGATACATTTGCAAAGACACTTTAGCTTCCAAATAATGCTATACTTCACATTTTTTTATTTTACTTTTTAGTTTGAATTGAGATTTAGATCATATTTATTTTCACATTTATGTAAATATTTCAGACCGCATCACAGCCTACTGATATTTCAAGGGATATAACTCCACTTGGCACATACATACACACACGGGCACCTTTGCTATTACATAACATAAACTACATGGATTTTAACAAGAGGCGTATACTTAACATATAAATTACATACTGCCCATTTCTTTTATTTATTTTTTTGTAAAACTAGAGCTGTTGAAGCACACAGTGAAAGCTTCAAGTACCGCAGAACTGATCTATGTCTCGAGAGCAGAAGTTAACACTCATCGCTCACAGAATGTCTTTCCATCTGTCTGTTTATCATCAGTTTTTTTTTTAGTGGGGAGGTTATGGAAGTGTAAGGCCATGCTGGGTTTGGATTGACTAGAAAAACAATGACAGTGGGTTATCGAGATCTTTTAATTTTATCATGTTTGCTAAAAATGAAAATACTAGTGCTGTCAAATCAATTAATCACATCTAACATAAAGTTTTTAAATATATAATATATATGTGTGCTTATATATATATTTACACATACATATACACACATATACTATATATATATATCTGTGTTGTCAAATCGATTAATTGCGATTAATCGAATTTAACAAAAGTTTTTGTTTATCTAATATACAGTATGAGCGTATATATTATATTTATATATTATATATATATGTGTGTGTGTGTGTGTGTATGTACACACACACATACACATATATAGATGCATACATAAATGGGTGTGTACACAAATACATATACACTGTAAAAAATAATATGATCAACAAGTTCTGACATGTTTTTACATTGATTTAACTCATCAATATAAGTATATTTTCGACTTTTTTTTAAACAAATTATACAAGATTCAGCTCATTTCAGTGTAAGTAATGTAATTTAAGTTGAAATGACTTAAACATCCATGTTGATTTGAAAACTTAAGGCAGCATCACTGTAAAAAAATATTTCCATGATTTGAAATCACAACATTTTTTCTTTTGTCAAATCAACTTAGATAATTTCTGTGGTTCAGATAACATAATATTTTGAGTTTCTGATGATTAAACCAATCTCCTTCATTGCATTAACTCAATTTTTCAACTTTAATAAACTTAAAAATTTTAAGGCAACCAGGTTACTTAATTTTTTAAGTTAAACCAACAATATTTTTTACTGTGTATATATATATATATATATATGTACATATTACACAAACAAAACTTTTATGTTAGATGCGATTAATCGTTTGATTAATTTTATGTTAGATGCGATTAATTTTAAACCCAAAGCTATTAAAATATAGAATTTGTACAGGTTGCATATCCTGTCAAAAGTTTTATATAATAAGTGAAAAAATCTAAAAGATTGCCTTTTTTAGCCAGATGCCTCATATGTGTTTAAGAGATGGGATAGATACTTTAGAAGGATCTCCATGTCATCTACATTCAGCTCAGAAAAGCATGGGATCAGTGATATGCCTCAGTTTCCTCAGCCAATGGGCAAGAAAGATTTCAAACAAAAACATTCCTATATAACCACAATTATGATACATTCATAAACTTGCAATTTTAATCATACTTCATACGAGTAATCAAAACATTGTTCCTCCATAAATGTGAGTATTCAAGTTTAAAAATGATGGATTTAAAGATTTTTGGAACAAACGAACAGTTATAATTGATGTTTTTCGCTCTTTATTAGGTTAACACTTTATCATACAACAAAGAATTTAGACAGTAATGAGCACCTTGTGACCAACACTGACTTGTTAGCACTACTAAAAATGGTGGAGAACTAGCCACCATAAAAAAGAAGAATGTACTGAAGCAAATTTTAAGACAGAAAATGTCTCTTGGCAGTTTGGACGAAATCTGCCCAAGATATGAAGTCAAGGCCAAAGAATGAGACAACGGGATGGTCTGTGATCTAGAAGTGCACAGAGCCTGGAAAATAGCACCTATTCACTAGAAACGAGTACCAGTACTGGTACCGTGTGTAAATTTAACAAAGAGCGGAATGACCCCTGAAGAGGTCACATTCTAGTGGTGATTTAACTGCAATGGTGAACTACTGTACAGACTTAAACAACATGAGAATAAGTGCTCCGAATTAAATTTAAAGTCAACCATCTTACCCTGTTTTCACATCCCGGAAATTTCCAAGCCTTTTCCACACATTTAAATACGGTGTTGTTTATACAGATAGCGGACACACTTCTTGAGGCTCTTAAGTGAAGTTATAAGTGTTGTCTTAACCTCTAATGAACATTCATCAAATTTTTCCTTTAAATTTTGCTTGCTTATTATTTACATACTGTTGTAGGATGGATATAAAGAAAAAAGACTAATAATTAAAAATAAAAAGTGCAGAAGTCAACAAATGTATTAAACACAACTCCAAAGCCACAATATAGCACTGTTGCAATGAAAAAAACACACAAATAAGTGCATTTAATCATGTAAACTTGTAAACAAAGCAGCAAAATGGAACATAATCAAAGAAAACAGAGACAAAATGTTGCTCAATGTGTGAAAAAGCAACAACCTGTAGTGGGCAGTCTGTCTCTTTGCGCCCGAATTTCACGATCTGAAGACGTGCACGGCTCGAACCACGTACTGTCGGCAGATGGGACACTCGTTCATACGTTTCCCGCATTTGCTGCACGTGACCATGTGGCCGCACTCCAGCAGCACGCAGTCAATGGGGGAATCCATGCAGATCTTACACATGTTCTCCTCCTGGCCGCTGGGCTCAGCAGGATCAGCTGGAAGAACGGCGAGAGATTCAACGTGTAAAAATAGTATTATCGCACATAGATTCAGGAATTGTATTTTTGATTTAGCATTGCCATGGTATCCATAACACATACCTGCTTCTGTTTTTGTATTTGACACTGAAAGTAAAAAAAAAGGATGTCAGTTTCAGTAAAGTTTGATGACCAACAATGGTTTAAGTTACACTATCGTTCAAAAGATTGTGGTTGGTAAGATTTTTTTTTTTTAAAAGAAGTCTCATTCTCACAAAGGCTGCATTTATTTGATCAAAAATACAGTAAAATCACCAATTACAATTTAAAATGACTCTTTTTAATTTTAAATGTAAGATGTAATTTATTCCTTTGATGGCAAAGCTGAATTTTCAGCATCATTACTCCAGTCTTCAGTGTCACATGACCCTTCTGAAATAATTCTAATACGCTGATTTGATGCTCAATAAACATTTCTTATTATTATCAATGTTGAAAACAGTTGTGCTGCTTTGTATTTTTGTGGAAATTATTTTCAGGATTCTTAAATGAATATAGAGTTCAAAAGAACAGCATTTATTTGAAATAGAAATCTTTTGTAAACATTATAATAAATGTCACTTTTGATCAATTTAATGCTGAATAAAAGTAAAATCTTACTGACCCCAAACTTCTGAATGGTAGTGTAAACTGATGTTTTTTTTAGTTGCATTTATTATACATTTATTCCAATCTTAGTTATCAATTAATTTGTTATTTCATAGCAGAATATTTATGATATACTGTAAAAAAAAAAAAAAAAAAGCTAAACAATAACCAATAATATTTTTGTAAAACATTTGAATGCATTTTCGAATACCATTATACATTAATTAAAACAAAACTTTTAATAATCAAAACTGCAATCTTTTGGTTGCCAGTTTCAGGGCGTTCATGCAGAAAAAGCATACCCAGGTTATGAAGGTCTTTCTGATCATTAAAGAGGAGGGTGACCTTCTCCATTAGTTCCCATTTCTCACAGCAGCCCTGATAGTTCACAAAGTTGCGTGCCAGAATCTCTTTCAGCTGCCGCACGCTGAGGCCTTCGATGTCCTCCACCCTGCTCAGGTCAGACAGAGAGGCTCTTCTGCTGTGCACCAGCGTCTCCTCGCTGTCTGTGGACTAAGAACACGTTCACACAGCAACAGAATACAGTTGTCAGTCCTGCATTTGAGTCCTTAAAACAGTTCTGTTCACACACAGTTCAGTTATTTGTGGGAGTGACAACCACATTCAATCTATGAACTCGCACCTGTAAATTTTCAGGACTCACAACCGCTTTTTTGGAGAAAACAAGTGCTGTGTGAACGGAACCGGACTGGACAACTACTGTTTATCACATCATACACTGCACAAACACGTATCTACTGTGTGTTGCGGGTTGTAATTTTGGTAACTTACAGTGACAGAGATATGAGCTGTGTTATCTGAAGGTTTTAGATCCAGTCGCTGTATTGCTCCCATCAATTTTGTGTTTTTCACACGACTCAAATGCTCCGCTCTCCACCCAGATATAAGCTACTGTTGGTTAATGAAGATTTGACGGATGAACTCGCGTCATGAAAGTGAAAAGACAGTTTTATATCACTTTTATAGAGTCCAAGTGGCCGTTTGAAGTAAATGCGGTTGTCAATCCCAATGATTGCATCGCGACGAGTACATAATACATTGAGAAATACAGTGATGCCATAACGGAAATAGTTGTTCACATACCTCTTCCTCATCCTCTTCCTCATCTTCCTCAGCCTCTTCTCCATCTCCTTCCTCCTCCTCCTCTTCATCCTCTTCCTCCTCCTCCTCCTCCTCCTCCTCCGTGAGGGGTTCAGATTCTGCAAGTGGACGGGAAGGCAGAGGAGGCGCAGGCGGCTGTGAGCGGGATTGGGCGCTGCCGCTGCCTCTGGGAGTCTGTTGAGCCAGCACCAGCTCCACCAGCTCCTCCTTCTCTCGGCACATCTGCGTGGGGGTTTGGTGCAGGTGGAGATAGTCACGGAGGTCCTTCACCTTCAGCCTCATCAGCTCTGCCCGCTCAAAGAAGGTGCAGTGGAGCCGCTGACAGGTGTGGCACAGCCGCGGCCGGAGATCCAGCTGCACCGAGCAGCGGCTGCAAAAGTTGTTCTTGCAGTCCACGCAGACATGCTAAGAAATGCAGAAAACATTGTTATATCTAAACAGAATTTGAGGGATTTGAGTCGACTTAACCTGATTTACCGTTCTTGCGGCGTCAAACTGGCCTCCGCAGGCCTTGCACACGTGTTCGGGTGGTGCTGGAAGGGGGCTGGTGCCCGAGTTTGTGTAGGCCTGGTGCCATGAGCTGCCGTTTTCTTCCACGGTGGCGGTGATGTCCACACAGAGCAAGCTATAACATAAGGTCTGCACAACCCATACTGCACAAACAACACAGGTATTACATAGAAAATATAGACATATACTTATCAGTCAAAATGTTTGTATTTGCTATTAATATTTACCAATAGAAATTTTGGCTATATGATGAAGGACTAGGGGAAGTGACCCTATCAAACTCAACCCAACATATAAACTATCAAACAGAAAAATAGAAAACAAAATAGAAACTTAAGTTTTATTAAAAAAACTAAACAAAAAACACGTAAATATTGATTAGCCAGCCTTACTAATAAAATAACTGCAGATTAAACTGGACAAATATACATTACAGTAATAGTATCTAAACATTTTCAGCATCCAAGAACCAAGTAAACATTTCTTCTCCATATTATGGTCATTCTAACCTGTTCTTATAGTCTAGTGATGCACTCTTGTACATAGCTAAGCATTTTTAATAGGGTTATCAACCAGTATTAATTCTATACTATTAAATGTTTTATTAATATTTTTTTATTTTAATTTCTCCATCTAACACTTATATTTCAGATTTAAATTAATGAAAACAATTTGTCACAATGGCTTATTAAGGTCATTTACCAAAATCAAGTATGATAAAAAAGAAAGAAAGTAAAAAGGACAGTTCACTTTGGCCCTGCTCGTTATCCAAGGAATAAGTCATAGTAAAGTGCAACAATACTGCGATTTCTCTATTAAACATTATTGTAATAATGCAGTAAGACATTTGCAGGTATGCAAGAACCTAAGGAGCTGCCTACCAAGACAACTTTACTGGAATGGGCGCTTATGATGTCCAAAAAAGCTGTCTAGGTAGGCAGCTCACTGGGGTTTGAGATACAGCCATAGACAGTATCTTGCAGAATATAATTAAGGTAACTGGATGCATTTGAATTCTTACCCAAAATATCCGTTGCAAAGTCCTATAACAGCCATAATATATGTGTTTAATCGGGAACGCATAAACGATAAAATACGATATGAATGAATACGCTCTGTAGAGAAATATAGGTGAAATCGCTCTGCAGTTCTCTCGACTAACGCAAAGAAGTATGACGTCAGAACGTGTAATCACGCGAGAAACGCCGGAGCCCGTCTGAGGGGTACTCCAGTGTTGCCATGTCCGGTCATTTAGATTTTTTTTTAATGAACTTTTAAAGAAAGCTCCTCAAATAACAAACAGCATTATCATTGTTAAAAACACCACAGTAAATCCAAGCAGCATACATTGAAAAATAAAAATAAAGTAAATAAATGTAAACCTTCTATCTGTGTATTTGTCAGACCAGGATGTTTATTTTACTAGCGAGATCTGGCAACACAGTTGTTTTTTTCTCTCGCTTATGTACCGGTAGTTTATTGATCTATACTGCCATCAACTGGGCTGATCTGATACTACAATGTTAGACATAATGTATATTTATGAAAGAAATAAAATAAGATAAAATATAATAAAAACAGACAATGACATGGATATTATATTATATTATATTATATTATATTATATTATATTATATTATATTATATTATATTATATTATATTATATTATATGAGTAATAATAAATAATATAGAGAACACTAAATATATCAACAAATCTCATCCCATCAGTAACATTATATTATGTAGGCTACATTATATATTATGTATAACATATTATGTTATCTATCTATCTATCTATCTATCTATCTATCTATCTATCTATCTATCTATCTATCTATCTATCTATCTATCTATCTATCTATCTATCTATCTATCTATCTATCTATCTATCTATCTATCTAGAAAGCTCCTACCAAGACAACTTTACTGGAATGGACGCTTATGATGTCCAAAAATGCTGTCTCTAGATAGATAGATAGATAGATAGATAGATAGATAGATAGATAGATAGATAGATAGATAGATAGATATTTGATAGATAGATAGATAGATAGATAGATAGATAGATATTTGATAGATAGATAGATATTTGATAGATAGATAGATATTTGATAGATAGATAGATAGATAGATAGATAGATAGAAAGATAGATAGATATTTGATAGATAGATAGATATTTGATAGATAGATAGATAGATAGATAGATAGATAGATAGATAGATAGATAGATAGATAGATAGATAGATAGATAGATAGATAGATAGATGCAATGGCATGGCATATATAGTAATAGTAGCCTATATTTTACTATAATATTATATGAGTAATAAATCATATAGAGAACACTAATCAGCAAATCTCATCAGGGCCAATGCAACCTACTTTTACAAACACTTAACTTCATAATGCTCCATGGATCAAAGGATTTTTGAATAATCTGAAGCAGCTATAGATCATATACTGTAGTGTGCACTGTCATACAGCAAAACTACTGGGAAATAAAATGCCCCTTTTTGCATTTTTTTTTCTCTTCTTTTTTTCTTTCTGCACCAGAAGAGTGCGCTGTTTACCCAAACTTTGAGTAGCACATCCCTGTACTGTAGGTCCAGAGACCCAGAGCTGTTTACTGACCAAACAACCACTAGACTAATCCAGAGAGGTCAGTGGATCAGAGGTGAAGCCCTCAGTCATCATGGCTCTTCGGCAGAGCTGCTGGTTCAGACTAGCTCGTTAATCAGGTTACCTCCAAATCCTATCTGAGGTGACTGTTGGGTGTAACAAGTGGATTGTGTCCGACACATACTGTGTGCTTAAGGGGAGTAAGAGCGGCCAGTTTTAGCAACAACCTTAAATATTCTAAACGAAAACTATTTATTTGCCCTTTTGATCTGAAACCAAACTATCATCATGACTAATATCGACAATAAGAATACCAGCATCGGTATCTTAAATTAATTAAAGATGCTCTCAGTATGATTATAGCAGTCGCCTGCTTATATTGACGAGATTAATTTATTCACCAAGTTAAGATAAGACGAAAAACAGGGGAATTATGTAGATAATGTGAGACATATTCATGGTCATGTGATCTCGGCTGCATATGGCAGCTCCCATGAGGTCATAGACCCTTCCATTTAAAAAATAAAAATAATAATTTGGTTTGGTAAAAATTATTAGCCTGCTGATATCTGGAGCCTTCATCTCATGTGAGTGTACATGATTTTGCAAAGCATTGTTTATTTTTTATGTGTAAATCCTTCAAATGATCCTTTTTTGTTTATATATATATATATATATATATATATATATATATATATGAAGAGTTCAGATGCAAAAGCCTCTAAGTGCCATCTGAAATTTTCTTCTAGAATGATCATTTTTATCAAGCTCGTATATTTAAGTTTAGTAATTTCACTTAAATGACAATTAATAGGTAATTTGCATTGTCATTTAAGTGAAATTACTGAACTTAAATATACGAGCTTGATAAAAATGATCATTCTAGAAGAAAATTTCAGATGGCACTTAGAGGCTTTTGCATCTGAACTCTTCATATATATATATATATATAATGTCAAATCTATTTTAGAAAACGTTTAATTCATTTTAAAATGAAGACAACATACTGAATTTATGAAGTGAGTTTTATTAATCACAAACATACTGTTCAAGAATTCACACAGGATTTGTACCGGTCCCAAACCAATGGGACATTACATGAATTCAGTGAATGAAATATGTTTCATTTAAAATTCCAGCTGTCTCCAAAACAACCACAAACGGAAACTATAAAAAAAAAAAAAAACATCTGAACTCAGCCTCCAAAAAATATTTCTCAAGAGTTACAAACAAAATAAAAAGAAAAGAAAGATCTGAGAGCAGAATAATACTGGAATTGTAGAAAATGCTCTTTTGGCAGTCAGTATTTGGTACAGCTCGCCCTGCTTTTTTCCCAAACCCACAAAATACCTTATTTTCTGTTCCCCTCACAGTACTCCACATGTAGGGATATGGGACTGAATTGGGTTGTGACTCGAAATGTACCTCGCTTTCTAACCTTCTATATAAAATCAATTATATATCGTATGAGTCTAGTGAAACTATAAAACTCTGATTCCATCTGCTGAAATAACACTAGTGCTCTGTCCTCCTGAAACATTATTTCAATCTACATTTAGGCACTAATACATAATAGAATAGCTACGTCAAAAAAAAAAAAAAAAAAAAAAACGAATTCCTCAAAATCAATTCACAACAACAGGTCTATTTACAAAAAATGTATAATATCAGATATGTGACCAAAACAGTGGGTGAGCGCAGAACATTATCATTCCTCTCAAACACCTGATCTTTTCTAAATATTGACCTGATTTAAGAGTGATGAATTAGAAGTGAATTAGAAAAATTGTTCTGCATATTCCAATTAACCGCTACAGCATTTAGTGATTGAAAACGGCATTAATGTCACTGTCTACACATGAAGGCACTTAAGAGGAATGATTTATGATTCTTTTCAGAAGTTTCTGAGCATGTGGCAGGATAAAAAATAAAGGTTTTACTCATAAAATATTAACAAAAGCATTCAGTTTCAGCTGATTGTACTCTTTAACATAATTTAGATCAAAATTATGTGTGAATAGTCCAAATATAGCCATTGCTACGGAAGAAAAGTTTACATGGTTCCAGGCTTTTTGTTTTAATAATGTATTTAATAAGGCAGATCCCCTCTCTACCATGACCAATTTGGGTTTTTTTCATGGAAAGAGTGTCATATTTGCCTCATTCAACGTTTAATTAAACCAAAAACTTATGCACAGTGTAGCTCACAGTGGATCTATATACAACCAGTTAGTCAACATACAAACCCTGTTAAGTTAAAAAGTAACATTGAGAGCATTTCTCACTCAAATAAGAAAAAGAAAAATCATAGAGAGAGAGAGAAGAAGAAGAAAGGATAATAAAAAAATAATAAAACCTAGACAGTATATTCACTATATACAAAATAAACAGCTAGCATAGAAGGACACTTAAAATCAAGAATACACAGCACTGGTCTTTCAAAATATTCTCCAGCTTTTTTGCTGGTATTTTTCCAAAGATACTCACTGTCTAAGACTATCTACAAACATGAACATGGAACGTCCTTTCACAATTAACATGAAACCCCAGCACTTTAGTAAGTACGTAAGACCTTTGATTGAAGCCGGTGTCGCTGGATATGCCGTTGAAAGGATTTGAAACAAAACCAAACATCCACAACGTCAACTGGTCTGGTACATTATTTGCATGTCCAATGACTAAAACCAAGGATGTGAAGTGGGTGGGAATGGTTTCTCTCACCCCCAAATTAGTCCAAAAAAAAAAAAAAAAAACACTAGCTTCTATGTTAGTATTTTACAAATATTAAAAAAAGTAAAACATTTTTTTCTATAGGCAGTTTAAAATATATTCCATCAAAAATAGTCTGACAAATTTAGCTAGTACAAAACAAATGTTTTTAAAAAAATGACGAAACGTTTTCTTGCTGTATATCGGGTTCTGCCAGAATGTTACAACAGGCAAAATTGTAGTCAGCTGTAAAAAGGGGCTGTAAAAGTTGAATTAAAGAAACAAGAAACATCTAGTGTCTTTAAACAGTGATCAGACATGATTATTTGTCACCTTTGGCAAAATGCAAATTGTGTCGTTGCAGACGTGCCGAAAAGCAAGGCACGTGCCATGGCAGCTCCGACATCTGTGTCCACGTTTGGGGATTTGTGTCTGCGAGGTATAATAGTGCCAATAACTTTAAATGTAATTCTGAATCTCTTCCGTCACCCGTCTTCCTCCGCTCAGATGACAAATGAGGATTTGTGTCGGAAATCCCCCTGAAAGAGAGAAGATTGAGCAAAGTAGGTTTAACTGATTCCCTGAATTTTCTCAGAATTTCTTAAGCTCATGGAAGCCTTAATAAAAAAATAAAAAAATCTCTTTATTTCCACCTACCTCATCTTCTGTTCTGACATAGTCCACTCCATCTCCTTTTGCTGGAGCTTTGTAACTAAAAAAAAACAAACATTAAGCAGTCAGTCACCACTATATGATATTAGTATTTATTAAAACTACATTTATTTCATATATCTGAAAAAGCTAAATAAGGATATGCTGGGGACATTCAGGAGCTTCTTTGGGGAAAAAGCTATGAAACGGTGAGTCAAAACTGCTCTGGGACCAAGTGTGACTCAGTCGGAAGTGGCTGTCAAAGTCGTGTGCTTACTTGTTTCCCGTCTGCTTCTGGCTGGTGAAGTAGCCTCGTTTATAGGCACAGAAGATGCCCACTGTTATACACAGAAGGACTGTCACTACAACCACTACGCCCAGGATAATTCCAGCAATGTTGATATCATCTAGAAAAAAAAGGCAAAGTATGAGATCATGGATTTGATGGGGTATCCTGTCACATGGGAGCAGGCAATATAAATACGTACAAACTTCCATCAACTGCGGTCCACATTCAGAGAACCCAGCCTCATTCCTGGCTCTGCAGTAGTACTCCCCCGCGTCCTCCTTCCTGACCGCACTGAATTTCTGAAAACCAGAAATTACAGTCATTTAAGTTGACAAATCATTTCGCATAATAACCTACAGTGCTGTTCAAAAGTTTAAGGTCAGTAAGATATTTTTTTTTTCTTTTATTCTGCAAGAACACATTGAATTGATCAAAAGTAAACTTTCTATTAATCAAAGAATCCTGAATTTTTTTTATAAAATTTAAGCAGCACAACTGTTTTCAACATTGGTAATAAGAAGAAATGAGCACCAAATCATGATTTCTGAAGGGTCATGTGACACCGAAGACTGGAGTAATGATGCTGAAAATCCAGCTTTGCCATCACAGGAATTACATTTAAATGATATTATTTCAAAAACAAAATAGTTACAGTATTTTAAATTGTAATAACATTTCACAATATTACTGTTTTACAGTATTTTTGATCAAATAAATGTAGGCTTGGTGAGGATAAGAGACTTCAGTAACACTTTACAATAAGGTTCATTAGTTAACTACATTAGTTAGCGTGAACTAATAATGAATGGCACTTATACAGCATTTATTAATCTTTGTTAATGTTAATTTCAACATTTACTAATACTTTATTAAAATCTTGTTAACATTAGTTAATGCACTGTGAACTAACATGAACAAACAATGAACAGCTGTATTTTTTATTAACTAACGTTAAAAAAGATTAACGAATGTATTGCTCATGGTTAGTTCATGTTAGTTAATACAATTAACTATTGTTAACAAATGAAACATTATTGTAAAGTGTTACCGAGACTTTTTTAAAACATTAATAAATCTTACCAACCCTAAACTTTTGAGCAGTATATAGTGTGAATAAGGGTTAATCAAGTTTTTTAAATTTTTTTATGTGGATTATAGCAATAATTACACGTTTTTATTTAAAACGCGCTGTTGAAAAAAACTGCAAACAAAAAATGTTTGTTTTTTTAAGGAAGAAAATATACTAAATGGTTTAAATATTTAGTTTAATTTTCAACTCTTGCATCAATTCAAATTAAATTTTCGTCACCTAAAATTAGGTACCAAAAACTGATTAAACTGAATAAAAATGAAAAAATGTAAGGACCCTCTCATCAAAAAACAAAAACTAGACTAAAACTAAAAAATCTGTGTGAAACCTGGAAGCATCTTTCTGATTGTGGTGCGATGTTATAAAAAGTAAGACGGAGGTGTCAAACGAGGATCTGGCAGATCTTTAAAGACCCGGTCGGGCCTTCAGACGTTGCCTCCTTAGGGGGAAGAGGCTGTTCTGCAGTGCAGGTCAAACTTTAAAAAAGTGGTGTGAAGGTTGTCGAGGGCACCGAGTACAAATGGCGGAGAATGGCACTCTGGAATGTGCAAATGAGGGCAGCAGATTCCCCTCATGGCTGAGCCCATCGCACATCAACTGGGTCCCCAAAAATATCCCTACGCCTACCCCATTGCCTCTTTTTCCGAACTCACCAGAGTGCCCATCTCTCCGTTCAGGGTGTAAGTGGAGTTTAAGAACTTTGGGCTGGTCTTGGGGTCTTCTGGGATTTCCTCCTTGTTACGGAACCACTGGTACTGGGACTTTGGGTGGCCCTCATCCTCCACACAATGCAGTTCTGCTGGTTTGCCCACTGGGACGGACTTGGGTACGGAGCATCTGGGCACGACGGGCTTCACTGCATGGCACACAAGAGAATCAACATAACGTAATTGCACAGACAATAGCATCCTCACACACATGCACCATAGTGACTCTGACTGCAAAGCATCCTGGCTAACTGAACATGCTGCTCTTTCCCCTTTTAGATCCCTGATTAAACTCAGATGCAGTTTCAGAGGTTTCCTCATATAGCCCTGGACACGCCCTGTAGGGTTTGAGCAAGCATCCTCAAATGTGCGCCAAGGGTGGGTGCCTTGGCTCGCCGCTCCATCTCACGTTACATCGTAGCAGTTGGGAAATACTAACAATGTCTACAACAGATTCAAAATTCCTCTAAAAAAACCAAAACCCATTTCAGCACAAGGCACAGTACTGAGGGCTTTCAGACAATAATCAATAGATGTAGAATTATTTGAGTGGAACCGCTCACCTCTTACAACGAGTGATATCAAAATCTCATCGAAGGATTTTTGGTCACTGGGGGCGGTGACTTCACAGCGGTAATCAGCAGTGTCAGATCTCGTTGCGTTGAGAATGACTAAGGTCGCAGGTTCTCGAATTTTCGCTCTCTTTTCCAGGTCACCTGGAGAAAATGAAAACGAGAGAAGGTTAAAATGGTGGACTGAAAGCCGTTCCCCTACATGCAATGTGATGTAAATTATACTCCAACCCCAAATGCTTACTAAACACTGATGGAATGTGAGGAAATGCGTTTCAATTCATTGACATTGGTTGACGTATTAGGTTTCATGAGTTTTAATTTGATAACATTTACAGTAACATTTGGTACAATAGCTAACTTGAACTAACAATGATCAATACCTTTACAGTATTTGTTAATCTAGCTTAATGTTAATTTATAATAATAATAATAATATAACATCAATAATAACTACTCAATTATTCATTGTTAATTGGTGTTTGTTTAGAATATTTTACCAGATTTTAATTTATATCATTTGAAGTGTTAAAAAAAAAGTGTTACGTAAAAATGTCCCTATATTAATAAATGCTGTATTGTTCATTGTTTGTTCAAGTAAGTTGTTAACTGTTTACAAATTTGATTTTATTATAAAATGATTTTCCAAATTGTTACTATATTTTTTACAACATTAATCTGGGTGAATGTTTATGCATAAATATCTAATTGTTTATTGTTCATTCATATTTATTTCTAGTACTTTCATTTCTAGTACTTAAAAGAAAGTAATGCATTTATTCTGCAAGCACAGATTAAATTGATCATTGACATTAAAGACATTTATCATCTTAAATAAGATTTCTATTTTGGAGCACAACTGTTTTCAATATTGATAATAGTAATAAATGTATCTTGACCACCAAATCAGCATATTAGAATGATTTCTGAAGGATCATGTGACACTAAAGACTGGAGTAATGATGCTAAAAATTAATATTTCCCAATCACAGGAATAAATTACATTTTAAAATAAATTAAAATAGAAAACAATTATTTTAAATTGTAATCATATTTCACAATATTGCTGTTTTCCTGTTTTAATTTGATCAAATAAATGCATCAGAGACTTATTTCAAAAATAAATAATAATAATAATAATAATAATAATATGATATAATATATCTTACCAACCCCAAATTTTATAACAGTAGTGTTTGTAGAATTAGCGAATGATATGTTTACTGTTATTTCATGTCAACTATTGCATTAGCTAACCTCATTGTAAAATATTATGCATCAATATGTTGTATGGCACAGTGTTCAGAAGAGTGTCGTATAGTTTACCTGCGATTTCCTTTTCAAAATACACATAACTGGGCTCTCCATTCTTAATCTTCTTCCATTCTATTCTGGGATTAGAAGTGGTGATGGACTCTATCACGCAGGACAGCTCGACTGCTGCATGGGAAGACAAAACGAGAGAGCTTGTGAGCAGTTCAAGTGCCGAGTTTAATGTTAGAATCCGCAGCTAAAGACTGCTGGGGAGTAAATTACTCAGCCTTACATTCAAACTCATTGACCCACGGTTTTCCATTCGCCGTCTTGAGGATGACCGCCAAGGTGCTGATGTAGCCTGCAACGAGAAGATGGAGACAAACATCAGTTTTATGTTGAATTAACAACTTCGCCCACTGACATTTCAGGGGTGTCGTTGCGACCTAAACTACATGCGATATTGGTACAGCTAAACTCTTTTAAAGATTCATGAAACTCAATTAACAGTCATCCCCCTCCACCCTGACAGCACACATTCTTCGCATCCCTGTGAGCTGTGAACGGATATGTTACCAGCCATTTTTAGTTTCACTCTCACAACAAACATCACTGATGTAAAAGCGTCCCACCACAGATAATTGTGGAGGCTGACTGGCAGTCTCCATTCTGTGTTATGAATAACAGCTGACTGCTTTAAAGTGAAGGCCAGAGGGGCTCAAGAAGTTCACGTAGTCACTAATAAACATGTTAAATCAAAAAGGTCAACTTTGAAGTCCGTACTATTTTTAGAAGTTTGTGTCTCTTCGTTTTTGTCCAACATCAAGAAAATGTATTTAAATGAATCTAGTAATGGTGTGTGTTCACAGAGGAAGAAGAACACTTGCTCTATTTGCATAGAACACGACCTATAAACCTCGACGCTTTCTCTGCCACTTTAAAAGGTTACAGGTTAACTCCCTATGAAAAGCTGGTCGGTTAAAATCATTGGGTTCACCATGGATAAGGAATTGAACACCATCCAAAACAAGCACTGTATGTCTGTGGTAATTTTGTGTCATAATCTTCCATACAAATATTTTTAAAACATTGTGTATTTTTTTTTTTTTTTCCTGAAAGAGCATATATTCAGGGCACTGAAATTTTAATGGCCATCAATTGCTAGGGATAATTTTTATGAATCTTTGATGATTGTATTTTTGGGCCAAGGCTCTTGAGAATTCATCCATCCAACACAGAACAAGGCTAGTAATACAACAGACATGGATGCAAATCTGAGAGAGAAACCACATATGAGAAGGACAGTACAACAAAAATTGTTACTGTAAGAAATATTGGTGTTGTTTCATTTTTTTGTTCCCGAATGCCATTATTAATTTATACAACTTAACTGTTGTGAATATGCATTTTTGTCATGTGCATCATTGCAACTCTTTGTCATGTTAGCAACCAGGGAGTAAATAGAATTATGTCATTTTTAACAAATCTAAAATCTCTGTAACGATTCTCGGTTTATTTAGAATCGGACTCAGTGAGTGAATCAGTTGTCAACTGAGTAATGGCTTTGGATGATTTACAAGTGAGCAAGTTGAATCTTTTTGACTGAATCATTCAAAAGAATGAGTTCATAAGAGTCATTTGAGCACAAATCAGGACATCACTACTCACACTGTGCAGAAAACACTCATGCACACCCTAGTAGGATCCAGTGCTATTTTAGTATTACTTACTATAATAGTATTATTCATATTTTAAATTGTTTTATTTTTATATTTTGTTTTCATTTTAATTGTACTTTTGTCTTTATTTTCTTTTTAAATGTTTCTATTTAGCTCCAATTTATTTTATATCAGATTCAATTTTAGATTTATTCATATTTTTAAATTTTATATTTTAATGAATATTTTATATTTGATTTGATTTCAGATTTATTTCAATTACTGAACATTTTTATTGGTTTCAGTTAACAATAACACCGCAGGATCTGGTGAAACTGCACACAAAGCTTCCCTGCTTAGATATCTGAATAATGGTCACACATTTTTAGTCGCATTAGTGTAAATAATACTTTTTAATGCAGAAATTTTAGGAAGAGGTGCCGATCAATGCAATGACATAATGGGAAAGGATGCAGGATGTGCCCAAAAAAAACCCCCACACAAACACATCCACAGGTTTACATCCTCTTTTACAATCACGTTCAGCCAGATGGAGGACACAAAGCCCATTGTCCACTCTGTGACTAGACGTCCAGGAAGCGGTGATGCCGTCTCTAGTCTACTTTTCCCTGCCACATCCTGTCCTCTCATGCCATCAAATAGGAGGCTGGTGCTCAGCAGCACTACCAAAAGCGTAGCTTGTGTCAGTAATGTTTGCCTCCGTACACCTCACCCGATGATGTAGGGTCTGTCCCGTCGGGTGAAGTGCCATTTGAGGGATAATTGAGCCCTCAAACAAGGCAGGTGTTCTATGACCTATATATCCTGACCTCTCTCTTCCTGTTAGGAGAGCACAGCTGGATGAGATGTGACAATCCTAGCCGAGCTTTAATCTCCCACTTCTTCCTTTAGAGGCATAACTGTTGGTTCTCTTCAGTAATCTTAGTGTAATGCCTGGGTAAAATCCTGGGCATTACAGAACTGAATAATATAATAGAGAGACAAAAAGAGAGAGAGAGAGAGAGAGCTTTACTGACTTAGCCAAATTTCCATATCTACATAAAGCATCTGTGTGCTGTAATACTCAACAGAATTTGTGGCAATTTTTGTAAAGGGGCTGATTTACAGTGAGGCACAAAGGAAGTGAATAGGGCACCAAGTAAACACCAAAATAGTCATTGTTTCAATAGGATAACCACAAGATATGCACATAATTTTAACTATTCTTTTCTGTTTGAAGTTATGTTCATATTCAGCGTTGCCACCATGACCATGTAACTCCTTAAACCCTAGAAAGACTGCAAAATGATGATTTGAAACCGCTTTACAGCACAAGTTTTAACAGAAAAAAATTAAGATACATTAGGTTTAGGGTCGGAAAGAGAAGTCTCTTATGCTCACCAACACTGCATTTATTTGATTAAAAATACAGTAAAAACAGTTAAATATTATTACAATTTAAAACAGCTCTTTTCTATTTTAATATAGTTTAAAATGTATGCAATTTATTCCTGTGATGGTAATGCTGAATTATTCCAGTCTTTAGTGTCACATGATCCTTCAGAAATCATTATCAATAATGCTGATGAACAAAGTTCAAAAGATCAGTATTTGTTTCAAATTGATTTTGTAACATTATAAATGTCTTTACTGTCACTTTTGATCAATTTAATGCATTCTTGCTGAATAAAAGTACTTCACTTCAAGAAAAAAATACCTTACTGACCCCAAACTTTTGAATGCTAGTGTAAGTACTTTTATAAAATTATAAGCTTCACATTACTGCTCTTAAATCAGTCCCATTCACTTTAAGTGTCTCACCTTAAACTCGATATTTGCCCTTTTTTTGCCCAAATTATTGAGGTAATCAGCATTACGCTGTCTGAGCTTAACTTGTATTTAAAACTGCATGAATGGACCACCTTGGAACTGAACTCAGAAAAGTGCACGACGGTGAGGTCGCCCTATTCGAGGAGGCCATTTTCTAATCCTGTCTTCAACACCTAACTCAGCATGACGGCTTATGGAGAAACATTACACCACAGAGAAATGAGTTATACAGCCAGAATCATGGGGCTGTTTGGACAGCCTCCACAGTGCGACGTTTAAAAACCCACCACACCCTGCATCGTGATCCGCGACCAGTGTGCAGAAGAGCCCGAACACATTCTGCTCCGACGCAGCCTGTCAGAGAGCATTCAACGCATTCGGTTCACTCAGCAATGCATGAAGTGGATAATATTCCTTGTTATTTTTAAACTGCAGCATTGATTCATTTCGCTAGGGGGGAGGAGGCTGGGAGGTTGTTCACTGGCTGAGAAAGAGATGCCCACAGAGCCATTCATTTCACATCCCGGGTCTACTTCACTGGGATTGGATTGGATGTGTCCCATAGCTCCCTATAAGCTGATCGTATCCAACTGGAATAGATTCTGAAGTTCAGAGTGATTTCACATCATAGACAGTCACACTCGGGCTCTGCCCCCGCAGCTTTAAAACGATCTGCATGTTTGTAGCCCTGAACAATTCATGATGTGCAAGAGGTCAGAAATCCTCCTCACATGGAGAACTGTACAGCAATATTCCCAGTGTGACTTCGCTGAGGAGTGTATTTCGTACACTACACCCTTCGAGCCTGTACGAACACTTGTGTGGACTGACGAGGGCAAACCATTGAGAAATAACAGAGGAGACCACGTGTTTTAAATTCACATTTTGTCTCATGGGCATTTTGGCATCTGTTTTTGTTTAATGCCGATGGGAGGAATACAAGCTCTCTTGTGAAATCTAGTGGGCTATCTACCGCCTACATAGACAGCTGCCTTCTAAGGGAGCATCCTAACCTCATAGTGAGTGATGTGGAGCACTTTAATTAGGCAATAACTCGGTTTTGAAAACAGTTATTATTATAATTAACAATTATATTAATCATTAACATTTCTCTCGCTTCGTCTGCGATTTTTGATTTAGTTTTTCACTGAGCCTGTTGCAGTGCATGGGTTGGCTTTTTTTTATAAAAGGAAACAAATGATGCTCAAATCAAGGTATTAAAGTAGGATAATTAAGTTAGTAATCAAGCAAATTAATTCATTTATCACAAAAACATGCCACAACTGCCACATCAGGGGAACTGAAATAATAATAATAATAATAATAATATCCAGCTAAAATTGCACATTTTAGACATTTTATTTTAAATTTCATCCAGAAAATTATTTATTTAATTTTTAATTTAATTTAATTCATAATAGTCAATTTGACATATTTCAGCTTTAAAAAGGTGCATTTAGCTCACAATTTTTCCTCAATATACAGCTCATAAACACAGTTATGGATCAGTTATTTATTATCTCAAATAAATAAATAAATACAAAATAAAATAAAAAATGTATAAGTCACTAGCAAAGAAACATCAGCCACTTATATTAATGATATTAATCCAAAAATATTAATGCCCATACTGGATGTATTCAATATACTCTAATGTGCATAAAAAAAATCCCATGGGAAAATCCCATGTAAAAGTGTATTTCTGTTGAGTTTAAGGCTTCTTGTGAAGCCAGTCGCCTCAGTACTTGGCATGGCTGTGTTAAACCCCCCTCTAAATAATCTCCGCGTAGGACATCCCACCTGCTACAGGGAAAGTAGCTTATAGCTGACCTCTCAGAACTCATGAAAACGACGGCATCAACAAAAGTGTAGAGGTTTAAGCTTTCAGTCAGTAATGGTGGTGGTTTTACAGCTGCGGACGGCTCTTACTCTCTTGACGCTGCCCAAATGGATGATCTATTCTAAACGGTCTACAGTTTTATCTCCTTTAAAGATATTTACACATTTAGGTCTGCCATAGGTTTATTTGCATGAGTGTTACAAGTCAGATAGGTTCAACAAAGACTCCTTTGCATAAGCACAGAAGATTACGAAGAGAAAATGCTCGTTTTTAGAGGTCTAAAGTCGAATATTCATTCGCTTACAGTCTAAAAAGTCCCAAGTGGCTGGAGAAATGAAAAATAATGACCTTTTGTTCTGCCCTCACACTCATCCGTTTCATCCAATCTCAATTGAAGATGTCTAATAAAGAAAGCCGAGAGGAAGGTACCTCAGGGAGATAGACGCAGTCATTATATTGGCTGGATATTTATTTTGTTCATTTACATGTAACCCTCATGTTGGATATATCTGTACTCTCTGATTCTTATTCAGTTGAGGAAAATTATTCTGTTATGTAACATATTCCCAAAGTCCCATTACTCTAAATGTTGTGAACTGCTAGATGAGTAGATTTCTATCGTGGAAGAAATGAGTTTCTTTCTTGTTCCACCAAGACTAAAAATAGTAGCATTCAGCAAAGATAAGGCAATCTCCAAAACGAAAATACCTCTGATATTCCTTCAGCTGCTGAGCAAATGTCACTAGGCGTCACTTCAAAGTGCAAGTGTAGAACAAGCAGGCATTCCTCCTGAAGTGCACCTCTAACTAAAACACAACACTGACTTGCTATGGTCGACAGTAGGAGGAATGTTCATTGTCTTTGTGAAATCTACAGCTATAGGACGCATTCCTGTGTTCAAAAACGAGCAGACAAGCAAAGGGATGAAACAGAATGCAGGGAATTGAGACACATTTTTAAAAGTTTGACTTTTTATAACTTGACACAGCGCCTCAAAAACGCACCACCTTGAGACGCTCAGAAAACGGCCAGTGTTATACGGCACGCAACAGTTAAAGACGTCTGTATACATATATCCTATATGTGACATATCCCCAAAATAAGCACAAAAAAAGATAGATATTATATATATATATATATATATACTTATATGTTATACTTTATTATACTATATTAGACATATATAATAATAATTAAATTACACAAATACATCAAAATTATCCAAATTAAAGAATTGAAAGGTTTTTAGATTTTAGAAATTAAAGATGTAGAGTATCCTGTAGCATTTTATTTATTTAGATTAAGTAAATCCAGGTAAACTAGACTAGGTTGCACAGGATCACATGCAACAGGGTTCATTTGCATTATTCCAAATTCGGTGTTCTGTGCCAGTTCACATTTAGCCAGAGGCTCTGCTCTTTGCATTTGTAATTTTTTGCCTTCGCATGTGGATGCTATAGGCTCTCTTAGAGGTATTTGAGGGCTAGACCGCAGCCGAGCTCTGCTCTGATCTAGCCAGGTCAAAGACTAAGCTTGAGTTGAGCCAGTGAGAGAGGGGCAGCGGTGTCACAGAATGCCTGAGTACATGTCACTTTGCGTCAGCATTAGTTACTGCAGGAGGCCCCTTTTCCTTTTGTCCTCCAGCCGACTGGAGTTCACGGGACCGGTGGGCTCAGCGAGTGTGCGTATCTCCCATTCCACATCTCTGTCCTGTATCCCTTTACGCCTCCTCTGCATAGAGACAGGTTTCAAATGAGGTGAGATTTTCACAGTCAGCTGTGATTTAGTGTTGGGCTGATTATGGCTTTATTTGATTGCATTTGGAAATACTATATTTTGGCACCAAAAAGCAGTACAGGGAAATACATTTTACAGATATATCATATTAGGAGTACTTTTCACCCCACATTCCAGTCACAGGAAATAACTGGGCTTGATTAGATCGCCTAGATTTCTTTTTTTTTTCCAATAAAAATAGACCACTTGTTTAGTGTCACACATCACATGGTTGAAGTCCACATGAACGCCAATTGAAGCCTTTGTTTTGTGACACAGTTTCAGGCAGTGGGAGTGAATGAATACTAAATTAATCGGGACAGGGCCTGATGGCTACTGCGGCAGAACAAAAGCATTCCACATAGCAACAGTACAAAGGCGGGTTACTTTTTAGTACCCCAATTTTAGGAAATAGGAAAAGTATTTGATAAAAGATAACAAAAATATAAATTTTAACACTCAAGTTCTGTTAACGGAATTGAATGTTTTATCTAATATAAAAGTGTTGTACATGCAAAAATATTTATAAAATAAAATATTTTAAATGAAAATAATGTTTTAAAGAATTTAAATATATAAAATATTTTAAAATAAAATAAATAAATATTTTATTTATTAATAAATATTAATAATGATTAAAAAAACAAACATATTAAAATAAAAAAAAGCTATGGCCTTTTCCCTGCCTAGGGTTCACGATGCTGGGATAGGCTCCAGTATATCCCTGCAACCCCACATAGGACAAGTGGTTTGGAGAATGGATGAATGAAAATGGAAAAATAGATGAAATAGAAAAAAACAAATGTGCTCTCTGAGACCCCAAACATAAGAAATGTAACATATTTTTTAATTACATTTTTAAAATATATATATTGCCTCTGCTTATTTATTTATTTTATTTTGTATATAAAAATATTACATATGAAAAGCCTCGGGAAAATCGACATGATATTTAGAACATGAGGGTTAGAACCGCATAGAACACGAGTGTTAAAATCAACGCTATCTCACGACCAATTCGTACAAATGTGACTGATTCGTGAGATCGGGTTGGTTAAAATATAGGCTCAACTGACCAACATCACTTAACCTCTCCCAATGCAGGTTAGTGATTCTTCAGAGGGCAGTTGTACGTAGCAAGACCATGAGTTATTTTCCACAGGGGTGAGAACAGGTTACTGTTGGAGAAGCCTTTGCTATTTATAGCAGCTGTCAACAGCAGGCAGAGACTGTGCAACATACTAATTGGTTGCATTTGCAGGTAAGTCAGAGCTGTGCATCTCCTCCTGTCCCATTTGTGGGCAGCTGGGAGCACTGACCACCCCCCGATAAGATCTACTGGAGGCTTATTTTTCAAGCTTGTGGCTGTGAGATGCCATTTCAACAACTGCTTTCCACTGAAACTGATAATCAGAGATCTGCAATGCATTTGCATACATGCACATAATATTTAGGCTATGCTTATCTCCTCCGTCAGCGATAAAAGGCCCTAATTTAGCTCACCAAATTGTTTTCGGCTGATCGGAGGATCACGTATTCGCCGTGAGGCGGCTCCAACCCAAAATCTGTAAATCGTGTCGCACTCAGTTCCAGAATTAGCCGCTCACTGCTTTCAGCACAGATGGCGTCATCGCCGCTCGCTGCAAATGCCTCGCATACTAGCACAAGCACACTGACCTCTTCCATAATCCTAATTAATTTCTGCCAGAGCCTTCTTCAAGAGCAGTGGCAGCACAAGCGCACGCTTTGAAACGTAAAGAGAAACCTTCTCTTCTCGTGACATTAAACAATATGAGATGGTGACGTTTCTGGATTTCTGATGACGTCTTTACGATGATGGATTAGAGCATGAAATGCACACAAGCGTCACTGCAGCGGTGCTCCAGTCCTCGTGGACATTAACTCGTATATTCTCTCTGCTGCTCGAGCCTTAAAAGGTCCCAGTGCTGCAAACAGCATCTATTGTTGAGCGCGTGAATTGTGTAGCAAAGCAATGAGGTACTGACAGCTGAATAATACCACCCCACTGTCGCTGGAGACTTGTTGATTTAACAGGGATATGCTCATAATCCTTTTCACTTCCTGTTGAAAAGAAATGCCCCAGGATGCAACGGGGCAGGTGAAAACAGCACCCTGGGGGTGACTCTTTTTGAGAGGGAATATTGTTGCGTTTTACAACTTCTCTGTGGAATCACACATTGGTGGAAAAAAAGTTTTTTTCTGTAGATTTAAAAAGGATTTCTTTTGGAAATGTGACATGCTTATGTCATTTTAACACACTATAATCTAAAGGTGATGATACACAGGGCAACTTTTTGAGCAATGTTGCCGTCAACGAGCAACCAGATGAGACACACGGCCCACGACCGATCTAAATTATCCAGATAGAAATTTATTGCCCATTTTCAAAGGGAAAAAGTGCCCAAGCAACAATCGTTCGGCAAGATTGCTCAAAAAGTTGCCCCGTGTATCACCACCTTAACACAAAAGTAAAAAAAAAAAGTTATATCATACTAAACATGAGATATATCTAATGTAATCTAATCTAAATTTATAAAACAAAATAAAAGCAACACAATGGAGTTGTCAGTCTATATTGGAGAGAACCAAGCTCTCACTGAACAGTGACTAAACCATCAGCAGGAAGCCTATAAACTGCATAATAGATCCGGTCACAGCATTCATTCCTCTCTTCAAGATACAATCAGTGCTAAAACAGCAAGCCAAGCAAAAACCCCTGAACTCTCATTGTCTATTGTACAGCGCTGGCCCCCCGTAGCATCTCTCATTAATTGTCTTTTGTTTGCACTCAAAAGCCATGTTGTGTTGCGCTACTCGCAGTTCTGAACAGTTGTTGCTTCTCTTTGGAGTAGGCTTAAAAATCTTTACCTCTGCCACATGCATTTGTTATAAAATAGGTTGCATTTAAAAATGAAATCAATATGTTTATTGGCTTAAGCATAACGTTAGTTTATTAGTGATTGTGGATTGATTTCCTGTCATCATATACTGTATTTACAATACAGGGAATTCTAGAAAATGACAAGTAAAATGAGAATCATTTATTAGCTATCTCAATGTATAAAATGCATTATATTATTATCTTTTTTTAAATATCTGAGTGCTTATTCATTTATGTGTTGTACATTTTTTTATTAATTTAGTTTTCTCTTTAAATCAAATTTGAATAAAATCTAAAAATAAAAAAAAATAGTTATATGGTGTTATATAAGTACAATCTGCAAAAAGGTATGTTCCTACATGGCCATTTCTCTCTTTTCATTTGCATATGTACACTACAAATACAGGCCGCATTCACTTCTGGCTCTATAGCAACGCCATAAAGCATGCCTTGGCTTTGCTGAAATACCAGTGATGTACTAGCACAGAGAATTTTCAATCTTGACCACAAACCCAATCAATCCATGAACACAGTTCTGCAAATACTCTAGCTGGTTCTGCAAGCCTTTTGTTTGGGAAATGGCCAAACTAATAAACCTTGAGGTTTTCAGCGGCACTAAAAAGCAGCAAAAACTAGGCCTATATCTGCAGAAATGAATTAACATAACTGCATACTAAACCACGTAACAGCAGACGCGAGTACTCGGGTCATCTTGTAACAGTCTTCCGGGCTTTTGTATCTCAAAAAGGCCTAATGTAAACGAGAGAGGGTCTACTCTCAGGATGATTTATACTGTGTTTAACAGACTCGCCTGTTTGAGAAAGGCTTTTGGACCTGTTTTGAGGGACTGTAATTCACTGCTACTTTGATGTCAAATTAATGTGTATCCTGCCAGATCCGTAGAGGTAACGCAGGCCAGCCAGGCACGAGGGTCACTGAGAATGTGTGACGGTCTGAGACAGCAGACAACAGGTGAGTCAGTGTTTGGACAGACACTGAAGGTGAGAGGTTAACCAGGAAAAGCTACTTTAAGGCACGGATCGACTTTCTACTACTGTTGCAACTTTCCCTGTTTGCTGATTACAAGGGATAGTTAAGTCAAAAATGTTGTTTCAAACCTGTATGGCTATATATATATTAGGGCTGGGACGATACACCTATCTCCCGATTCGATACTATCACGATACTTGTGTGCCGAAACGATATGCATTGTGATTTTTTTTTTAAGAATTGCGATTCTACAAGGATTTTAACACTAGACCATCAGGAAAAGTTAAATCATACACTTATACAGACTGTACATGATGTATAAGATGAGTCATATTTACAAAAACAAACCATCACATCTTTCTGACTTTTATTTCAGAAGCATCATATAATACTACATTCTCTTGAATAAATGATTCAATAACAAATACATTTTTTAACAGTCACTTGTCCCCACTAAGTGGCGAAACAATGTAATCGATAAATGCGTTATTTTAAGCACCAAGTTTCTATCAAAAGCTGATTTTGATCGCTATCGTATACGATAAAATCGTATACGATAAAATCATTATATTGGATAAAAGTTTACAGTTCAAATATGAACACTGATGTCTATAGACATCAGTGTTCATATTTGAACTGTAAACTTTTATCCAATATAATTTTAACTATTGCATCACAGAAGTAATGATACTATGAGGTTGAAAAGACTGTTTGTGGAGCTGTTTCATGACAACTCTCTCCGGGTCAGCGGCAGCGCCAACACAGCTTTGAATGATATGATTTTGTCAAAGTTTAATAGACAGACGAATTGAAAGATCGCGTGGGTGTTTGAATCGAGATCACAGTCTTTTTACAGATGAATCGTGCAGCTCTATTGTCTTATCTCTCTCTCAGCATATGAGTAGCGCGAGGGCTTTTCAGTGCTTTCAGTCTCATGTCTTTTCTACGCGTCCACTTGGGATATTACTTCACTCAACACTCATAGATAACGACACATTTCATCCTCTATTGGAGCGAAAGTGGCCAACTTCTGTCAACCTCATCTACAAGCAGGGACAAAAATAAAGCAATTGAATTTAAATTAATATCGATGCTGGAATAAAAAAATCTATTTTAGAATAAAAAAACATGATTTTTTTTCTCCCAGCCCTGAAAGATTTCTTCTTATTATCAATGTTGAAAACAGTGCTATAACAATAATATTTTGTGGACATTGTGATATATTTTCAAAAAGAACAGCATTTATTTTAAATAGAAACATTTTGTAACATTATAAATGTCTTTACTGTAACTTGATTTATATAATGCATCCTAGCTGAATAAAAGTATATATATATAAATATATATATATATATACTTTTATAATTAATTTTAATATTACTCATTCCAATGATCCCTATGAATGGTAGTGTATAATTAGAAAATATATATATAAAAAAAACTAAACAATAAAAAGGACAAGATGTCAAGAATTTTAAGTGAATAAACTTAAATTTCTCACATAAAACACAAAGGATTCAGAAGACAAGACTTATATGTAACGTGTCATATGAACTAATTTTACGACATGTTTGTTTTTGTGGCCTTTTGATGCGTTAAATCTCAAATCTCCATTCATTGAACTGCATGAAAAAATTAGCAGAAGATTCTTCAAAATATCTTCATTTGTTTCACATATATATTAAACACAAAATATAAACAAACATAAAATATTCATATAAATTCCATTATAAAACAGTGAGAATTTCCCAGCCTGTACTGAGAATCTTTATGTATAAACATCTTCAATTTCATTTGCTAGACTGATCATTCCTCAGAGACTAGATCAAATTAAAACAGTGAGATTCTTGCATAAATCTACAAAATATACTTATGCTTCACCTAAAAAAAGGCTGAGGAATTTAAAGAGAGCGAGTTAGGCTGAAACAACAAATGTTCACAAAGGCATGCCTCAGACTTGAATAGTTCGCATTCGCCGTCTAAGTGGCCAGAGAGGGAATGTTGCAGTAAAACAGGTGGGGTGAGAGTGGGGGGTTCACGGCTCGGGACACACACCATCTGAGCACCACGTAAGGAGTGACCTCCCCAAAGGAACCACTTCATCACCTGCTCATGAAGATCCCCTACTTGTTTGGGAAACGCTTTTCTCCTGCTCACTCGGCGAAAATGTGGAGCATTCGATGCCCATCCGCTGCCCGGTCATCTAAAACAAATGTGGACATTCCAGTGGACCGTGGGAGGATGCAAAAGGCTGACATCTTGATGCAACTACAGGAAAGCACATGATATCATGTGGCTGTAGCAGCGTAGCGAGGGTGTGTACATATATTCCTTCAGATTCTGTTGCTCTTTTCCCCATTTGCAGATTTGCCAGAAGCGTTAACACTTGCAAAAACAAACGCAGCATTTTTCAAATCATAAAATGTTCTTGGTTTGCCACAGAGGCAACATTAAAACTTGGACAGAGCTCTCACAATCCTTCATGATTTACCAACAGTGACATTTCAACTGCGTTGGCGCTTCTTCAAGGCCCAGGAGGCTGCACTGATTAAGGTTGGAGATTAAAGACACATCTGATGCTAGCATGCTTGGTTTTAAAAACAAATAATAAAGGAAAGAACTGTTCTTACAAGTGGAGCTTAAGCCAGAAGTATTCAAATAAAGTGAAACCAGTTAAATATCCATCCTTTTATGAAACAACCTGAGACTTATCGGAAAGTAGGGCTGGGCATTGATACACATTTCCTGATTCAATTCCGATTAATTTGGGTTTATTTCAGTTACAATGTCCATTTAAAAGGTAATGGTAATGTGAGGTAATGGTAACGATGTTGATTCAGTGAGTTTTTTTTAATGATTCATTAAAATGTGTTTGTGAATCAAACTACACTGGTTGTTTGGCATTTTTTTGATTCACTGAACCAGTTCATAAGTATCATTAGTTTGTGTTATTGCGTGGAGCCCACGATCACAACAGAAGACGTTTCAATTACTACCATGTAGTTTTTGTCTCATCACATTTGATTTGGAGAGCAAACTGAGGTAGAATATGACTTGTTTTGCTGTGGGGCTGCAGATTCAGCAAAAAAAGTGGAGCAGGAAACACTGGCGTAGAGTAAAAGATTGATTTAAAGACTCAAATTGAGGATTCAACTGTTCAAGATCTCACAATGATCATCATCAAACCTCCAAAACCTGGAGCAGAGAAAACTACACAAACACAAACTCCACCTTCACTGTTAGGATTTATCCACGCTGCTTACATTTTGCATTGGTTGATCCAGATGTGCATTCCTGCCCATTTTTAATGTCCTGACTGACTGCACTATGCTTATCTGCTTTAAGCCTTTGCTGCCCAGAGAGAATACAATGTAAACTCACTAATGAGGGTAGTTTTACGAGGGGAATAGTATTTCCTCAACTGCTGAAAATATCTCCCACTTTGTCAACTCTATTGCCGTCATTTCGGAATCTCCAATTTGGATAGCAGTAGATGTAATTAACCCCACCCATGATAAGTGTAACATATGCGATGTTTACTTATGATAGACAACTGCACTATATTTTCCTGAAATGTGGCCAGCTCAAACATCCAGCATTCAGAGGATACTGATATGAGAGCTTTAATGCTTTACCCTACATTTTCTACCTCAGATTTGGAGATTCCATCACACTGATGGTCTTCAAGCTAGTCCAAATATTCTCCCCCAACCATAGGATGTTGCCCACAGACATATGAGGAGTGATCTTGAGTGGTGCTGATAAGAAATAAAGCTGCATGGTTGCCCATTTCTGCATGAATGACTGTAGCAGAGACTTTATTTCACTGTATGTCTGCGGCAGTTTCATCCGCTCAAACTGGAAATTCCAAGAATGTGCACAGAACCATAAGATCAGTGCAGTGGAGAATGGAAAGAAAAAGAGCCTTCCCTCAACTTTGGGGAAAACTTTTACTTTTGAGGAGTGCAATGGCTATGCCCCGTACTTTCAAGGGACCATGCTAAAAGGCATTATTTGCGTGTCTTCTTGGGCCTTATTTTTGCCATAAATTATTTGTCTCTTTTCTTTCTCTTCTGTTTTATGTTTTTAATATTTCAAGAACCTACACATCAGTGTTGTCTTTGTTCTTCAATACACAGAACAACAAAGGGAAGCTGTGTTGGAGAATTTTCCCTTGATTCATGTCTAAGTATGATGCAATGAAATGACAAGCATGAAAAAATAGGTCTGAAAAGGATGAGATAATGGAAAAATACCCAGTATGCAAGGTGTCAAAATACTATATGAAAGAGGTTTGACCAATAGAGAAGACATTTCTAACTGTGCCAAGGTCAGGCGTGACAGAGGGGAAGAGATAGATTTGAGGGTATCCATTGGAGACTTGATGATATGAAAAATATATAAAAAATGAGTGCTGGATGTTGTAACTTCAGAATGACCAGCTGGCTTCTCCTTTATTGTTTGTACAATAAAGTTAATTCTTCTGACCTGGAACCTCGACTCTGAGAAAATTCCTGAACCAAAAAGAACTTTGAATTTGCCACAACAGCTGTAATTTAAGGTAAAGCACAACATGGCCTCAGACAATAGTGGCTTCCAGCCTCTTTGAGAGCAGTGCTGTCAATTTTAACACAATAAACCTGACTAATCCACAGTTAGCATACTGCATCATAGACAAATATGTAACAAATATTTTTACTACATTATTTAAACTTGTTAAAATCTTAAAGAACTCCTTTATAAAAAATAATAATACTTTCCGAAACATTGTGGTAAACAAGAGCAGAAAATGCAAAGCAAATGAAAGAAGAAAAAAGGAGAAAATAAGTGTCCCTTGAGTTCAAAGGCAAATGGTTGAAACTAACATCAGTATAATTGCAAATTAGAAATATTCTGTCCTCTAAAGAGACAATTTATGCAAAAAACAATCCAATTCAATACTTTTAGAAGACAGAAATGATCAAAGGGCATTAGGAAAAAATTGCTACAGCCAATCATTACTTGTTATGAGAACATCCCCCAGGCCAGGAACACTCTCAGAGCTTTGGCAATGAACAGAACAAGTACAACAGATAGAGACTGTTAATGTAGAGCAATAATGCTAGCAAATACACATCACACTTTTCAGTGTATATCGAATACTAAATGGATGTAAACAAAATTATAATCCAGAGCCAAAAGGACCTTGCCTGACCACTGCTATTTTGATACTGGAACATATGAAACTATATTCAATATTTTGATAGCCTATAAAGGTAGAGAATATGGAAAACATCCAATTTCCTTACCATCTGTAATCTTATACTCAAATTAAATTTTTACATTAGAGCTGCACGATTAGCCTAATCGCTAAAAGATCTCGATCCAAACACCCACCTGATTTCATTCCTAATGACAATTTGACTATGTCATTTAAACCTTTGAAGCACGATCACAGTGAACTTTCAGGATAACATCAGGATAAGTACTAGGATAAGAGTTTATATTTCAGATATAAACACTGATGTCTATGGAAGAAATCAAAATAAAGCAAATCACCTTTTGAAAGTGACTTGACGCATCAAATAAAGATTGTATCATTACATTGTTAAAATAGTAGGTGGCGACAAATGAATGTTAAAAATGTATTGTCATTGAATCATTCATTCAAGAGATTCATTCAAAAACGCAGTTTACGCAGAATGTAAACTTTACATTCCCTCTGCATTTGTCTTTGCACTCTGCTTTGCTGTGATGTTCCAGAAAACATCAATAACAGCAGCATCTTTTCCACTTGGGTTGGTAACAGTAAGATCTTTTAATTACATCCAGCGTTCTAGCATTGTTTTCGTATCTCTGCACGTTATTAGGACGTCTTAAGTCTCAGCAAATCTTCTTAAAGGCTACTGACTGATTAGTTTCCTTCAGGAAGCGTCTCATGCGGCCTATCTTAGCGACTCCTTTTAAGGTCATCTTGGTAAACGCTGATATGCAGCGTTTACCAAGGCAAATCTCTTGATAAGGCAAATCTCTGAGATAATGTGTTCGCCTTGGGACCCCCCTAACAAACTGTGTGTATAACCGTCACATATCTCAGCTTTTTGCCATGATACTTGGGCTATAGAACCGTTGACGAAAATGAATTGCAAAGTAGGTTTCCATTAAATACCATTTCCCCCTCCATACAATAAAAGTCAATGGGGTCTAAAATAACAGTCAACTGAACCACATTGACATTCACTGTGTGGAAAAGACAAACTTTTCTGCGTTTTACAGAAGAAAGAAAATCATACAGGTTAGGAATGAATGTGAGTGAATGATGACAATATTTGAGTGATCTAACCCTTTAATTTACTCATTAATTGGAAACCACTAGGCTATACTAAAATTCTCAAGCCATTCGCGTTGGCCTACAAATTAACGCCATGACTGAACTGCATTATTGTCAGCAAAATGTTTACTGCTTAACAGCCTTATCTATAAAACAACCAGTCAAAACAAACCTATTTGCCTATTAAATATACTGTAGGCTTAAATACAACCCACCTCAGGGCCACCGGGCAGAACGATCTTGACCACTGTCTGGCTTAATGACAAATATCCCAAGCACTTGTTCAGGGCACGCTCACAAACCCACAGCAGCTGTACTCAGCGCGTACTATCACAAAGTTCACTTAAAGGGTCGGTTCACCCAAAGATGAAAATTATCCCATCATTTACTCACCCTCAAGCCATCCTAGGTGTTTATGACTTTCTTCTTTATATTAAAAAATATCATTGCTCTTCCCAGTTTTATAATGGGAGTGAATTGTACCCTAGATTTTGAACCCCAAAAAAGCACATCCATCCATCATAAAAGTAATCCATACGGCTCCAGGGGGTTAATAAAGGCCTTCTGAAGTGAAGCGATGCGTTTTTGTAAGAAAACTATACAAAATGTTAACTTTATATAAACTATAATCACTGGCTTCCAGCTTCGAGAGTCGAGTTCTGGTCGAAGAGTGACCTCTGACCCGACGCATGATGTAGGATGTAGGCGTAGCGTAAGCTTAGGTGAGAATAGACACCTCTTGAGATTATAACAAATAGGGCCGGGGAACAAATTCAAGCACCTCTTCTCTTATATTGAAATCCTCTGACATTTCTCTTTAAAAATTCTCGTGACTTCTAATTCGAGACTGGTGTTTTGTTTTGGTCTATCCTCTGTGCTTCTGCATACATCAATACGTTGCTTCAGAAAGATGCGTTTTTTTGGGCCTCAACATTTTAGGGTACCATTCACTCCCATTATAAAGCTGGGAAGAGCCAGGATATATTTAAATATAATTTAGATTATGTTTGGCTGAAAGAAGAAAGTCATATACACCTAGGATGACTTGAGGGCGAGTAAATAATGGGATAATTTTCATTTTTGGGTAAACTTAGCCTTTATGTTCTGAGGCCACTGGAGGAATCAAACTTTTCAAATCACAGGCAAGCCATTAAACTCGTATTTAGGAGAATTTCAGGTAACTTGCTTTTTTCCCCTCTGATTTTGCCCAGCTGCCCTGTGTAATGTCTATTGGGGAGCTATGGTAATCTGACTCAAATAAAGACTTTTAAGTTCTATATTATTAATCTAAAAATAAAGAAGCTCAGATTTAATAGTTTTTTCTGAATCAGATGTGAAATAGATCTAATACATAGCCTATATGGTTATAATAAGAGGGTCAAGCTCAGCTTTAAAGGTTGCCTGGTTTTCAAATTCTTCCCTGCTAACTTAGCAAGTAAGTGAGAGAAGCGTTATGAGGTGGCCTTAACGCCAGCCCGCCAGATGGTCTGGCCACAATCTGTCAGTACAATCTGACCAGTCGGCTAAACACACACAACAAATCTGGTGCTAATGGTGGATTTTAACCCAGAGGAGTCACACTCCAAATAAGATTCTCATTAAGGTTGCTCCATTTCTGTTCCCTTAACTTATCAACTGCTAATCATTCTTTGATAGGCAACAGCACAAGCTCAGAGGCAGTGGGGCACTATTTTAAGCGAGGTATTTTGCAGCTATTGCTCTTTAAAATATATAGGCTTATAGGCGCTACAAATGGAAATAGTTAAAAAATGATATGAAATAGGCGAGGGTAATTCATTTTCTCTTTTCTGGTGAACAGCCGTGCGAACCCAATGAAAAAGTGAGCCGTCGAGCAGGTGATAAATTGTCTCTATGATTGACTGTCTGGGGGTCTGACTTGAGTCGTAAAAATGACAAAGTGTAATTCGATGGAGAGATAATAAATCCAAATGGATGAGCTGTTTGTTGATGGAGCTTTGCATCTTGTATCTGGATTTCTTGTAGAGCCACACATCATCTCCCTCGTTCACAACACTAACCTCAAAAAATGAGCTTCGGTTTGTGTGAAAAATCTTTTCAGTATTTGGAAATGTCAAAGTCTGTCACGCTCATCATCTTATTCCTTCAAAACCTCTGCTGGAACAGTCAAGAAGTACATTTGCGGGTCTTTTTTTATCACCACGCCGGAGTCATCTGCTCTTCATAGCAGTCGCTTTAGAACTTGATATCTGCTGCGAGGGATTCAAATCATCATCACCAAGGTGAATCATGGGAGTTCTATCTGTCAACATCTGTACTTGTGATAGGTGTGCAAATGGCAGATGTTTGAACTCAATGAAGATGACATTTCTCTCCATTACACGAGATGAAGGTGTCATATCCCATTTGTTTTCTGTCCTTACAAGTCATTAGAGGACTTTTAAAACTGTAAGATGCAGGGCAATGAAATGAAAAAGAGACATGCGTAGAGACTTCTTTTAACTTGAGCGCTGCATTTTTTGAATATTGTGTCATGGGACAGGCATATCAAAAGACGTTAGCACAACGGTCAAATACGTCTAGTGCATGTTTATATGGAAAAACATGGAAAAATCAGAACAGAGGAATGCAAAAATGCATTCTGTGTGAACAGCACCTTATAGTCTGTATATGTATCTAATATGTAAAATCGACAGAAAATGTTATGATTAGAATTTTAATTAATACCATGTTAGTTCTGTTCAAACTATTTCTCTTGTATGCATTTCTGAGCTTATAATGAGAGCACACTGGCATGGCTGGTTTCCATAGAGAGAGCAGCATTTGATTCCACGGCTGTCAGATGATCTGTTGCATTTCTATTTTTAGCAATAATAATTACCTTTGTGATTACATTAAAAATCAAGGTTCAATTTTAATTTCGGTCAAAACAATTATATTTGAAAATGAAAACTGAACTGGAAAGAAAAACTCGTTATATCAATCTCTGATATCGGCTAATAAGTAATTATTGGATGAAGCTGAGAGTTTTCAACTGATTTATTCCAGAGCTATTCACCTACTCTAACAAGCAGCTGGCAAAGACACAGTTGAGGAAGACATTTGCACAGGCATAATCCTCCTTTCTTTTGAAAGCAGGTGACAATATAGAGATCAATGACAGGAAATCATCTGAACAGTCTTCATTGTTCAAAAATGATCCCCCAAACTTGGAACAAATATGGAAGAACTGTGTCTTCTTGAGTAAGGAAGTGGTTAAAAAAACACTAATTATGTATTATGATAATTGGGCTACATGAAAATTTTTTTTTTTAAAAAATAGTGGATAATTCACTCAAAATTACTTTCTTCCTTCTATGGAAAAAAAAATTGGGATTTGTTTCAGTGTGTGTGTTTTTTTTTGTCCACGCAATGAAAGTCAAAGGGTTCAGTTCTGTTTTGAACCCCATTTGAACCCCCAAAACAGCTGAAACTTTCTTCAAAATATCTTCTTTTGCTCCATAGAAGAAAGAAAGTCATACAGGTTTGGAATGACATGAAATAAAAATAAAAAGTGGGGTCTGTCCTAATCCTACTCCTTTGCATAGGCTCCAGGATATCCAGCCTTGCAGTCAGGAACTATTTTGATCAATGCCCATCTTACACATGCATGGAAGTCTTATTGACATTTAGGGAATGCGCATGCTTGCCATTCCTGATCTGGGAATCTGTTAGTTCTAGGCTTTCCCTTCCACATCTGTCACTGCTTACCAAAAAATACAAAGTAATAAAACCAGGATAAGCATGGAAAAAAAACACCTTTCATGTTTCTTTCAGAGATTTCATTGGGATTTCCATTTTCTTGAGAAACTCTCAGATTTCCTTCTAACACTTTTACTTAAATGGTTTTTAATGTTGAAAATGCTAAATGTTTCTTCCTCAGCTGACACTTTTATACGATCTTCACCTCTGCGTCCCCGTTATTACGCATATGAAGTGAATGAATTCTCGCTTCTGTTTGTGTGTGAGCATTCCACATTTGTTCTCAATGCCGAGTATATGTGGTGGGCTGAGTGGGACATATTTCAGCCTGGTGTCGGCGGGGGGGTCCTCCATTCACTCGCACCCACAGCCGCTCAGCTGTTTCCTCACGTTACTCCGGGATACTCCGGCTGGTCGGCCGGACATGTGCCGTTCTCCTGTTGCTCAAAGACTCAGCATGTTTCATCCCAAAGCCTGCCTGTCATGGTACCCATGTGGATTACGCTGGGACCCCCCGTATGGAATTTTTCCCATCACTATACAGTGACAATAAACAGCCTTTACGAATACTAGATACTGTTCACAACATACTTTTTTTCATGTGGTACCTTCCAACTAAAACGAACCTAAGCATGTGCGGAAGGGCAACGTGTCTTTGTCTGCAACAGCCCTAAGTAAAGCACACAGAGTACGGCTATCTTTTCTGAGCTTATTTCTCTCGGTCGCTTACTGAACACATCAAAAATGTCAGCCTGTAACTGATGGACATGCCCAGAAGCTCCAGTACGCTTTTCATGAACCCCCAGAAAGCAATTTGCTGGGAAGCAGCGGGTGGAAGAGAAAGGACACTCAGCCTTCAAGGGACAAGCTATCACTTTCACTGTTTTTCACTTTAAGCTGTATTTAATCACATCTGAAGTATTAATCTCAACAACAGACAATTTTCAGCATTTTCATAGGCAACATAATGGTGAATATTATCTCAGAATATTGTTCCATGACACCACATTTCTTCAAAGTCCAAAGCATTCGGTGTGGACTAAAATGGAAGGCTGCCACTCGTCCAAGTATTCATTTAAAATATGGGGTGTGATCTCAACCTTTGTACTATTCCTGAATCTATTTTATCCTGTCCAGTAAAGCATAACTTGGCAACAAAAGTGCTGGCAAAAGACATCAGAGTTTCCACTCCACAAATGCACTCTAAACATAAGGTATAACAAACCACGGAGAAACTGCTTTTGGAGTCGGCCGACATTTTCATTTTACATTCAGCTGTAACTTTACTTTTAATAGAAATTTTACTGCACTGATTAATAACTTCTAGGAAACTCATACATTTTTTCTTAAAAATCACACTTCACATAAGTATGCTGCAATGTATTTACACAAGTAGCCTAAACATGGAAAAAAATATTTTTACAAGTAATAAATGTAACATGGCCAGCTACCTTTTTAATTTATAGTCAGTAAACTACTGACTAATTTGCAGAATCTATTTGCAAACAGATTTCTTTTTTTTTTCTTTTTCATTTTTTACAAACAAAACAAAATTAATAAATTAATTTGAATAAATGAGGGGATAAAAAGTCATAAGTTAACAGAAATTTAAAAAGAGAGAAATGGTACATTTAGAGTACATCACAACACAGATTAACCAGCAGTATTTAGTGCTGTGGTCTCTAATTAAGCCAATCAGCGCACTTGAATAATCACAGGAGATGAGCAGTTTCAGCCTACAGTCCCTACAACTACAATTACAGTTAACCTTTAAAAGGGTCATCAAATGTTCATTTTATTAATCAAACAAAAGCAACTGAGATAAATAAAAAGGTGAAAAAACACGGTAACACTTTACAATAAGATTTCATTAGTTAACGTGAACTAATAATGAACTGCACTTCTACAGTATTTATTCATTTTTGTTCATGTTTATTTCAACATTTACTAATACATTATTAAAGTTGCATTTGTTAACATTAGTTAATGCACTGTGAGTGTGAAGTAACATGAACAAAGAATGAACAACTGTATTTTTAACAAAGATTAACAAATATAGGCTACAGTAACAAATAGGCCTATATTGCTAATTGCTAAGGATACAATAAGGATTCATTTGTTAATATTAGTTAATGTAGTAACATGTTACTACATTAATATTAACAAATTAACCCTTATTGTAAAGTGTTACCAAAAACACAATAGCCTAAATAGCAAATTTAGAGAGTTTAGTCCTATGGCTCAAAACGACTTAACAAATATAAATGATCTTTAAAGCGAAGCTACTGATTAGGCTATTTCCAGTCAACCGTAAGAAACGAAATCTTCATCTTCTGACTGAATAATTTAATTAAGCTATTGGTCTAGACTAAGTATTTAATTCAATTACAACCGACTGTTCAAACGATCCAGGACAAAAACATCCCACCTTTTTTAATTATTTCCCTGAGCTCAAAACATAAGACTTAAGTATATTGTGAATATTGAAGGCAATATGCTGTAAATGTTGATATCACTCACAGCCTGTGTTAATGCCTGGCGCGCGCTGCCTGATCCCCTCTCTCGTGAACACTTGAGGCGGAAAACCGTTATCTCGCAATAAACATGCCCAGTTTCTATAGAAATAGTTTCCAATCGTTAAAACACACTCAAACCTAACACACACGCGACCGTTTTGAGAAAGCAAAATGAAAATCAACAACAACACTAACCACTCAGTCCAAATTTGTTTGCTTATTTCGTTTCAAAAACTTTTAAAGCGTGAACAAAGAACTGAGGCGAATGATCCAGCGGAGCAAACACGCACGAAAACAGGTTTTATGTCATAATAAAGCCTGAGTTAAAAACAACAACAACAAAACAAGTCTAATATTCCCGTAAACAACCAATGTAACCTGTAGAATAAGGCGAACGGATTTCTTTTATGGTTGGTTAGACAAACAAGCAGAGCGGGATGCGAGTGAGTCTCCAGCCCGCGATGAGAAACATTTCAGCGCGAGACAACTAAAACCTGAAGCTCGTGTCAAGAAACACCGCACATCCACCGCAAAATGTTACTTTTATCTCAGTTTAGATTCAACGTCCACATCTAACATCGCATCTAAAAGAGCTAACGGGTTAGCTCAATAGTTTAGTTGGCTTAAAGAGACAAGCACTTTAGTGAAAAAGGGAAGCTCATTGAAACACATTTCAAGAACTTCGATAAATGATTCACCACAGTTTGTATCACTTTTGCTTCTTCTACAAAGAAAGTATAAATGTGCGGTGATGTGTACTCACATTGCATGGAAAGGAGAAGCAGAACGCAAGCCAGTGGTGTTAACGCCATCTTGGAGTCGATGAAATGTTCAGTTCGGCTGTACATGCGCAAAGTAAAGGGCTTTAGGAGAGGATGGAGCTCAGAGCTCTGCTCGCGCTCACCGACCGAAGTGAGAGAGAGGCACGTCGAGCTATTGTGAGGAGTTTCCATGACTACAAACAGCATCATCGTCATGAATTTGTAACATGTATTTATGGATTTGTTTTTTCATGCCACGCCAGTGAAGTTGCTTAAGTTCCAATAATACAAAAACTGCATTATATTGGAACATACAAATTATCTAAGGATGGATCATGGACGTTTTTACAAACTTTGAAATTTTATATCACAATTTTATACATTTCGTAAATATTTCGATATTTCCATTGAACAAGCAAAGACTTGGTACTTGGCTATAGGCCTATTTTAAATCATTATGTAGCCTATCAATAATCATTTGTTGTGCTTTAAAGCTACACTTTTGTTGTGCTGACTGACAGACTAAAAAGCACATGTAAAGTACTTGATTGTTTTGACTGTAGTGTGTTAATATTAGGGTATAAACTAAATATTGTAAATTTACCAAACTGCAACTTTATAATTACAAATGTGTAATTAAAATCTACTTAAATATATGACATACAAGGTTAAAAAGAAACGGTTCAAAAGAAATTACATACAGTAAAAGTGTATTTTAAATGACCACATGAGCCTATCTATTAGACAGATAGATAGATGGATGTATGGATGTATGGATAGATAGATAGATAGATAGATAGATAGATAGATAGATAGATAGATAGATAGATAGATAGATGGGTTTTCAGGATTTTGAATTTCAGGATTTCAATCTGCACAAATGCCGCAGCATTAGAGATAATAATTGATGTCATCACACTCTGTTTATGTGAATTTGTCTGATGGCAAGGTTAGAATGTGTGTGGGACCGTTTCAACACAAAGACCATTCCAGTGTCTGACAATGGGAGATAAGCGCAAATCCAGAAGGCTTAGGGCACATCATGTTTTTCCTATTCCAGACATTATCGACAACAAGGACGTTCAAAGCAAGAGTCTCTCACTTCGCCAACCACTTGCAGCACTTGAGCACAGACTATAAGAGGAGTCCATAATCAGTGCATCAAGTAAGTGTATTTATATCTTGATGTTCTATGTTTTATTTGAAGGGTTCACCAAGGCCATTCACATTCAATCTCACTCTTGTTCGACAAGAAATATAAATAAATAATACAAATTCATAAATAAAAATACAGGGGGAAATTACATTTAGGCTACATGACAACCAGGCTGAAAAAGGACATGGACTAAGCATCATATTGTATTAAATATATTGTTTCCACACATTCTCTAGCCTACCTACTATTGTTGCAAGCTCCAGAAATTGGATGTCAAAAACAACAACAACAACAACAAAAAAAGATATTTACTTATTTAGCAAAGCCTTATTTCTCAAAAATTATAGGCCTAATTAAATTATAGTTCGGAGCCAAAGCACAGCACCCAATGGAGCTCTGGTTATAGACCATATGCGCCAGAGAAACGAGGGCGCCGCCATCTTTAGAATATTGTCTTTTAACTTCCGTTTTTGCGGTCGCTCTGTATATTTCTATGGCGCTGCTGTCCAGGTTTAGCTTTTGAAGTGGATTTACTTAATGTAAAGTAAACGAAAGTTATCATGAGGACTGTAATGTTTAAAGCAGATGACTTAACAAATGTCAGTCGACCGGGAATATTTTAAAACGAGCCGTTCATTAATAAACACGCAAAATCGCTGTGAAAATACAGACCGGAACGAGCGCAGCGCTGAAAAGGGGCGGGGCTACATAAGTTCTATAGGTAAATAAATAGTGATGTTCAGCTATAATATTTTATTTCAAAATGAATTTAAACTATCTTAACCATTAGCCATTAGACCAACAGCCATGTAAAATATATATTTTTTATAGTCTTACTATGATAACACTAAAATTAGCAATAAATGCATGGGGGTGGGGGGGTAGAATAGAAAAGTGGAATAGAAATATAACATATTTCCATTTGGGTAAGTTTCACCTTTTGCACCTTAGGCTTTTAATGTGATTTGTTTTCGCACCACAAACAGAGAAAATGAACAGTGAAAGCTGTCTGTTGAGAGAAGAGAGCCAGATGGTGCTGTGTAAGGTGGACAGTGTGGTGAGCTCAGGGGAAATGAATGAATTCAGGCAGACATCCCGGCATCTTTCACATTCACACTCACACTCACGGCAACCCCTGGCCGCTGAACACAGGAGAGCAGGAGCAGTTTAGTGTGCGAAGATGTACATGATATTCTGGGGGGCAACAGAGCTTCTGTCAAAGGAATTTTGTAATTTTGCATCGGACACTGCTTGAATTACTTAAGGGCATTATACATGGTTTACTGGAAAACCGCAGGCACCTGACAGACTCATTACTCATGTCTGATAAAACAGGCTGGTTAACTGTAGACTAAAGTCTAAATTAAATACATCACCATACATTCTACATTAGAATAAACAATTAAAACAATGCTTTGTCAAATATGCATGAGCAAGATGTGGCTGCCTAATGTCAGATCACACTGCACACTTATGCCTTTCTGATGAACAAGTTCTTTACATAATAACACCAGATACTGTAAATACCAAGGTATTTGCAAACATACCTATGCAGTTACTCCTTTTCCTCTTGTTCCAGTCATGCAGAATTCCTTCGACTTCCTGAGTTAACACACTTCCCGTCATGCACTTAAGTTAAACAATATTCCCTACTTCCATACTGGCGTCGATCTGTGCTTCCTCATGTACCACAACAACATATTTCTTCCTACTATAGTAAGGAAGGATGTGTTCATAAACATCACAAAATATTGTGTTCTGTGTCATTTACATTCAAAGGTTTCCATGCATACAATTGTTGCTGTTGATGATAATGACTATTAGTATTATTATCAATAAATAATAACAACAACAATAATAACAACAACAATAAATAAGTAATTTCTTGAGACAAAGGCTTGGGACCAAAAAGGCAATTTCATGATGACACCTATTATATTCTTATTTTAGTTGTTATTATTTATTTATTAAAATTTCTTGTGACAAAGTAAAAAAGCTTTATTATTATTTTCTTTCCTGTGACAAAGGTATGGAACCAAAAAATACAAGTTCTGACTGTATAGTTAACGTGACTGTATAGTTTGTTCTATTAACCCTTAAAGGCATACCTCGGGTCTATAGTGACCCGGGATGTAATTCACTACCCTCCTGTCATGTTTGGTTTTGGGCTCAAGTTTTATGCTTCATGTCTTTTATTTAGAAATTCTCAGTCATGTTTCCTGGTTTCTTGTCATGTGACTTGGTTTCTCCCTCATGTGATCATATCTTGTGCTTCCCTTGTCTTATGTGTCATGTTATGATTGGTTGAGCATCTTTATTGACACAGGTGTTTCTTGTTAGTCATTAGTCTTGTTGTTTAAATAGCCTCCATGTTTACCATTGTATCTTGTCTAGCTTTCCTTGTGTAATCTGTCAAGTCAAGTCAAGTCAAGTCAAGTCAAGTCAAGTCAAGTCAAGTCAAGTCAAGTCAAGTCAAGTCACTTTATATGCTTTATTTTATTTTATTCTTTACCTTTTTTATTCTTCTGTCATTGTTACTCTAATATCAGGAGAGTTAACATGATAGGCTATCTAACACGACGGCAGAAATCGATCCATCCGTGTTAGATATCCGGGTTCACTAAAGACTCAAATATAATAGCCTAATAATTGGCGAACATTCAAGCATTTAAGGGTTGAGATGTTCTTTGTCTGATTGCAAGCAGTTGTAATTTGTTACATTCAATTACAGAGAGAAAACATCTGCAGTTTATTTGAGGAATGGTGAAAAACAGTTCAGTTCAGGATTTTGTGTTGTTGTTCCACTCGTTTGATGAGTCACACTGTAAGATGACACATTAAGTCAAGCTGCCAAAAAATGACTTCAGCCAAAAGTGGTGAAAACTGATCCAGTCCTCATGCAGCTTAAATAGCCCATGTTAAAGATTTTTCAGATTTTAAAGAACATTATAAAATCCCTTTTGAAAATGTGGATTTCAACTCAAGTGGGCTGCATCCTGCAATACTGACAACCAACCCCCCTTTGTTGGGGAGGAAATGTCTTTTAGAGGATCAACAATCTCACAATATCAACCCACATACACTGATATATGTACGGCACATCAGATCCTTTCACTAATTTGGGTGGAAATTGTGTTACCTGAACCAAATTAAAATACATTACCAGGTTTTGTGTTAGTTAGTTTCATTAATGGTTTTGTTAGTTTTAGTTTAGTTTTTATTTTGTGAACACATTTCTATTTAGTTTTTATATATTTAGTTTCAGTTTAGCGGTGTTAACAGAACACTTCCAGTTAAAGACATTTAATTTCAGCAAAGTTTAATGTTTGCAGTTTACAGTTAACTCTTGTGAAAACCTCTTAATAAAAATAAAATAATTGTTTGAGGATGAACAAAGAACCAAACAAATGCAACTAAAAAGTAACAATTATTCAATTCATTTATATTAAAAATGAAATCTTGTTAAATGTATGCGTATGATTATTATGATTATTCTTTAAGGTTATTTATATGATTAATCCTGTTTTATGGTTTGTCTTTAATCCAGCTGTATTTGCATAAAGTTTAGTCATGATGGAAATACTTATTCGGCCATTTCTGCTTCTTAGGGCTGGTTCACACAGAAAGTTCATTTAGTAAGGTCTTTATACACCACTGAAAACATAGTTATGTATATGATATTGCATTTCTGTCAACAGATCCTCCTAAATATTACACAGTGCACCTTTAATATAACTACATGTAAATGATTTGAAGACTTATGGGGACCGCTCTGGAAGTTTGCTGAGGCGTCCAAGTGTCAATATGTGAACGGCTGGGAGTGAGAACTTGTTGGTTTTACTTGTATTTTGAATCATGCATTGCATTGTTTTAGGTTTGAAGGAATTGCCCGTAAACTTAACTGAAAAAGTGCTGGTAATTTTCTGCCAGAACACTATCTGTTTTTCTACAGATTTTTTTTTCTCTGTAAACCCTACTGTTCAAAATAATTAATTGGTTTGAGTAAGGTAAACTTAAATTAAACACATTAGTTCAATCAAATTAACTTTTATCCCCTGGTTTCACAGACAGGGCTTAAGACTAGTCCTAGACTAAAATGTAAGTCTGAGCTGTTTCCACTGAAATAAACTTGCACTGACTGATCTTAAAAATATATCAGTGCCTTTTTAGTTTTAAGATGCACATCGGTAATGTTTTTTTCTAAGCATGTTTATAAAAATTACTTAAATGTCCTAATTGATCTATGGTCTAATCCTGGCTTAGTCTAAGCCCTGTCTGTGAAACCGGGCCTATGAGTTATATAGAACTTTCTTTTTCATGTGTCACAAACAGACACATTTGAAATAATTGTCGTTGTTTCATTGTTTTGAGTTTTATTAATTTAGACAACCTTAAATTTAACTGAAACTGGGCTGGGATTTTTATTTCCCAGCATGCTTTGCCATGACACCCGAAAGGGAGAGTAAATGCTAAAATTAAGTGTTATGTGCATGATTCATGTTAAGTGGGGGATTTAGTAGTGTTTAATGTTTAGCTATGCTAATTTAGCAGAGTATCTGTTATGTGCATTTTTTTATGTGTGTGTTTGTTTGTGGGGGTTAACATCATAGTGACGAGTGGAGCATAAGCTCGGTTTGAGAACAGGTATATTAAATGTTCTAAATGGCTGTACTCGTGCAGAAATTGCTATGCTATGCTATGTTAATGTATCAAAGTATTGTATTAGCAATTAGCAAGTTAGAATTTACTGAATTAGCTAATTAAATCTACTTAAGTTTAACTACTACTAAAAATATTTAAGTTGAGATTATATGATAATTTTAAGTGAAATGTTTTAATTATCTTACTCAAATATTTCAAGTTAAGAGCAGTTAAAATGTACAGTATGCGTACAAAATAAAAATCAGCTAGTTCTGCTTACTTAAACTTTGAATTTCTTAACTTTAATATTTTGATGTAACTGATTGGCTTTTTTTTTTGGGCTCAAATTCAGGTTAACAGTGCAGTGAGCGGTTTTGTTCCATATAGGATGCGAACACTAATGGATATAATTTTTATAATTGTTCAGTATGGCTCTTGTAAGCTGTCCTATGGGAACTGCTTGAAAAAGGAAGTATGCTTATTAAGTTAGCAACTCCCTGCCCTACAGATTTTTAGCTTCAAATTCTATAGACCTAAACCCTTTTCACCAATGAGTTCAGCTTTAGCCTGCAACAATGAGATGTACTTTCAGAGAAGACAAGAAAACTGATCAATGTCTACGTTCAAATGGGCATTGATCACTTCCTTCTTGTGGTGAAGCTAAATAAGAGTCATTGTGGATGCTGCACGCTGATTCAAATTCAGATTTACAGTACAGTCATTTAAATTCCAACTGTTTCTATTATGAACCAATGCCACAACTTGCAGTTGATAGGATTGTGACATTTGTGGGGTGTGGTTGTTATTCTCCTCCACATATTTTGAAAAACAGCTGCATGATAAAGCACATCGTAACTCTTTGCTAGCTTAAACATTTCATGTTGCATATGAGAGCTTCGCACAGCTTCAGTGTGTACAAAAAAAGCCGTTGCTATACCCGTTGGTACATTGTCAGTGGCTGATACTCCCTTTTTATCGCAGAGAGATTGTCGGATGCCTTTAAAGTCTACAACACGCAGCATCTGTGTGAGGCTGAGCGAGGCACGCCACGCAGGAAACACGGGACAGCTGCATTTCAACTCCAATTAGGTAATGGAAGCTGACAGTGTTGGTGCCCACAGCCTTGGTTCAAGGGGAGAGAGAGAGCTGAAGCTCTTACCCTACACCCCTTGAATCCCTTTGGGGCAGGAGGCTGGAGATAGGATGCAGGCGGACCCTGCCAGCAACAAAAAACAATTGCTGGAAGTAACCGAAGGTTTGAAGATGTCACAATGAAATCATAGAGTAGACTCAGTGCAGCACAACGCAAGGGAATTAATTGCTTAATTCACTTGGGTGAAGTGTGCACTGCTGGTTTACACACCTAAATTAAGAGGGATTAAGATTCACTGAATCCATTTGATGTAAAGCTCTCAATCGGAGTCGAGCTTCTTACAAGGACATTAGAGGAGCTTTCTAGAAGGTATTAAGTCCTAAACCTCTTACACCTTTCTTTTCAAACTGTAATATGATGTTGGATTGTGCCGGTAAATGTCCATGAAATGTAACAAAAGGAAAAATCTCTACTTTTGTCTATGAAAAGGGAGGCTGTCGGCACAGACACCAACAACTTTCATTCCTTTCACATACATTTTTGATTACAAGGGTAGATTATTGATTAATAAAGATGTATTTTTGCACAATCCCTTGCACAATATTATGTTTTCACCTCAAAACACTTGTGCATGATTTGTAAACTAATATATTTTGACATAACCATTCAGCTCCATATGGCTTTTTTAATGTATTAAACAGTCCAGATAAAAGAGCTGAAAGATTTGAACAAGCAAGCGAAATGGTATGATTGTTTCAGAAAATGTGTTTTTATGTCATGTTTGCTTTTGTTAACACTGTCGGTTAAAGTCCCGATGATGTAGTCAATAATTGTATCCCTTAAAACTCCTCTTTGATCACCAAAATGATATATTTAAATGAAGAAATTCTTCTTGCCTTAAAATAGCTTGAATGTAACCTCATTCTATGAATATGCAAATTATCCCTGCCTCCACTCACTCACAGCAGCTCAGAGATTCACTCGTTGATGATCACACGTTGACGTGATTGGTTACAAGATTGTTTGTGACGTCAGAAACATCAGCGATGTAATAAACGCTGGAAGATTTACGATCATTTGTTTTAGATGAACATGCTTTATTTATTTATTTTATTAGCTTCTAGGACAGGTCATAGTAAGACAAGATATAAAAAGACAGCATTGTAAATATAAAAGAACAGACAATCAAAACAACAAAGTTTGGTTTTACATGTGATTATGTGAAATGTGTGTTGGTGTGAGGATGTGTTGTGCATGTGTGCCTCTCTATCTTTCATGTATATAAATATATATATAGAGAGAGAATTTTAAAAAGAAGAAAGGAGAAAAAGGAGAGAATAATAGAATATATATTTTTTTCCTGTAATTGCTGCCTTACTCGTTTCCCACAATATTGATGGTGAAATCCCTGCAGAATTGTTCATTTCCAGAAAGAAAGCCCACTCTTTCCTAAGAAAACTGTCGAAGTCAGAGTCACAAAGTGAGGAATTAAGTCATGTTGTGACTCCATTCTAGTGTCACGAAATGTGCAAGAAGCACGTTTAATATGTTTTTGCAGATATTTCGGCATGTGCGTTTGCGATAAGCTATAGTTGATTTAAACGATTCAGCACTTACAATGCTAATTAAATAAATTCACACACTGCCGAAACATCAGGTTTTACTTTAAAAGAGCCCGAGATTGCGCAACGTGGAGCTTTTCACAGCTCCATGTTTACTCTTTCCAGGTATTAGTCACAAATAGATTAAGTTGCTTGAACACCGATGCCTCACATTCCTGGCACGTGATATAGGTGTGCCCTTGGCCAGCCCCATACACAGATGGGTCTGCTAGCACTGGTCTTATCCACCTGTTTGCTTCGTCTTGCCAAGATTCAGGCCCTATCACCGTCTGGCCCTCCACAGTTACAGCTGTCACGAGCCTCCAGCGTGTCAGGCGTGCATGTGGTCAGAGGAGCTAAAGAGGGCAGAGCCTGAGCTGGCCAAAACATAGAGACGGCGTATCCCACTGATGGAACGCAGCCTGGCTGTAGTCACTGCTCTAATAGGACAGAAGGAAACATCTGCAAAGGAGTAGACCAACGATATGAGCAAGAAGAGCAGGGATGTGAATCATAAAGAATTCCCTTTAATGATGTTTTATTAACAAAGTTTGGGAGGAGGACGTTCAGATAATCAGTGCAAGGAGGCCTACACGACAGTTTTCCTGCATCCCTCCTCCACCCCAACCCCTCACTCTCAACTAAAACACACCCCAACTCTGGGTTCGGGACAAATTCCAAGCTCAGAGCCCTCCCACCCAAACAGCACTCCATTCAGTTAGATGTAAGTGGAACTCTTGAAATGATTGGACACTGTGAAAAGTGATCAGTTGACTTAACTTAAAAAAGTGAGAAAACCTATAGCCTTAAAATTATCAAGTAAATAAACTTCATACATAAATGAAAAAATTAAGTTATGTCGAATTGTCAAGTTCACATAACTTAATTGTTTCAATTACGCATGAAGTTTATTACTTAAAAATGTTAAGATAAAGAATTTCTTCACTTTTTTTAAGTTAAGTCAACTGATCACTTTTTACAATAGTTCACCCAAAATAAAAAGATTTCTGTCATCATTTACTTACCCTCATGTTGTCCCAAAATGAATTTCTTCTGTGGAACACACAAAAAATATATGTTGAATAAGGGTGGTGTTCAAGCAAATTCAAGCTGGATAAAATGGGTAAAAGGAAAACAATAAATAATAATTAAATAACATTTTACAATATTTTGAATATAATATTTAGGTTTTGAATGATGTGAAGGTGAGAAAATAATTCGATTTTTTTTGTGAACTTCTTTTAAAGCACACTAGTTATTCAATTCAATATTAACAAAATTAACCACAAATAATAATGTTTTTTTTTCTGTCAAAAATTGAGGTGCATAAACTCAGATTAATGAGGCATATGATCAATCAGATCCAAAAAGAAATACAAAATCTGTGCTAATTGAAAGAAAACAAGCTGAGAAATTAAATCCAAGTTATAATATCGTGTAATGAGAGACTTAACAGTTGAAAGGCCGGTTATTTTTGACGGGGAACACCAGGTAAAGGGTTTTGAACACAGCACAAGGGTTAAATCTATGTGTTTGATTCACTAAAAAGAAGGATTTCATAAGAGTCATTTGTCCAATAATTGGACTACTATGGTTACACTGCATTTTTTTTTTCTTCACTAAAAACAACCGATTCATGAGTCATTATCTTGAGAATTTGACTACAGGTTGCGCTGTATATTTTTGATTCACAAAAAAGAGATGACTCATTAAAGGAATTTGACCGGAAATAGTCTAAAAAATTTAAAAGAACCGACTCATTAGATTCATTTGCTCGTGATCGGACTACACCGTAGGCTATATTTGAAATCACTTAAAAAATTAATTAGAGTAATTTGTTTGAGAATTGGATTAGGATACATTGCTTGCAATGTATGTTTTGACACACCTTAAAGAACAGAGTGATTCATTCAAGAATCAGACTTCATAGGTTGCACTGAATGTTTCTGATTCACTAAAAATAACCATCACATTGGGAATACTAATGATTTCTTGGCATGTTTTTGATTCACTAAAAAGGCCCAGTTTATCAGCGTCATTGGTTTGGGAATCAGAATATGTCCGTTTTGTGATGTTGATTCATTTTCAGTGTTGCCGTGCCGTTGAATAAGCAGTGTGGTAAATGCTGCCAGGGTATTGGTACAGTACAATACTCCCTTGGCAAAAGAATGGAAAAACGGAAGCGGTTCTAAACAAGACCCGGATCTCCGTTCCCAACCCTAAAGAAGAGACAGAAAAAGAGAGCGTGGGGAGAGAGACGGGGCTCTGGATGTCTGCCATGCGAGCAGATGCTGCACACAGGAGCACCTGGGTCTACAGTCTAACCTCCCCGTGCACAGATGAGCCAAAGAATCACACTTCTGAAAAACCCCTGAACCAATGATAATTATCATGTATCGTATTTATAGCCCTTTCGTTCATTGGCAGCTCCCAAGGTAATTTCCATTGTGGGAGGAAATATATACCTGCGTTGCATGGCAACTGTGTTAAGCAAGAATGCAACTTAATGGGAGGCATTTCTTAGACCTTTGATTACAGCTGGAGGGCTGAGTTGAAATAGCACAAGTACATCTCGGAGATGTCTATTTGATGTCTGCATTTACATCTGAGTGTTTGCTCATCTGCAATACGTCTCTAGCTACGTCTCTTCCTGTAAGATGTCATATAGACATTTAGAAGATGTCTTTAAGATGTTTATGTATGTAAAACTTCCTTTTCTAAGACATTTATCGGATGTTTTTACACAGCAGATGCTTTTCAGATTAACAGATCTTTAGCAGACATCTTACAGACGTACCAGTGAGTTTAAGTTAGAAATTTGCTACAGAGATGAAATCTCTATCCAACATTCCCACCATCCACCTAAGGTGACAGTAGAAGTAAGTTTCTGTGTACAAATATGAAGGATTTACAGGACAAAACACAAGTACTAATATTAATAATAAAAAAAATTGAGGTAGAAAAAACACTCTAGTCTTCTGGTTTACAATTTGATTTGAAATCATGATTATCGGACAAGACAATAATCTGATTCAGCAATTAGTCTTGTGTGATCTGATTTACTTGTTTGAATTTCATGCCTAAGAAGACAGAGAAGGTTGTAAAATCACTTTCCCTATATTTAATTCTGCTGGAACCACAAAGATTAAACAAAACCGGACAATGTATGAAATATAGTTTAGGGATACATTGCATATTTTAAAAAAATCTTTCATTCAAAAACAGACAGCAAAAAAACGCTTAACATTGTAAATTACCATACTTTTACTCTCTATGATTCTGATTAGTCAGTCACTGACATAATGTTTCAAATAGGCTACTGCATGATTCAAATTCACCACTGAGTGTGTGTATATGCACGAGGTGTGTTTGCTGTAAAAGAGCCTCTCAGTAGTAAAAGGAATTTAGTGTTTCCCAAAGTTTGTTCAAATTCCAGGTTGGTTGTCCAGGTTGCAAGGCCTTTTAAGATGCTGCCAGCTCTCAAACCCTCAAACGCCCTTGGCAAAGTGAAATTCTCAGAGCAGAAGCAATAATACAGTGTGCAGATGATGAATTCATAACACCTGTTTCACTGGTGTCTTTCAAAACAACCCCCGCCACGTTTGAGGCTAACAGGCTAACTTACTCAAGGTGTTCTTTTGTAAGAGAAACTGGCCACATCTGGAGCTGGTTAGCTTCTTAACGTCATACGCTAATTAACTTCATACGGTGTAATATGAATCCTTTGAAAATACACGTACATTTATTAGCAGATATTGCACTAGTGATTCATACAGGAAGCAAACATACTATGTTATAAATATTATGTAACTTAATTTCATTAGCAAATGTTATCATATGTATAATGTTCAAAAATGCAGTCAGTAAGATGTTTTTTTTTAATTGGTACTTTTATTGTGCAAGGACACATTAAATTGACTAAAATTAGACTTGCATCCTGAAAAAATCATTAAATCTTGAAAAAAGGTGAATCATAATGATTTCTGAAGTATCATGTGACACTGAAGATGAGTAATGATAAGCTTTGCCATGAAAAAATGACATTTTAAAATGTATTCAAATAGAAAAAAGTTATTCAATAATTTCACAAAATGTTTATTTTTAACACATTACTGTATTTTTTAGTCAAAGATTACTTCAATATATTCAATGCCATGACATTTATTTATTGCATTTGAATTGAACTAATTTGACATGACTCAAACCAAAAATATCTATAGCTATAAAAGTGAAACACAACTACAAATAAAAACAAAACTGTAATATAAATATAATATAACATTTACATTTTAGATGCTGTCAGTCCAGCCAAATAGGAAGTTCCAGCATATACTATCCAGACGTACAAAAATGTAAACATTACATACAAATTTTACTAATGAGATCAGGCTGTATTATCAAAGATCACAGCTTTATCTCATGACCCATAAATATACAAATATGTAATATACATTACATATAATTTATGGTACCATGAGCCTCAGATCTACAGATCTACAAATCATCAGAGAGGTGCATCAAAAAGTGTCAAGAAGTGACATCAGAGGAACAGTCAATGTTTCATGAAGGAGTCTTCTGCATTATTCACTACTTTCATCTTTTATGGAAATATGTCATCATATGCTCAAAGATTTAAAAGAAGTTGTCAGTGAGGTTTGTGAGAAGCATCGGTCACACATCTTGTGACCTTCTGATAAAAGGAGTCCTTTATTCGTTTAGACTGGTCTCTAATGAGATTGTGAGAGGTTGTCACATTTGTCAGATTTAAGAGCAGATGTTTCATCAGGGCTCATGCTAAAAGCTTTCACGCAAACAAGCTTGTGTATATATTATTGAAAATCCTTTCTGTGACTTGCACGCTTCTTTGTTGGTTATGTCATCAATTTGTTTTAGAAAGCAAGTCGCATATTACCCTTGGCCTATGAACATTCTAGTGTTTCTCTGAGTAAGCAACGTGAAAATGTGAAAAATGAAAATAACCTCACTAAAAATAACCACAGAAAGACCCTTGTGGTAGATTACACAAGGGGCAAGCAAGTTATTTTACTGCACATGTCATGCATAATGGTAAAGTGAAGTGCTCAACAGAGCATAGTGGAGAAAAAGAGAAATAAATACATCAATAAATAAAGATTAAACTCATTTAAGAACATACAACGAATAAGGAAAGAAATAAAAGGGAAAAGTAAATAAATATATATTTTATAATATTTTGTTTTATATAATATACAGAATTAAATATAACATATATAAATATAACATACAAATAATTTGAGCATAAATTAACTATAAAACGGAACAAAAATGTTTAATATTTCAAATGAAAAGATTGCGGTAAAACCCCCCCACATAAATTGAAATACAATACTGCAGTAAAATCAGTACGGTGCAGCTGAATTGTTTACCCCAGGAGCAAATACTGACACCAGAGGGATTTCAACTTCTATGGCTCCACACTGTATGAAAACAGACATTGCATAGCTTCCATAGCAAGGACAATTGTTTAGCAGCGCGTCATAAAGGCTCCAGACTGTCAGTTGCTGTCATTTTGTGATCTGCCAAATGCTTTCTAATGTTGTAAATGAAACACTAGAGAAAGAATGTCATCAGAATGTACAGTTGACATCAAAGTGTGTTAACATCAGCCAGAGTCTAGCGGAGCTGTGATGACAGATGAGTGGGCCACTCCGCTATGGGATGTTCCCTCTGCCAAGTCACAAAAGCCTCTTGGCACAGGCACAACTAAAGATGCCCTAAAAGATGAAGAGATAGTCCTCTCACTCACTGTTTGTTGTCAGAGAAGCAAACTTTGTAAAGTAGGTTATATGGTGGCAAGTCATGAGAGATCGTTTGCAATTATTGATCTGTCTATCATTCTGTCTGTCTGTCAATCTGTCTGTAAAAAATCTAACCGTTCTGTTCTCCACCCACGGTTCGGCATTCACTTGCTCCACGGTTCATCTCAAATCTGACGACACATAAGCATCTATAATATGGTTTGTTAAAAATAACAACGCATAAAACAGACAGAGTTAGGCTAATGAATGTTTCTGTTGATGGATACGCATTCTGGTGGTCTATGGTCTAATATGACAAGTCATTTATGCCGTCATCATCCGAGTGTTGATGAACAGCACACGTTGCTATCTGTGTTTAAACTAAACTCATTTAAGCCTTGCCAATTTAAACATTCAAACAAGACGCTATAGAGAACTCGGGCGCATTCTGTGAGAAGATTTGTGTGCGCACTAGCAAACATAGTAGGTTATGTCTTAAGTGAACGTAAACAGTCGAGAAAGACAACGCATGTGTACAGTATCAGTATATTGGATCTGTGTCTTAAAGTGACAGCAGCCTAATATTCCTGCTGTCTGTGTTTTTAATGTTAATCAAACAACAAAAGACAAGGAAATCACTCACTGCTCTTGACTAAATAGCTTTTGTAACTTTAATAATGATTCATCTTTATGTAATTTATACAGTGAAGAGTATATGCAATGTTGTTTTACATTTGATTACTTTATTCAATTTCTGTACCTGAAAAATACTGTTACTGTAGATACATGAAACCTCTTTATTTTAGTTGTATCTTTGCTCTAATGTATTTATTTGTGCCGTTGCTTGTAGTTAGATTATTTGTTCTTGTTATTTTCTTTATTTTTTCCCTGAACATAGCACACACCGAACTGTACCGAAACCGTGACCCTAAATCATGATACAAATTGAACCGTGAGTAATTTGTGATTCGTGAGTAACCATTACACAACCCTATTATATATTCATCCATCCATCCATCTTTCTACACTCTAATATTATGCATGAATTGAATGAATGAAGGCATTTGGAATATTGGACAGAATGGCAAATGTGTTAAACTGTGACTCTGACATCCCAGGCCATTTCCATGCTAAATGTTTAAGCGGCAGGTCCGCCTGAGGCGGCAGAGCACCGTGAGGAGGCCTTAAATGCCTTGTCAGATCCAAGGAATCTCATCCTGAACCTGTTAGTGGAAACACCTGCCCACAGCAAAGTCACTTCAAGTCTCTCCTCAAAAAAAAAAAAGAAAAAGAAAAAAAAGGCCAGTTCCAAGACCGCCATCAGGCGCACTGAGGAAAAACAGCTCTGACAGCATAGGAATACAAGGTAAAGCACACTGAGATACACTTTGACCTTTGTCCCAGTCTTTGGAGCTCTATAAATGCAATAGATCTCAATTAATTTCTTGTAATGTAACCTGTTTTTGGTTCTGTAAATGTCTGCTGTAAAGAAATGATGACAACACAAGTAATGTTGCAATACATTTTAGGCTTAAGTAAGAATAGTTTTCATTCCCTTTTTACCGTATTCTCATGATGACTTCAAAATCAACTGCAGCAGAAGAACCATTAATAGTATTTTTTATTGTCTATCATACTTTTATACACCCTAATTAGTATTTTCCAAAATCCACAATGCTGTCAATCAATAGTCAACAGTACTATATATTGACAAATTGGCAGAAAAAGCATTACAGCTGTTTGATAATCTGCTCTATTAACTTTTATAATAAACTGATGAAGAATAATGAAACATGACTGAATTACTTATTTCTAGATGTTAAGTCCTAGAAAGATAACATGAAGACAGAAAACTCTGGTTCATGACTGACATCTAGCGGTTGAAATGAGACCTAGACCTAAAATAAAAGCGATTTTTTTTCTTCTGAATTTATGCTTTGAGCTAGACTATGCCCAAATGAAAACATTATTAATAATAATTTATACCTTTTAATAATTATTTAATAATTTAATTTAATAACTAACCATTATTAATTACATTAATTACATATACAAGATCAACACCACACGTGATTTTTTTTTTTCCATTGCTGTATCCTTTAGGTGGCACCATTTCACCAAGAATTTAGCTGGACTAACAAGTGATCAATTATAAATTTCAATCAAACTTAATTTAGGGAATTAAGTTAATGGTTTTGATGAAGTTGTGCACGTGCTTTCAAAATATGCATCACATGTAATAAATAAATAAATATGGTTGATTTTTCATTTTTATAGTAAACTTATACCAACTTATTAATCAGTATTCATTCATAGGCCTACTTGACATCTAGGAGCCACTAAAGCCTCTTATTTCTGTCCAGAGTGACTAAGTTTTATAAAGATGTAAAAAGTTTCCAAAAGGACCCAGATTAAGTAGATGATTGCCTGTTACCACACAAGACTCAGAAGATTGAGGAAGACCTTGCAGATGCCCAAATTGAGTTTTCCTCATAGGCTTCTGTTGAGGCTTCTATAGAGCTGGTAAGTCCCGCCCCTTCCGCTAACCCCACTGGACCTCTAGGTTGAAAAATCGTCAATGCAAGTGAATGGGAGAAAATAATTATTTTCTGGTCCCGTTTGAATTGTGCCATGAATGTGAACATATGTTGTCTGTGAATTTATTATATAATTTTTCATGTTACGAGTTTGACAGTATATGGTATGATTCTTCGGCTAGCAGTTGTGGAAAAGACATAACGAGAAAGACTACATGTCGCCTATGTGACGTCACCCCATAAAGTTGACTTACCCGTGGTTTTCGCCAATCTCAACGATTTTGTCCTCTCCCTGAAAGAAGGCGGTGAAGTGCACCAAAGACACAGCCATGTTTAGCGGGATCCGTGAGCTAGTGTCCGTGTGCGAGTGGTGGTGACGTTTCAAAAAGCAGCGAAGAGTTGTAGTCCACAAAGTGCTCTCACACAAAGTCTAACCGTATCAAACTTCTACCCGCTAAATTGTAGCATTCTTTACATGAAAAATTATATAAAAAATTCACAGACAACATATGTTCACATTCATGGCACAATTCAAACGGGACCAGAAAATAATTATTTTCTCCCATTCACTTGCATTGACGATTTTTCAATCTAGAGGTCCAGTGGGGTTAGCGGAAGGGGCGGGACTTACCAGCTCTTATAGAGACATTAAAAATAGTCAGTGATAATGAAGTTAGTGTAAAATCACATTGAATTTAAATGACCTTATGTCTGGATATATAATAGCAGGGTACAAATCTTCTGTGATGCCAGTCGGTGCATTTTCATCTGCTATAATGAGAGGTGTGATACAATATAGTTAAATAAGGTGATGAATAAAGTTTTTCCTTTATTAAACATAGGGAATATTAAAGTTTATTCACACTCAAATCTCAGTAATAGGCTAATATGATTATGTTTCAGAATGCCCACCTCTGTACTAAAATTTGATATGGGTCGTTCTATAATTTAGGGTACATTTCATGTCCATTGATGATAATATTTTTTATAATTTTCTTCAGAAATATCATATTTTATCCATTAAGAGAATGTATATTATAATCTCACACCAATATTTTATGCACCCGCCACCCAGTTTTTCAGTTTGCTTGAAATTGCCTTTATGTCCCTTAAATTACAGTTTTTGCAATGTCCGTTTTTTGTAGTGAGTGGGTCTAAAAAATTTCAAAAATAACTATTACATTTTTTTAAATCAAGATGATCTACATTCAATTTATCTATATTATCGAAAGACCTTCGAAATTCGGATTGGGTTTAAATTTAATTTTCGTTCAAATAAGACAATATTTCATTTTATTAATGTCCGCAAAAATTCTGTCAACTATGTTAATAGTTTAGTCCAAAGAAGATAGGCAAAAGGGTTTAAAATAGAAGCGTGGTTTAAACTCAGGTAATCCAATACGAAGAAACACAAATGAACAGCATGCATAGATAGTAAAAACTGAAGGAAATGAGGAACTTAAATACACGATAATAAAGCTCAAAGACTAACAGGTGTGATCATTAAACGAGTATCCATGACAACTGGGAACACAGGAAACAGGTTGACTACGTTCAGACTGTCAGTCCAAATCCGATTATTTGTGTATCCGACAGGAATCTGATCTAAAATGATTGACGTTCACACTGTGTATCGCAACTGTTCAGATCCGATTTGTGTGTCCATGCCAATCTTTCGTTTTCCGGAATATCTGCATTGGTTTCTATGGCAATGACGTTGCGATGGTATGCACGTCAAAAAAACAACCGCAACATGGAGGGTGTTGCAATACAGATGTTTTCTCATTTACAGCATGACAACGTGTAGCCGCCGCGCTGCACTACTGCGTCTTATGAAGCAGCAGCAGAAACATAGAGGCTGGTATGCACTGCTTTATTCCATGCTGTCGTCTCCGCCCGTTTCAAAACATGTCTCCGTTACATAGGCTATACAAAGCATATCATCATTTTCTGCTCGTCTGAAAATGAAATGAAATTCATTCAAAATGAAATTCAAACGACTTTCATCATGTTTCCTATAACAACGTCTGACGTTTACATTTTATGTCACATAATGCATGCGAAAACCGATCAGACTGAAACGGCGATTTGAATAGGATTTCAAACCACATATGAATCAGGCTTAAAACAGATTTGTAAAAATTGCGTTTTTTGCCGTTCACACTAGCTAAATATGATCGGATTTGGACTGACAGTGTAAACGTAGCCTTAGAGAAACAAACCAAGGCTATGTGCATTTTCGTTTTATACTGTCATTTTATAATGGCGTTTCCACTGCGTTTCAGAAACGATCTCTGTCCACACTATACTACACGTCACATGCACAAGTGGTAACAGATGCCTCTTGCGCATGTAGGCATCTGTAGTATTATTAAATGCAAAACACACAGAGATGTAAATGTCACCTCTTGCCAGGGGTCCTATGTTGTGGAGTGGTTGTGTCACAACCAGGAGAGGCCGTAACCAACAAAAGTTGCTAAGCGATCCTTATCCCCATGGATAAGAATATGAAGGCCTCTCCCCTGAGATGCCCATGTCTTACATGCAGCAGTGAACCCCACGTTACTGGAGAGAGGCTAAGAATGAAGGCTCCTGGATTGTTTTTCACATCATATGCTTCTCCTCATGGGACTCTTCCATCAGTGTAGTATAGCCATGTGCTCTATTCTGTTTTTGTCACCTCCAAGATAAGAATTGTGTGAATGCTGTATATCAGTCTTTCATAACTTTTCTTGTCTTATGTCCACAGGGCCCTCAGAAACACTTAAACAACTTCTTTACTAATGCAAACTATATATAGAAATGAGCTCATGTTAACTCACTTTGGACTTTGTTTACATTTTGCACCGTTTTCCACTGTTAAGTTAGTTGTCATGGTTTCTGATTAGTTCTCATTTAGTTCAGTTGTGTGTTGTTAATTATTCTCATTTTCTTGTATACTTAAGTCCTCTGTGTCTGTTCATTTGCTGTCGGTTCTCGTCTGTTATATGTGTTGTAAGCCATTATCTCTGTTTGGATTTATCAGCCTGAGGATTTATTAAAGATTACCTTTGCCTTCATCAGAGTTTGTGAGTGTCATACAACACAGCTGTGTGACAACATTATGATGGATATTAAAATATAAATACGTTTTTTGAAAGAAGTCTGTTATGCTCACCAAGGCTGCATTTGTTTGATCGAAAAATACTGTAAGACAGTAATATTGTGAAATAATATAACAATATAAAAATAACTGTTCTGTTTGAATTGAATATTTTTGTGGAAACAAAGCTACATTTTTTCAAAGTTCAAACAACACTGATTTGAAACAGAAATCCTTTGTAACATTATAAATGTATGTCACTTTTGATCAGTTTAAAGGTCCCGTTGCATGCGATTCCATGTTTCAAAGTTTAGTTAGTGTGTAATGTTGTTGTTAGAGTATAAATAATATCTGTAAAATTATAACGCTCAAAGTTCAATGCCAAGCGAGATATTTTATTTAACAGAAGTTGACTACAAAAAACGCCTGGTTTGGACTACACCCCTCTACATCCTGCTTTAGTGACATCACCAGAACCGTGTTTAGACTAAACTCCGCCCACAGGAACACAGGCGTATTGATGGCGAAATGTCAACAGACGGTTGATGTTTATCTATAATCGGATACCGCAAAAGTTTAATTCGAAGTTGTTAGTTTGCTCTGTCCATTTCACCACGGACTGTTTTTCTAACCTGGGACAATATCAAGCAGACTTCTCTCAGCGTTTCATACTGACGAAGGGGGCAATTTCAACTATATTCCAGCAAGCGGTAAGTAGTGATTTAATATGGAAGTAGCGATCAACTTCACATCGTTTCTCTTAGTAGGATGAAAATAATCTTACTTAAACTGTGATTAATATACAGAAAGCGATCACAGAACAATCCCTTTCCAATCGGCCAAGCTGTCAATCACACAGCGCGAGTTTATCTGGACACTTGCCAAAACTCGTTATGAAATCAATGACGCTGTTACACTGCACAACGAAGCTCTTACTGTATTTATATGCCTCATGTTTGCATTGGTGAAATCATTAGTGAGTGCAGAAACTGCGTTGCAATGATAAGATCTTTTTTCACGCGATCAACAGACTGTCATCTGCTCAATGCTCATCATCACTGCAATTTTCTATGTGATTGAAATAGATCTAAATACTTAAAAAACTTCTCACGATTCGTTAATCCCGATAGCTGTAATAGTAAAAACGTATAATAGCTGTAATAGTAAAAGTTTTCCAGATAGTTCCACATGTAATGCCAGATATTTCATATGCAAGCATTTCAGCCAATCACAGCAGAGGGCGTTTACACTGAAGTCTCACAGCAGACACGCCCCTTCAAACAGGGTGTTCAAACCAGGGAATGAAATCAGGCTAGGAAATATGCCTTTTACTTCTAAATTATAACAATTTTTGATCTAAAAAACATACTAACATTATAAGGGCACCCCTGGAAACATGATAAAATAATAAAAATAATCCATGGAATGGGACCTTTAATGTGTCCCTGCTGAATAAAATTTAATTAAAGCTACACTATGTGACTTTTACCCCCATCTAGCGGTGAAATTGTATATGACTACCCAGTGAAAATTAGTTTCTGTTCCTCTCAATTCCGAGAGCGTTTTAACTCCTACGGTGGCCGTATTATTCCAAGATTAACATGGCTTCCAGTTATCACTTCGTCCATGACAATAATAAACAATATGTCTAAAATGAATAAAACTACAGGACAGATGTCAGGAGGTAAACGTCACCCTTGGAATCGGCTATCCCAGCATAATCAGATTAGGCTAATGTTACAATGTGTACAAAGTAAAAGCAATTAAAAATAACTAAAATTTACAGTGTCCTTTTTTTATATAGCTTAAAAAATTGCACCTTTAAAACTATTCATTACCTGTGATCTGTCGCAGCACAGATTTATGTTACAAGGTAAACAATACTTTTTCACCATTGACGCGAGGATGAAGTTATAGCCTACTAGAGGTCGTTCTGGCGTTATGCACAACCATGCTATGGTTAGACAAGCAACTATAAAACTTCGAATTTACACAAATGAATTACAACAGGCTGAATTACCTGTCGAGAAGAAAGCAGGCAACCTCGGCGTCCGTTTTAAAATATTTTCTCCTCATGAGCTCTTTCCATCTGGGAAAAGTTACTCCAATATTGACTTTGGTCTTGCTGATTTGTCTGTCACGTTGACGTTTTAATTCTCTCTTTCAAATGTGAGTACGCACGCACGCACACACACACACACACACACACACACACACACACACACACCACACTATCTTTCAAATCTGCCGGCACTCGCGAGCTCGCGAGTAATCTCCCCCTCGCATTCGTCACGGTGTCACTGAGTGAAAAACGCAAAAGGCGAAGCTTGAATTTACAGGCATGTCCCTCTTTGGCTAATGTAGTTTCAAGATGGAGGGGCAACATGGCGACCGGCATACGAATCCCTCACCCGTATGTACTTTCAATGGCAGATTATAAATTTAAGAGAATACTTTATTACTTGAAAGAAGTAAATATACATTAATGAGCACATATATTTTTGAAAGAACTAAGTGTTTTTTGCTAAGAATCAACTAAAAAAGTTACACAGTGTAGCTTTAATAAAAAAAAAAAGAAAAAGCTATTCTGACCTGACTGATACTCTCTGGCTGAATCCGAAATTGTCTCCTATACCTCGAATAGGACGCTATTTGAGGGGTCAGCCATTTGTAGTGGTGTCCGACCGAAACCATAGTGGACTATATTGAGTGCCCTTATTCAATCCCACATTGCACTGCAATTACGAGTGTGCAACAAATGTAGGCTCAACGTATGTCCGAAGTCACTCACTTGTTTTCATTCACTACTTCAAGTGAACAGTATTAGTGGACTAACGTAAGGAATAGTGAATGAGGGTTTAGGGGGCGATTTCGGATTCAGCCACTGTCTGATTGGCCTACTTAATTTCCTGTTGACCTGGGGCCGGTTGCACCAACTGTGCATAAGTTACAACTTAGCCGAGTTTTGACGTAAAAGGACACTAAGTTACGACTTACGCACTTCTAAATATTTTTGCGTTGCACCATTAAACTTAGTTGAAGCGTAACTCTACGTATAAACTAAATATTTACGGCAGCCTCCGATCAGGAGTAGCGCTTGGAATAAAATAGCCTATTAGACAGACTGAACTGCATCAATAAGCTCTTCTTTTAGCCGACAGACTTCAATTCTTTAGACATATATGATAATGCTGACATTTACACTCGCTTACATTTTAAGAGAGAGAACATTAGGTGAAAAGATTACTTTGTTAGCGGCTCTTTAAAGGAGAACTCCGGTCAATTTTAACATTGAGCTCATTTTTTTGTAAATTTGGAGTGCTGTCAGTACAGAGAACAACGACAAAAATCGGTGTTGCCTACACCGTGTTATCCTCTTTTTAAAATTTGCACCCTGTTGACTTCAATGGGGCAAGTTTTAAACCTGCTTTTAGCCTCTTAACATCCTTGATGTGTCATTACAAGTGCACAGGTCATGTGAGTGATTCCTTCGGAGTGAACGCGGGTGAATCTGACTGCAGTAGATGTGAAAGATATGAATAAAAGTGATGTTATTTCAGCCAGCGCTCATACCTGTATTTACATCCTGTTTTCGGTTGAAGTCCATAGTAATCGATTGTCGAGTTCACGCGCATTGGTTTAGTACCTATGATCATGCGCGTGAACTCGACAATCGATTACTATGGACTTCGACCGAAAACAGGATGTAAATACAGGTATGAGCGCTGGCTAAATAAATATCATTTTTATTCATATCTTTCACATTTACTGCAGTCAGATTCACCCGCGTTCACTCCGAAGGAATCACTCACATGACCTGTGCACTTGTAATGACACATCAAGGATGTTAAGAGGCTAAAAGCAGGTTTAAAACTTGCCCCATTGAAGTCAACAGGGTGCAAATTTTAAAAAGAGTATAACACGGTGTAGGCAACACCGATTTTTGTCGTTGTTCTCTGTATTGACAGCACTCCAAATGTACAAAAAAATGAGCTCAATATTAAAATTGACCGGAGTTCTCCTTTAACACGAACCCGTCCTAAACAGCGCGCCGCTGTGTGCATTGGTCCATGTTGTGCATGTCAAATATCAGTCATAATCAATAGATGTAATTTCTTAGGTTTTTTGTAACAATATTTATTTATTGATCCTTATTCATTTCATTTCAAATACAGTTTCTGAATGTTATTTACATATAAAAACACTTATGTTATTAATGATCGAGTAGGCTATCATAGGCTATAATGGAAACTTATTTTTTCCCTTAGTAACGAGAGGCAAAAGAAGTTAAAATAAACGATGAACTGAAATTCACGGCATTTCAACACAACTTTTGCTCACGTATTTGAAGGCTGCTATTGGATCATCAAGGCTAAACGTCATATTATGTGACTACGCATTACTTTACGAAGAGCTTATGACCTACTAGCAACGTTCTGCCTTACGAACAAAGGGTGCAACGGAATAAAGTACAGAGTTAGTTACAAACTAGCTAATAGTTACTAAGCCTCTAGTGTGGACTTTACATTCCAATTTAAGAAAGAACTTACAAACGGCTGGTGCAACCCTACCCTGTAGAGTAGACCCCTGTATCTGATAAAAGTGAATTTTATTAACTTTATAGTGCACCACCAGCATACATGGGTGCATTTAACTTCTCAATTCATAATGCACAGCAAATAGTCTGTCAAGTCTAATTTCTGAGTTGAAGGTTGGGCCTACGTTGCTAGTAGGCTATTTAGTCTGCAGAGGGTCTGACTCGAAACTCTTCCCTCCCCTTCACTTTAACATGCAGGGAGACGCACGCAATACACTGTGACGAATGAGCGGGGAACCATGGCAACAGCAGGGAACAAGCGGGTTGCCATTCTTCAGCTGTACAGTCAGAACGACAGTTGGCTGACCAGCAGTGTGCTAACGGTGGGCCGGCAGCTTGATTCATTGTTGTGATTCATCTCTGTAGGCCTAATGAGCGTTTTCATTTCAACACCTCCTTAGAACATGAGAAGGAGTCCGGTACAAGGAGGGGGGAGGGAGGGCTTTCTGTGAGTCACGCTGGACACGGAGGAGCCGAAAAAGGTAGAGAGGTTTATCAGTCATCCCCATCCCGTCACTATCAGACCGCTGTGAGAAGATGTATTCTGACTCATGGTGAAGTGTAAGTACTTAATGTACCAAGGACAGCACGTATCACGCTTAAACAATGACGATACAGTGGGATAAGTTGTACGAGGCATGAGTATCAGGTGTGGGTTGTTTGTGGGCGGCAGCAAAGAAGAACATGTTGTTCAAATAGGAACGTGAGGCCTTTATACTATATTACAATTGTGCTGATGCTTCAAAAGGTTATAAATTATCATCCTACACACTGCACATTCACTCCTGACCATGAAATAATGTTTCAGTTGTGGAAATTAAACTGGAAAAAAAAAAAGCCAATGATTTTCACTTTCTTCAACTTTTCGAAATCATAAATAAAACAAAGACTATTGCTGTACATTTTGCAAGAAAACATTTCAGTTCTACTTCAAAATTTCCCTTTTGATTCAATGTGATACTTGGGTGATTGTATAATTGCAGGTACATTTGGTGTCTAAAAGTCATTATTTTTATCTGCTTTTTTCAAATGGTTTTAATAATTTTAATAATTTGTTACTCATTGTTATGGATCACAAGATGTTACAGGCCATTACAATATAATATTTTCTGTAAAAAGTGTCTTATATAGCTGAAAATCATGATTTCTTATTGTCCAAATTAGTCAATGTATTTTATTTTACTTTTATTTTTTGGTAATATTTCATTCATTTTATAAAAGCCCTAAATAGTAATTTTCCTAATTTTACATTAAATTGTTTAAAAATAACTTTTAACTGAATTATTCAAATTGAATATGTTTTCAATAAGATATTTGAAAGGATTTCTGTTAGTGAACAGATTTTTTTCCCCTTAACTTGTATCTCCAATCAATGAAGGCCTATTTCCAATTGTAGAATCACGCTTTTTCTTTGTAATTGTTTGTGAAATTTACTAGCAATTTAAGAGTGAAATTTGTTTGTTTGACAGTGTTATCAAATTTGTTGTCAATTCGGAGTGAAAGCAAATTTTAAAGCAATATTCCCTTGCCTGGCTCCCCCCTCCTACGTACTTCCGCTCAATTTTCATAATAGGCTTGTTCGGCTTGAACCGGCACTGCACAGACCGATCCATTTCCAATTGTAGAATCACTCACTTGCTTTTTCTTTGTAATTGTTTGTGAAATTTACTCGCAATTTGTTTGTTAGACAGTGTTATCAAATGTGTTGTCAGTTTGGAGTGAAAGCAAATTTTAAAGCAATATTCCCTAGCCTGGCTCCGCCCTCCTACGTACTTGTACGTAGGAGGGCGTACGCTCAATTTTCATAATAGGCTTGTTCGACTTGAACCGGCGCTGCACAGACCGATCGGTTTATGGCATCAAAGTAGTGCTGGTTCAAGTCGAACAAGCCTTTTCCTTCAGTACTCCGTCTGGGTTTGCGGTATATTCGTAGGTTTTCTCCGCCTAAATTTTTACCGGTCCAATCAGCGAACGGAGGGAGTGGCTGGGAACGATGACGTTGAGGTTGTGCGCTAGTTTGAGTTGTAGGGTTACGTCACGACTAAACGTTAGCGATTGGTTATGGCAGATCCAGTAGTTAAACTTCAAAAGAGTACCCGCTTTCAAGGAAGTTAACACTTGTCAATGAAAAGTACGAGAGTCTGGTAGGACCAGGCTATATATTCCCCTCATTGGGATCCAAATGAAGACATTTTTTCTGACAAACTGGAATCTAATGTTCAACTGGCTTTTGGAAGTATTTTTTACTATCTGCTTGTTAAGTCGGACGTCATCAGTTGCAATCATTATCTTTATTTCCATAACAAAATCTCAGTTGGCCAGACAGTGATTCATCTTTTCTGTATTGTTTAAATATTGGTGTCTGAGACTGCGTGAGCCTGGAGAGTAGGCCTACACAGTGAGTTTTTAACCCTAAATTAACCCTGTTTAAATATACAGTCTTGTTTACAGGTTTTTGCTTTGAATGTTGATTCTTTTCAGAGCTTGTTTAGTTTGGTTCGAAGATTAAAACTCTATATAGCCCCGCCCCTTTTCAGCGCTGCGCTCATTGTGTTCAGTCCTCCTGTTTGTTTTTCCACAGCATGAAGGTAAGATCTTACGGATTTATGAATGAACCGCTCATTTTAAAATCTTCCCGATCTACAGACATTTATGACATTCGCTTCAATCATTACAATGCTCATTATAACTTTGTTTAACTCCACAATAAGAAAATACACTTCAATTACTCTTTGACAGCAATGCCATGGAAATATACAGAGCTACCGCAAAAACAAAGGTTCAAACAAAATTTTAAAGACAGCTTTTGTCTCTTGTGCATAACATCTATAGAAGAATATTTATGGAATCCCTATCCACATGTTTGTACATCGTAACGTATCGAATACTGTTTCTAGGTCCAAGCATCCACTGTAATTTCAACTGAGGATACTATCTTCAACAAAACTATTTATTTATAGTGCACATTTAAGCTTTTAATGAAAGGGGTCCTTGGTTCAGAAAAGTCTGAGAAGTCCTGCATTAAGGCATTAGGTGTTCTTTTTTTCAGTGAGCAGAATTAAACTAGCTTCTCACATCTGCGGTTTGTGTGCATAAAGAAGTCCTCTTATGGACCCCACTGTGAGAGGTCATATCTGTGGGCAGAAAAGTACATGGACAGTACAGTCATTCAGTGAGTCACCAAGACCCCCTAATGTCCATTACGTCTTCTAACAGATTACAAACACTCCCCGACTCCACCGCCCACAACAGAAAAGACCACATTCAAGAACACAATGTCAGTACATGACAAGGGTGACATTTTAGACCATAGTTTTGCCAAAACAGGTTTTTATTTGTAAAATAAATGCAATGTTAAATATCAATATCACGGCACAACATTGCAGTCTATGAGAGGTCAGAAAGCTTTCGGATTTCATCCAAAATATCTTAATTTGTGTTCCGAAGTTGAATGAAGGTCTTACGGGTTTAGAATGACATGAGGGTGAGTAATTAATGACAGAATTGTAATTTTTGAGTGAACTATCCCTTTAACATTATGTTGTGAATGCTATTACGTCTCACCAAGTAAATAAATAGGCTACGTGGACAGAATTTAAAAAAAAAAATACAATGTACAAAACAATATTATATTAATATTGACTGCAACAATATTACAGTAGCCTATTATTAACAATACAGTTCTCTGAGGTAATTTTTACTACAATCGATAACCGGAACACAGGTGGAAATTGTGTTTGTATGGAACGAAAGTGCGAGTCCGCGGTGTGATACATGAAAGTAGCACCGGTTCAGTTCAGATGAGCCATCTGATATCAAGAGCGAATATTAGGAAATGTATGAACATTAGATGGCTAATAAAAAGTATTCTAGAGATTTTTGTAATACGAGTCCAAAGGTACATCCCATTTGACTGGCTAAATGCTCTGCAAAGCAGACTTCATAGGGTATTTCACCAGGTGAGATTTAAATTCGAAGGGAACAAACATGTTCAGTTCGAAGGGCACTGCGAATGGCATGTGGAATAAGGGAGCATCGATACATAATAAGGACATTTAGCCATGATCGAGGCATTGTGTATCACTCCATTACTGCAAGAAGTTTGAGTAAAATAAACTCAGTAAAAATTGAGATGAGGCTCCAGCAGTTTAATTAGTCCTAGGTGTAGTATGGGGTTGTTCGCGAGTATAAAGTACTCGAGATGTGATAGTAACAGTGCATCATGATAACGGTTAAGTAAGATTAAGAAGTTTCGAATGTAACCAGATTATGTTTTCATATTAAGCAGCGCAACAAACATTTATCACTCAGTTTAGCACTTGAAAATTTGACAATCTATATATATTAAATTAATAACTTAAAGGGGTAGGTCACCCAAAAATGAATTATTTTTTCATAATTTACCCTTATGTCGTTCCAAACCTATAAGACTTTCGTCTTATCTTTTTGATGAAATCTAAGAGCTTTCTGTCCCTCCATCGACAGCTACACATCTACACTTCCACGCTTCAAAAAGTTCATAAAGAGATAGTAAAACTAATCCGAATTGAGTCTGAAAAGACACGATGGCTTTTATTCACATATAAATATTAATCAGCACACACATCAGTTGTGGTAAATGAAAGCTCAAGCATGTACCCTTGATGTGCGAGAACCAATGAGGTTCCTTCTCGTGTTATGCAGTATGTTGGAGCTTCTGCAACAACCAATGAGGTTTGTTCTCACGCGTCAAGTTCGGTTGAGCTTCTGTTTATGTCCGCTGATCAATGTTTAAATGGGAATAAAAGCCTAAATTAAATCTGTTCTTCATATAAAGCGATCGTGTCTCTTCAGGAAATTTGTACTAAACCACTCAATTCATATGGATTAGTTTTACGAACTCTTTATGAACTTTTTGAAGTGTCAAAGTGTCAGTTGCATAGCTGTCTATGGAGAATACAGAAAGCTCTCAGATTTCATAAAAAATATCCTCAGTTCCGAAGATGAACGAAAGTCGTATGGGTTTGGAATGACATGAGGGTAAGTAATTTATGAGAGAATTTTCATTTTTTGGTGAACTATCCATTTAATTTTTATATAAATACACATGGATGTATTATATGCACATGTATATTAAATAAGAGTATGGTAATTTATATTGTATGCATTTACAGAAGTACATTATGCCATTATACCTCAAACTCGCTTTAATATGTGCAACTCAAGGTTTGTTGTGTGTGATGATGTTTCAGAGTTGTTCTGAATGAACCTATTTTGTCAAGTGAAGTAGACTTATCCATTGATATCCCTTGCGCAGGGTCTAGGGAGCACTAAATACTATATAGGGACCCTGTCGATTGAAACGCAGCTCATGTTTAAGCTATCAATCTTAATGCCACATAACATAGTTTTTTCCCCTTGACTTTGGCCATCTCTGATCTCCAGACATGTAATCATATCTTCAACGACTTTCTTTATTCAAGCAAGCACCTCAATGGCCCCATTTGCAGGAATGACAGGGCAATATTTGCTCGCCGCTTACTGAAGCACTTAGGCACTGTGAGGAGATATGAGACAGCCTTGTTAATATTCCACTCAGTGGTCAGACTCTTGTGAGGGATCACAGTAGATGAAGCACAGCGTTGTGTAAAAGTGATGCGCTGTGTCACTAACAGGGTTGCGGGATAATGAAGATGACTGCTCTCCTTGACAGTGTCCTCCTCTCCATTCTTCCCTCCCTCTTGGGAAACACTCCTCGCGTTTTCCTTTCCTCAGCACTAATCCGTGGAGCATCTGGAACCCCCACGCTCTCCACAGCCTGCAATTACAGTTGATATTACACTGAACCTGCTGAGAACTAAACATGGATCCCATTGATTGCAAAAACCACCATGTTGCCCAATTAGAACAATTGTTTCTTGCTACTCCTGTAAAGCCTTTAAGTGTTTCAAACAACCTTCAGCTGAGCATGCGAGCTCAATTACCATTAAAAAAAGGACGTTTAGAAAACATTCTAAGCACAGTGCATAGGCAATGAGACATGCACATGGGGGCAATTACAGTGAACTCCAGTATCCCACGCTCCATTTACCCGCAAAATATACATTTGATCTCACTAATAGGATGCCTCTGTTTATAACTATAAAGGGACATTTCCAGTTTAGAAGAATAAACTGGCTGATTTTTCACCATCTCATGAAGGTCAAATAAATAGTTTAATGGTAACACTTTATTTCAATGGTCCAACAGTCTACTTACTATAAGTAACTTTTTCAACTGCGCCAACTATCGGTCAAGAGTATTAGTAGACTGTCTGCTTAATACTGTATCTTCTAACACTTTATTTTGATGGTCCCCCAACAGACATTCTACTGACTATAAGGCTGCGTCTCATTTCTCTGTCTTACCCCTTACTCTTACCCCTTCCCCTAGGTTTTGCGCGTTCATGTGAGGGGAAGTGGTGTCCCAATTCTCATTTTGATTAAGGGCTAGGGCCAAGGCGTAGGGCTACATAGCCCTTGAAACGAAGTTTGCGGAGGACCACACTTGAAAGAGAGGGGTAGGAATTTCTCAGAAGTGAGTCGCACAAATGTAAGTATTTTCAGCAGTTTAATGACACTCGTGTTTTATGATACTTTTAATAAAATGTTCAAGCGGTTTTAATTGTAATGTTTTTGTTTTGAATTGCTAGTTAACCGCTAGCTAGCAGCTATGCGCTATTTGCCGTTTGCTAATGTTTTGCCTAGCTATGGTGTCGCCAGCGCCGCCGTTAAATACAATGAAACAATGTCGAGGTCATGGTGCAGATCCTTTAACTTTAATCCTAACCAAACATTCTACTGACAGCATTCTACTACAGTCTACTAATGACAGTTAATTTACATGTACTTGCAAAGTTACTTTTAGTTAGTAGAATGTCTAAAGTGGACCATCGAAATAATGTGTAACCAAATAAATAAACTCAAAAATGACATCAGTTTAACGTTATAATCTTTATTTTTTAGTGTTTCAATAGGATTTTTATTATAATATCAATAAATGCAACTCATCTGAATAATTTTGAATAATTTTAAAGTTTCCCTGTGATGAAAATCAAGCTTTTAATGTTGTTTATATGTCTATGTGGTGTTTTTAATATGCTTTAAGACAAACCATGTGTAAATTCATAAGTCAACACCATTGCTGAGTATTTTCTTCTTAAAACTGCAGTGAACCAACGACTGTCTCAAAAATGTGGTTTGAAAATCGCTGGTGTTTCTGACGTCACAAACTACCTTGTAACCAATCACGTCAACGTGTGATCGTCAAAGAGTGGGTCTCTGAGCTGGTGTGAGTGAGTGGAGGCGGGGCTAATTTGCATATTCATAGAACTGCTATACTAAATGAAGCCAGGGTTCAGAGTTACATTCAAGCTATTTTAAGGCATGAAGCATTTTTTTCAAGGAAAAAAACGTTTAAATATGTAATTTTGGTGATCAAAGATGATTTTTAAGGGATACAATTATTGACTACAAGGGGACTTTATATAATTTTAAAGGGATAGTTCACCCAAAAATGATAATCTGTCACTTACCCTCATGTTGTTCCAAACACGTAAGACTTTCGTTCATCTTTGGAACACAAATGAAGATCTTTTTGAACTATCCCTTTAAGACTTAAATAAATAATTTAATAACTCCCCTCCCCCTGTAAGTTTGCCCCTGGTGCAGGTTCACTGAAATACACCTCGCCCATTTAGATTCACAAAGGGACAGTGATTCAAATATGCCCTGAAAGAAAATGTAATCAAGGACTTGTTTAGCTTACCAATCTAATAGCAAAAAATCTATATTTGAGGAGATTCAAAACCCCAGTTCAATACAGAGAAGAAGAAGAATCAGCAGAATCAGTGTTCAAATTGAGGTGGAGACGGAGGAGTTCCAGACCCCTTAAGAGTTAATTAAGAGACAAAAAATAAATAAAATACAAATAATAATTAGGGTTGATGGGCTCCCATTCCCAGTCGCATTACATTTAAAAAAAATATAAAAAAACCCCTGTACTTAGTGCATGATTAGTATTCGAGTTATGCTGCCAAACAAAATGCTGAGTTCATCACAGCTTTGAGGTAAGTTACTGAAATGGAACCAAATGAGACCCTGGTCTTGTTAAAAAAAATCCACTGGCATAGAACTGAAATTTTAATAGATTTATTTAAAAGGATGAATTCATTTATTCCGGCATGGGAATTGAACCTGAGTTGGACTGCATAACGACTACTCCTAATTTTGCCCCAACTAGGCACTTTGAAATTCCTATAGCGCATAAGAACATCCTAAACATTGAATTAAGTGTGAGTTCCTCAAGTCTTCATTACTTAAAATCAGTCAAAAAAAGGTTATGTGTACATGAAGTTTTCATTTTATGATTTTTACCACATACTGTACGCAAAACTAAAGCAACCTTTTATTTTATTTTTTTTACATTTCATTTTTTGTTCCATTTCCAGAAGCAGTGTACCCTCAAGAACAATGACACAATTTAAACACTCACTGATCAGAATCTAGCATTCATCAACAAGAATGAAAACTCAAACGATTCTTCCTCCCTAGGAAGTTACACTCCTATGTCCGAGGCCAAGTCAGCCTATCATTTCACTGCCATATATTCTCAGAAACAAGTGGTGTCTATCTCTCTTTCACAGAAAGTCCACATCGGCATATTACAGGGTGGCTTGTTTAGTGCATTTGTGGGACAACTTGGCCACGCCGTGCCCTGCTGAGCCACATGGATGTGACTCAGAGTGTTTTAAGCAACGAATGAGGGCATTAAGACTGTGTGACAGTGTTCCAAAGACCCACTTTAAGGTCTGACAGGGGGGTGTTAAAGGTCAAGGCCACATCCAGCGCTGTTATTCCTCTAATTTCACTCCCTGTCAGAATCGTTCTGCTTTCCATTTGTGTGAACTGTTTAAGGCATTTTATTCAGGCCCATCGACCAACAATATTATTAACAAAACATATAACTGTCGTACTGTGTACAACTACTTAAAGTGCTTACTCAAGTGCAAATATAACATTCATTAAGGCGAAATATGCTATTAATGAAGGGATTAATCACAAATTGTGCTTACCCTTGACTTTATATTCAGCAAAGAACTGTGTCCTTAAACTTTATGCAAATTCGTTAGAGTGTCAGCCAACTTAAAATCAATTATTAAACTCCGAGTAGAGCGCTCACTTCACAAAGCATTTGCATGCAGGTTCATAAGAGCCGTATATATCCTTATATGCTGCACAAACCTATTGGTTTTGGCAAACATAGTGTATAAATATGACATTATGCAGATTTTCCGAAAATGACATGCAGAAATAGGCATGTAATGCATGAAGGCTTTGGAGGTCAAAGATGTAGAAGTGATGCAGGATTTGTTTGTTATGAGCTAAAACCGTAAGATCTCTGAACATATGGAAAATGCAGTGTGTAGTATTACATGGTAACAGAGGCCTGCTGTGTCTCAGGATAATCTTGTAAGCACTGTTTGTTTTCTGCGTAATTAAACAGAGGAGTGCCTGCTATATTGTCCTCTAATGTGTGCTGCCCTCTCTGTTGCGCTCTCGCTTTTTCTGTGCACTCTCATTATGCAAAAGTAAATAAAAAATATAAACTTCCCATTTCAAACAATGGCATGATCCAGGAGGAAGTACGGTACCTGGAGGAGGAAGGACGGAGAACAAGAGCTGTGGAGCTACAGCATCCCAGGGAGCCTGGACCAAATGGAACCCCAAGTGAGGAAGATCACATGGACTGATCTATGGAAATTGGAGCATTTCCGTATATCCGTCCTGCTGCGATCAGTATATGACACACTCCCAACTCCAATGCAAGCTTTGTGGGGAGAGGGGTACCATGGCACACATCCTGGCAGATTGTAAAACAGCACTCACTCAGGGAAGGTATAGGTGGCCCCATGATAAGGTGCTTATGATGCTTGCTTATGCTCTAGAGCAGGAGAGATGTAAGAAGCTGCAAACACATGGAAAACCAACACCATTGAAGTTTGTGAGAGAGGGAGTAAAAACATCAACCACATCAAGAACAACAAATAACCAGGCCAGTAAAAACCAGGCCAATAAGGCCAGATGTGGTTTTGTGGTCTGAGGAGAGGAAGAAGATCATCTTGATTGAACTGACAGTCCCAAGGGATAAAGGTAGTGATCAAACCTTCGAAAGAAAGAGTGCCAAATACCAGGTTTTCTTGCAGCAATGCCAGGAGAAAGGATAGCAGGTATGGCTGTTCCCAGTTGAGGTCGGCTGTAGAGGATTCCCGACCCAATATGGAGAATGTTTACAGCCATTGGATTGACAGGAAAGGAGAGGAAGGCAACAGGAAGAGGCTCTTGCTGGATATGGAACAGGAGAGAGGAGCTAAGCTGGAAGCCAGGGGGAGAAGATGGGCAGTGATTTGGCCACCACTGCCGACCCGCCAACTGGAGGGTGTTGCGGTTTTGCAATGAACGCTGGATACCGTCTGATGACAACAACTCCTCCTGACCAAGGCTATATTCACAGAAAGTGAATGTAAGAGAAGCATCCTAATTATTCTCATAATATTTTGCCAAAAATAAGTGGGATAAGATACATAAATGTATGTTGTGTATTAGAATATAAAACAAGACAAGACAAAGTAATAAAATAAAATAATGTTTCTGGTCAATACCAATAAGATGATAGTTATCTCATGGGTAACATTTTATAATAACGTTCAGTTGTAAGTCATTTATAAGTGGTTAGTTAATGATGAACTAATCATTTAAAAAAACATTCATAAATGATTAGCAAGTGATATACTAACATTTTATGTATTTTTTGTAAATTCCGTTACAAGTCATTTACAAGTGATTAGTAAATGATTAACTAATTATTTATGAAACATGAATATGCGGTTCATAAATATTTAATAAATGATGTTACATTTTTTGTATGTTTTGCTCACATCAGGTGCACAGTGGTTAGACTCCATGTGTTTCAGAGAAGACAGCTGTCTATACCCTCACCAGTCAGCACTTACACTGCAGTACACACTACACTACACACTACAGAAGACAGCTGTCTATACCCTCACCAGTCAGCACTTACACTGCAGTACACACTACACTACACACTACACACTACAGAAGACAGCTGTCTATACCCTCACCAGTCAGCACTTACACTGCAGTACACACTACACTACACACTACAGAAGACAGCTGTCTATACCCTCACCAGTCAGCACTTACACTGCAGTACACACTACACTACACACTACACACTACAGAAGACAGCTGTTTATACCCTCACCAGTCAGCACTTACACTGCAGTACACACTACACACTACACACTACACACTACAGAAGACAGCTGTTTATACCCTCACCAGTCAGCACTTACACTGCAGTACACACTACACTACACACTACACACTACAGAAGACAGCTGTTTATACCCTCACCAGTCAGCACTTACACTGCAGTACACACTACACTACACACTACACACTACAGAAGACAGCTGTTTATACCCTCACCAGTCAGCACTTACACTGCAGTACACACTACACTACACACTACAGAAGACAGCTGTTTATACCCTCACCAGTCAGCACTTACACTGCAGTACACACTACACTACACACTACACACTACAGAAGACAGCTGTTTATACCCTCACCAGTCAGCACTTACACTGCAGTACACACTACACTACACACTACACACTACAGAAGACAGCTGTTTATACCCTCACCAGTCAGCACTTACACTGCAGTACACACTACACTACACACTACACACTACAGAAGACAGCTGTCTGTACCCTCACCAGTCAGCACTTACACTGCAGTACACACTACACTACACACTACAGAAGACAGCTGTCTATACCCTCACCAGTCAGCACTTACACTGCAGTACACACTACACTACACTACACACTACACACTACAGAAGACAGCTGTTTATACCCTCACCAGTCAGCACTTACACTAGAGTACACATTACACTACACACTACTGAAGACATCTGTCTATACCCTCACCAGTCAGCACTTACACTACACTACACACTACACACTACAGAAGATGGCTGTCTATACCCTCACCAGTCAGCACTTACACTACACTACTACACACTACACTACACACTACAGTGTTGAACAGAATGATGTGTACACACATGAATAAATCATTTACAACACTTTCTGCGTCCCCTAATCTAAAGTGTAAACTATTCATCACTTGTAAATGTGTTACACATCATTCGTAGAAACGATTCGTTGATCTTATGCCTTATTGATTCTTGAAGTGGTAATCTACGAATGATGTGTAACATCACCGAAAGGGGGAGGGTGTTGTGAGGTTTTGTGCTCATGTACGGCTGCACGCAAAGTCGGAGCTGAAGAAGAAGCTGGCTCAAAACCTCACAACACCCTCCCCTGTCGGTGATTGGTTGGAACACTATTTGTTTTGGTTTTGAGTGGTTGGTGAAACCAATTGTTTTTGTGTGCAGATCTCAGAGCCTAAGCTGGCTACAGAGACACGTTTTTTGACGGCATGCTTATGGGGCGGGCAGCTAGCGGATCGTTAGGAAAGATTAGATGAATGTGATAAAATAAATTTTGGGCCTGAAATCACTGATACAACCTTTAATACTGACCGATAACTAATATAGTATAGACATATTTTAAAAATGACCACAGAGCACCACAACTGACCAACTGAGTCAAGTGTTTCAGAAAGTAATATATTAAATACCTTGTTTCATTATTTAACAGTCACTTTGTCTCAAATATATAGATAAGACTGTGTTTCTGGACTTCCTACAGCTGTTGTGCCAATTTTATACACTGACAGCTCTTTGAAATATGGTGCCATTTAGTAAACTTTTTTTTTTTGATGTTTTGATGTATTTTTATCACACCTATGCTTTGTAATCTAAATTAAACACTTGACCTGCATTACACAAACAAGCAGGCTGATTTCTCAAACAATGAAATGCCTCCACCAGAGGGTGACCCATCTAAAGCAGGAAGTGACTAAGCTGGACTGGAGACCTGCAATATGCCAGCAATTAGGCCTGAGCACTGCTATAAAGCATTAACAGTGGGGTCGAAGCACGCTGAGCTCTGATTTATTGGCCCCTCTCCATTGAGAAAATGAGAATGTATATGAGGTAGACGATCCTCCAAGCATCAGGCCTTCTAATGAAGGCACTCCCGCTTCACACAGCTACTGCTGACCAAGGCTCAAGCTTTATTTTAGTTATCTGGCTTTAGTAGGGCACAAGTAAAGCCAGATAGCTGACACATTAGAAAACGAATGGACTGTCGTTTCTCGGAAAAAACCACTCCCGGTAATGTCCGGATGCTAGAATGCAGCTGAACAGATGTGCATGCAGTAACCTTGACTCTGTGTGTAAATTATGAGCTGTTTACAGTTATAATCAGCTTTGAGTAATTTGACTCCAGGGCACAAGTGCTACTGTTTTGATAATGTTCTTCTCAATAAAAGAACTGAATGATGATTTTTTAATGCACCTTGGCTCCTTGTGGCATTAATGTGCTGTATTCTGTGTAATCTTGTCTGAAGGCAATGTTTTAATGAAACATTAACTCGATTACAGGCCACCCAGCATCCCGTTATAGATGAGAATGACGTCAGTGAGGTAGTCACACATGTTTTATTCAAAGAAGCTTAAGAATGGCTCTATTTCTGTGTTACACCTTAAGAAATATTGATTATCATCATAATAAAATGGGTAGTAAAACTAAAGGCCGCCCGATGACTAAAATTTTTCCATGACCAATATTATTATTAAAGAAACATTTAACCGCATTTGGATCCTGCTATATATAGGCTACACACTCACCATGTAGCCTAATTAATATATACTCACCAGCTACTTTATATGTACTACATCTTTCTAGTAGCAGGTTGGACCCCCTTTTGCCTTCAAAACGGCCTGAATTCTTCGTGGCATAGATTCAACATAGTGCTGAAAACATTCCTCAGAGATTTTGGTCCATATTGACATGATAGTATTACGCAGTTCCAAATCCATGATGTGAATTTCCGGTTCCACCACATGCCAATGTTGCTCTATTGGATTGAGATCTGTGACTGTTCTCCATCTCCACTGTGACCATTTGAGTATAGTCAACTCATTGTCATGTTCAAGAAACCAATTTGAGATTATTTGAGCTTTGTGACATGGCACGTTATCCTGCTGGAAGAAGCCATCAGAAGATGGGTACACTGTGGTCATAAAGGGATGGACATGGTCAGCAACAATACTCAGGTTGGCTGTGGCATTTAAACAATGTTTAACTGGTACTAAGGGATCCAAAGTGTGCCAAGAAATTATCCCCCACACCATTACACCACCAGCCTGAACCATTGATACAAGCCGATCCATGCTTTCATTTTTTTTTTTTTTACGGCAAATTTTTAACCTACCATCCGAATGTCCCAGCAGACATCTAGACTCATCAGACCATCAGGCAATGTTTTTCCAATCTTCTCTTGTTCAATTTTGGTGAGTCTGCGAATTGTAGCCTCAGCTCCCAGAAGCCCATCTGCTTCAAGGTCCGACGTGTTGTGCGTTCAGAGATGCTCTTCTGCAGAACTCGGTTGGACCATTTGTAAACCCTAGAGATGGTTGTGCGAGAAAATCCCAGAAGATCAGCAGTTTCGGAAATTTTCAGACCAGCCCATCTGGCACCAACAACCATCGCGTGTTCAAAGTCACTAAAGTTCTTTCCCATTCTGATGTTACGTTTGAAATTCAGCAGATTATCTTGACCATGTCTACACGCCTAAATGTATTGAGTTACTTCCATGTGTGTGTGTGTATATACATATACACGCACATAGCCTACTGATCAGCCTCAACATTAAATCCACTGACAATTGAAGTGAATAACACTGCTTATATCTTTACAATGGCACCTGTCAAGGGATGGGATATATTAGGTACAAAGTGAACAGACAGTTCTTGAATTTCATGAGATGGAAGCAGGGAAAATGGGCAAGTGAAAACAGCTGAGTGACTTTGACAAGGGCCAAATAGTGATGGCTAAATGACTGGGTCAGAGCATCTCCAAAACGGCAAGTCTAGTGCCGTTTTCCCAGTGGTTAGTACTTATCAAAAGTGGTGCAAGGAAGGACAACTGGTGAACTGGGGTCAGCATCACAGTGACAGAACTGGATGAGATGATGGCTGCAGGAAACACGGGAAGAAGGCAGGCCGGCAGAGGTTTATGCTCTGGGCAGCGTTCTGCTGGGACACTTTGGTTTTGGCATTCATGTGGATGTTACTTTGACACATACCACCAATATAAAGATTGTTGCAGACCATGTTTACCCCTTCATGGCAATAGTGTTCCCTGATGGCAGTAGCCTCTTTCTTCAGGATAATAGACCCCGTCACACTGCAAAAATGGTTCAGGAATGGATTGAGGAACATGACAAACATTTCAAGGTTTAGTCTTGGCCTCCAAATTGCCCAGATTGCATTCCGACTGAGCATCTATGGGATGTGCTGGACCAACAAATACAATCCATGAAGGCCCTACCTCGCAACCTGCAGGACTTAAAGGATTTGCTGCTAATTTCTCGGTGCCAGTTTCCACAGGACACCTTCAAAGGTCTTGTGGAGTCCATGCCTGACTGATGCATCAGAGCTGTTTTAGCAGCACGAGGGGAACCTATGATATTAGGTATAGTATAATGTTGTGGCTGTAGCCTATATCACAGGGAATTTTATGGTATAACATGTATTGTTACTTTATGAACTATTGTATCATATTTTATGTAATAAATTATTAAATGTAATATAATTTTGCACTATGTACAGTATGGTAAGGTAACAAATTATTTTCAGTTAAAATGTAAAAAAAAAAAAAAAAAAAAAAATTTACAGTGAAGCCTCATGCCTTATAAAATAATTAGGGCACTTTTCCCCAGATATCCATTAATAGACAAGAACTGCAACCTTGCTATAAATAATCCATAATATTTAATGTATGCAATGGTTTTGAGCATTTTCATGCATTTTACCGTACTCAGACTCTTATAAAGTGACTTACATACTGTGTTTGTAATGATCACTTCAGCTAAGATACACGTCAATTTGACAATTATATATACAAATACATCATTCACAAAGCTAAGTTTACACATACAAGTCATACTGTCTCATATCGTATATTGGTTTAAAATTCTAATCATGCACTTTATGCATTCCAAGACTTGCATTTTTATGCCAGTCTGGTTGATCATGAACAAAATATAGCACAATTAGCATATATTCCTCTGGGAAGGGTGTTATGATTAATTTTGTGTCAACAGAGATGACATCACTTGTACGCACTTTACAGTTGCACAGATACTATCTATTCTATCTCAACATAGAAGCAGCTGCTGTGGAGGTGCAGCGTGACTTAAATCAGATGAGTAATAAAGAGCATGATTATGGAAGAGTTCAGATGGTCTTATTAATAAATGTCTTCCTACTCATTAATGGATGCTCATATTATACCTTTTAACGAATCATCTTCTCAAGAGAAAACAATGTCTTATCATAATTTTATGACCCAACAAAAAGTGAGATTGTGACATGGTAATAAGTGAAAATGATAATAATAATAATATTAAACTTAAAAACAAAATCAGTTTTTGCAACAACTTTGGCTTCATGAGTTTACTCCAGTGGCCTTTTGAGTTTAAGTGAGGGTAAAAATATTCATGTATTGCATGATGACAGATGCAATATTAAATAACTGTTGATGACTTTTGAAGTGTTATGACCAGTTTAACGCTCTCATAGGTCAGTGACATTTTGGTAGAATTAGATGAGACACTGATCCTGGATCAGCTGTCAGGTGGCCAATAAAGTAAAAGTGTTCCGTGACAAGCAAAATATGAGAGCGATCTCATTTGCTCAAAATGAAACATTTTGTTGTCGGCAATGATGATCTTACTAGATTCATAACACGAATAGTGCTTTTAGAGAAAAGAAACAAATGGTTTCACCTTATCTGAAATGAGAATGGATAAAGAGGAATAAAGCTGAGCTATTTATCTTCCATTACTGGATTACATGAATGAATGGAATTGTTCAATCATTTTTTTTTAACTAACTAGCAGAGAGTACAGGAATGCTGAAATGGCAGGAAAAACACATTTTAATACAATATTTTAAGAAGAAATAATCTCAAACCGCTTTCTTAATGCAATACACTTGGTTGTCGAGCAATATTAAAGACTTTAAAAGCTGTCTGGAAACAGGACAGCTCAGTTCAATTACATAGTTCAGTGGCCCAGAGCGCCCAAAACAAGTTCTACCTCAGTGACGGGGCTGGATTTAGATACAGCTTAAAATCGTGCTGTTGGATTCTTCGGTTTTAAAACTTCTCTTATCTTCATTCCTGAAATGGCCAACTTTCTTCATATGTTTATAAATTCAACACTTCTATCGCAGTCTGAGCATCCAGCACGTCTGCAGTGACGTGACGCGTATGTACTGTATCTATCTGAGTTTGAGTGACAGTAAGCCACACTTTTGGCTGAGGCCTGGTGCAGACCCCTGTCCGGTGAGAGATAGAGTCAGTACGAATGTTCTAGCGTGTCACTCAGAGCTTGACTCCTGATATCTCTATGAGAGCTGCAAGCAGGGTTACCGTGGGCTCGACTGGCCATTCTTTGACTGTCGGTCCAGAAAGTATTTCCTAAACTCATTCTGTCGGCCCATTCCAGCACAGAGGAGGATTATATTTAGACTGTCTCACACGTGTCCCTTTGTGTAATATCTCTAAGGTTCAAACTCAATGAACAGTTATTTAGAGCTCATTTTGCTGACTCACTCTAGAATATAAAGAGTACTTTATAAAGGGTAATTCACATTTTAATTAACCCAAAGATTAATTTGAAAACATAATGACTAGTGTTTGAACAAAACATCTACCAGAAGACACATATAAGAAAGATTCTGGTGTAAGTAAAAAGAATAACTGTGTTAAAAGTGCTATTAGCATTTTCTTATTTTTTTGTAATTAAGCCAGAACATAGGAATAAAATAATATTAATAATAGAAAGTCACTTTTTTGCTCACATGCTGACTTTATATGTCACACCAAGGTTTTATCTCACAATTACAACTTTATAGCTTGTAATTCAACATTTATATCTCAAAGTGTGACTTCATATCTCAAAATTACGACTTTATATTGCACAGTTGTGACACTTATAGTTTATCTCACAGCCTTTTGATTTCACAATGTTACTTTATATCTCAAAATGGCAACTTTGTTTCTAGTAATTTCGACTTTGTGTCCTAGACTGATCTTTTAATTACGAATTTATGTTTCGCAATTTGGCCTTTATATCTCAAAATTTGACTTTTTTATCTCAAAACTGTTACTTTAATTGCACGATTGCGATTTTATATCTTAGACTTGATCTTGCAATTACAACTTTATATCTCACAATTTGGCCTTTATATCTCACATTGTGACATTATCTCAAATTGAATATTTGTTTTAGTAATTGTGACTTTATATTGCGCAATTGCAACTTTATATCTTACACCTAGACTGATCTAGCAATTACAAATTTATGTCTCGCAATTTGACCTTTATATCTCAAATTTGTAGCTATGTTTTAGTAATTGTGAATTTATATCGGACAATTGCAACGTTATATCTTATACTTAGACTTTATCTCGCAATAACAACTTTTTATCTCACAATTTGGCCTTTGAATATCTCAAATTAAACTTTAGAGTATTTTTTTTTTTTTTTTTTTTTTAAACATAACACAATTGCCTTCTTTTTTTAAAACTCGGATACAGAATTTTGTAGAAAAGTTCCTTCTACCTGACATACACTGCCGAAATACAGTAAATGTCCTGATAAATCATGTCTGAGTGAAATCCCTTTGCTCTTTAAATAGCAAGAAAGAGTCAGGGCCCGGTTCCCCAAAACGTTCTTATCGCTAAGTAGTTCTTAACCTATTCCTTAACCTCTCTCTTAACGTTATGGCACGATTCCCGACACGTTCGTACCCTAAGTATATCTTCTGTAAGTCACACTTTCGTAAGGTTGGTCTGGATCACTCTTAGCTTTACCTTATCACTGTTGCAGGTCTATACGAATATAATTCTGAAGTTTTAATACACCCAGACAGTGTTCAATTAAGCTAATTCAAGTGTTTTCATGCAAAGAATAAAATTGTCATTACACTGATTGTTGTTAGATTTTTAATTATATTATTATACAATATTATTAATTTAATTAAAACGCTCTTTTAAAGGCCATTGAAAGCATAGGCTACTGTCAGTTAAGTCCTATTCGGACGCTAATATTGTTTCTCATGGGCTCGTCCGGTATTTTAAACATTTACAGGTGTGAGTCGGTGATTTTAGTGCTGTCCGAATCCATAATATCAGTGTTTTTTCTCACCCAACCCGCGTAAAAATCCCTGTCCAAATTAGTACCTACTGTTTTTTGACAAACAGGTCGTGTGGTAATTTAATTGCCGTCTGAATCCACATCTCTGAGTTTACAAGAAGAGATTCAAAATTCACGGTTTAAATCCTTTTTGATCACTGCCGAGCACCGTAAGATGTAAACTTTTATTACTGAAATGCTGGAAAGTATTTACAAGAACAATATTTCATCGCAGCTCCACCTCAGCGAACAAAAATGGGAAAGAGAAGAAAGCACATAAAATTTTTGAAAAGGTTATTGAGGCAGCAATATATGTTACAATTTTAAAATATGTAGGCTAGGCTATTATAGGCTATTATAGTTTGGATTATTTTTTATAATATCCAATAGTCCTAATAAATGTAATTTCAACTATTTCTGAAGTGCTTCTTTAATAAAGAACACAGCTTTCTCACATAAACAGCCCCTGCACGAGAGAATAATTGATTCTCGAGCCATCGATATCAACCAATTCAGCACCATCGCCACGGACAGCACCCGATAACGTCGCACGTAAGAAGGTATATCTTAAGCAGCTTTCTAAGGTATAGTTCGGGGAACACACTTAGGAACATAAACAACTTTGGTAAGATATATCTTTTGAGTCTTCTTAGCGTGCTAAGAGTGAGCGTTATCGGGAAACCGGGCCCTGGTCCTTTTTCAGCCAATTAGAGAACTAGCTAATCAGAAACCCCCTAGTTAATTTTGTGCATTCAAGTTTGCCGCTCTTTATTTTTAGGGCAGGGTTTTGGTGAGAAGGCGAAGTCTAATTCAATATTTTTACGTTTTTTTAAAACACATCTAAAAGTCTTAAACGTTTGTGCCCAGAGTACAAAAACTTTAGCATAGCTTGGTGATGCATCTCTGAACAAGATGTTTCAAAAGGCTGTTCTCTTCCAAATAAACTTGGGTTTCATCATCACGACTCTGAGCGACACATTCACAGCACAATCTGTCAACAGTATGTCCATCACACATGCCATGCCTGGCTCCAATAACATTTAACTCTTAGTCAGAAGTGTGGCATCTCAATTTGCACCTCAGACCTGACAGCAAAAACAAAGTTTGAAAATTGATCTTTAACAGAAAAAAATAATCAAAATGTTCATGTCACAACCTAGCAGCCTGAAAGTGCTGCAGGAATGAAGAAAGTTGCACTTTCTGAATGTTTCACCTGAGGAAGTGATATCTGAGAGTCTCAACACACCTAATAATGACGTTTTAAAGATTCAATACACAAATAAAACAAAAACAAGCATCTTGCAGTTACTTAAAGCAATTTAAGAAAAGATTGACAATACTTTCACAAGTCTTAAACTATGCACACATTTTAAATGTCAACATTTGCATTCACTGGGTCGTCATCCATTGAGCATTTATCCTTCATTAAAGACTCCAGACTCTAAATCATCTCATGAATTAATTGCATGTTTGTAGATGCTGTTGTTGACATGTGTCAACAAGTAAACTAACTCCCATTCACTTTTCTGTTACTCCAACAAAACAGCAGCAATGTTCAAGGCCTGTTTGAATCTCAGAGCAGACTTTCACTTTGAATACAGCAATTAAAAATTAATCACTGTAAACTGCAGAAACAAGTGTTTGTGTTCTCTATAGGATCAATGCGCTGAGAGACATGATTTCAATATTTTAAAAAAAGAACCGAAAGGGGGACAGACAGAGTCGTGTGTAATGAGATGCCAGCTTTAGGAAACAAAGTTTGGGATGAAAGTAATAATACTAGAGAAAACACTTTCAAATAAACAATTTCCATTGTATAATTTACTGCAAATTAAGTAAATGTTATTAAATTAAAAAAAAATTTTCATATATTTTAATTAATTATTATTTTTAATTATAATAATTATAAATAGTTGTCACATTCTGGTAGTTGTATCGCAAAACGCAGGCGAATCCAAACAAACACTTCTTTATTAATCCCTCTTAAAGGGATACTTCACCGATTAGCATTAAGCTTTGTATCAGTAGAAACCCGATAGTATTTTCGAATGACCGTGCTTCCCTCCCTCATGATTTCTGTATTGTGTGTCTGGAAAAAAAACTCTGATGACTCAAAAATCGCCATTTTGCGTCATCGGAGGCTTTTTTGGCCAGAGACTCCAGCCAGTAGTAGGAGCTATAGTTTTCAACCCGCCCATAGGGGGTGGGATCTCACAATATGGCGTCTTTTCAGTTTCGAGTCAACTATAGCCTAGTTGTATCATTTCTTCCTATACTGCCTCTCTGTAACCGGTAGACGTGGCTTGGGAGTGGCCTCGTAGGGCAGCGAAGCAAGTGCATTCTGGGAGTTGTTGTCTTTCATCCCCATGAGCCAAAAATACATTTCACATTTTTACTACACAAATTACCCAATTTAAATACACATTCATCTTTCCAGCAGTGAAATATCCCTTTAAATACAGACAGGGTAATCAATGGAAAACAGAACAGGTGCATAAATTAATTAATAACCAAGGAAACTTACGATGACTAGGAACTTGGGCAAAATAAGCACAGGAGACACAAAACCAAAACAGGCTATACATGTGACAAAAGTATAATTTTAATAATAATAAATATTTGCATTATAATTATTAAAAATATTATTATTATATTACATTTATTTATGACAGTCAGTATATACTGTATGATCACAGTGGTTCCATAGCAGCAGTTGAGTCCTAAAACAAACAAACAAACAAACAAACAAACAAACAAACAAACAAACAAATAAATTAATAAAAAAAAATTATAATTAAACATTTAACTTAACAGTTGTATGCACTTTGAATTAGACAGTAATTCAAAATAGTAGAATTTTTGGTAAAACTTTATTTTGATGGTCCCTTTTGAACATTCTGTTGACAATAAGTAACTTTGCAACTGCATGTCAACTAGAATACTATCATTAGAGTATTAGTAAACTGTCTACTTAATATCTGCAAACTCTTTATTGAGATTGTCCTCCAACTATAAGTAACTTTGCAACTACATGTCAACTTATTCTGACCCTAACCATACCAGTTTATTAATACTCTACTAACACTCTACTGAGAGTTAGTAGCCATGAAGGTGCAACGTTACTTATAGTCAACATAATGTGTTAAAGGGACCATCAAAATAAAGTGAAACCGAATTTTTACTAGTGGTCTTTTGAATCCCATTGTATAATGTGGGCATGTTTATCTGCAGTTTCAATCACAGTTTCTAGTGATTTTTTTATATACAGTGTTAATCAGTGTGCCTGTGGCAGGGCTGTCTGAGGATGTTTCTTGCTCTCTGTAATAAATCATACTTGCACCTTTGGCCTGTCAATAAGAATTATAGGCCTGTAATCCAGACCCAGGGGCATATTGCTGAGAAAGAATCCATAAAGGCTGCATTTGTGTCAGCATTATTAGGAATGAGCAGTGTGAAATTTACAATCATATTGAAGCATCGCCTTTAAGAGAAGATAGTAACTATGGCAATGCCTGAGATTGACACTGAGGACAGTCGTGGGATCTGTGCTTCTTACTGAATCACAATGAAATGACAACGATTTAGTGGAGAACAGCGTGTACTATCCTGGCACCAAATTATGATGTAATCAAGTGTTTTATATACAGAAAGAGAGCGTATCTTATTGTCGATGAGACAGGAGTGCTGCAGTATACTGTTATTAAACAGCATGGTAAAAATAAACTGACAGTTCCTGCTGCTTACGAGCACTATTACTCTCAATTCTTGTTTACTGTTCTCTACAAAATGTCACTGACTTGTTATTTCCCATTTATCTTGCATTTAGAAGCTTAACACTATTCAAACGTGAGTCGCTCATGGGTTTATGGATATCTTGCTCATCAACATTTGTATATCCAGTAAAACTGAGAGTCCTTTGAAGGCATCAATAATTTTCATACATCCTCTGCTGGTAAAGCTCTGCAATTGCATCGACAAAAAGAAAAGGAATGGGAATAAAAATAAATAAATCTCCCCCAAAACATAAAACAGCAAGATAAAAGAGAAAAGTAGTGTTGAGATCACAACACCAGATGAACTAACGTGTGAAAGTTCATCAGACTATTCTTAGCTGTTTATTATCATCTGTCGCTCTGTATTTATACTTCTGAAGGATCCAAATGTTTATTTTTAAGGTCCCTGATCATTCCAGTCTGATCTTAAGAGCTTTTGCAACACATTACAGCATAGGCTGTTTTATGAACCTGTCACAATGTAATGCAGAATTTGACAAGGTTGTTATTGAAAGATGGGGTTGTTAAAAATATAATGGACACAACAGCAAATCTGCAAGCTGGTGTGTGAGCAATGAAGTACAGCACTCAGCTCTGCTACTGGTTTCACATGCAACGGGAACATTTACATATGAATCTGAAAGGTGCCGCTAAAAGTGTCCCATTTAATTCTAAAAGGGTGGAAATTGGTCCAAAAATATGACACATTTTGACAATTACTTTACCATCAGTACCAAAGGACCTCATAAAAATAAATAAAAATATAAGTAGGAAAATAAATCATTAAAGGCACAATATGTAACTTTTTTGCTTTAAAAATAGCAAAAATCACTCTGTTATATATTTTTTTTAGTTGTGTACTTACATTATCCCGACTGTTTCCAACAACTTTCAAACCAGGAGAAATTTGTAATTTAATTCGAAGACACGTCCTGTTTCTTTATTTCCGTTTTGTCGCCGTCAATGGCGTCATATCCGCATTGTCCCTGGTTTCCGCTCGTACTGCCATAGCAACCAGAGCTATGAACCAGAGCCCTCTGATAGTAACCACTGACGTGGACCACTGTGTAGATCGCAGTGTCTATTTGCATGCTGTTGTTGTTTCGTTCAAACATTATAGACTATGGCAAGCAGACCTTGTAGAAAAAAAAAAAGAACTAAAACGAGAATCAATATCAGCGCGGTGTTTTCGAGATGCCTAGCGCTCCCATAGACAGTATATAAACGAGAGCTCCACGTCCGAGACTTCGACCGCTCCTACATGTACTTTATTAAACAGGTGAGCACATTTACATAAAACTAATCAATGTTATATAGTTCAACAATGATAAAATGTTAGAATATGATCTGTATGTTATTCTAATGTTGATCTAGCTTACTGCTAGTCTCATACAGACAAACTAACACATTAATTTCAACACATTCAAATGCAGTTTAGTGATAGTGTAATGTTACACCAGATGAAACAGCACTGCGTTACCTCACAAGTTTAATTTGTTTAATAAACTGACCTGTGAGTAGTAATTCTACACTTGCGGGTAGTTCGGTAGAATGAAATGTCCATATTCCTTTTATATCCGCGGGACTCGCGTCGCGTGTGGAGCTGATAGTTGTCTCTTAGCAATCCCGAACTGCTTCATATCACAGTCATGATAAAAGCATCGATGTATTTACTCATCCATAAACATTATTAGATCGGTCGGCTTGACGTTGACGACAAGATCCATAATTCTTAGCAAATGTTGCGTCATCAAACTACGCCTTTGTTATTGTAAATAGGTTAGCGACCCCTAGTGGCGAAAAATTCCATACTGTACGTTTAATAAATGTTATATAATTTATTAAATAATAAACAAATAAATATAAGAGACAATAAATAAGATATTTAAATAAGATATAGTAATAAGATATAAAGACATAAAGATAAGATAATTATCTGTAACTTTACAGAGGCTGTAATTTGTTTTATATTGATTTCATCTCTAGAGCATCACTGAGCCACACATTTCTAAACCGACACTGTATTCCAAACTGTACGTAAAGAGCAATACACAACTATTTTTTGTGGCTACATAGTTGTCACGGTGTGGTGCAGGCAGAAGACGAAGAAGAATCAAAAGTTCCAATGCAAACTTTTACTCACAATATAAATCAAACTGGTACATAAAAGACGGGCAGAGGGTTCACACACATAATACAAAATAGATCGGACCACGAATAAGGTAACACGCAGGGGTTAAGTACACAGATCAGGGAAACGAGACACAGCTGACAAGACTAATGAGGAAACAGGTGTAACAGATGAACTAATGAAAGGTTACCGTGGAAACAAAGGAGTGGCGGGAAAACAGAATGAAGGAAGACATATGAATAATGAAAACAAGACTCAGACAGAAACACAACTGTGAGTGTGACAGTTGTCTGCATCAATTGATGATCTGAGGCACCACATTTTCTAATTTAGCTTTGTCTCCAGATCATTCAAAATATGTCTCCAAATGAAGGAAAATGGTTGTTTATCAGGCTTGTATGATACACAGTGTTTGCCAAAGCAAAGGATCAAGCCCATGGCTTAAACCTGCAATGAGCCCTGCCACTGAGCTTTATCCGATTACAGTCCGCAGAGCTTCTTCTCTCTGTATGCTTGCTGAATGGTGCTCCTTTACAATTACCTCTGATTATATACTCTCATTATATATGACAGCAGGATCATTTAAGGCGATGTTAACACTGCTGTACTGTTGCTATAATGTTGTTCATATTATAAGAACAATGGAATAAAATCTGTTAACTATTCACCGGGGCATATCTGGTGTATTTTATAATTAAATTGCACTGACCTCTTTTTTGGATAGTTTATCATAAAGTAATTAATCTCATCGCTTCATAGATCCATGGCAATTATTCCAGGGCAGTTGATTTCCCTCCCTCCTTTTTTTTAATTAGCTCATTGTAGGTTTTTATGAATAAAAAATGCTAGCGCAATACTCTATGTGCTCACAGGGGACTTATTTTGCCTTTTGGCCCAGATTCTTTGCTTTAAGCTAATCTCACTGACGTACAGTATATTACCTATCCTCTCACTATCCCCCCAACACACACACACTCACCCACCCACCCACTTCTTCCTCAGACTTCTCTTGCCATCTATCTGTGGCTCAGCAGTTTCTTCCTTCTAAATAAAAACCAATTAGTCTTGGCACCTACATTAAATATATAGGCTAGAGGAGCCACCTATTCATCTTCAGAGGCTGACACCTCTGTTGAAATGCTGGAAGACAACAAGAAGAGATGTTAGGATGTCTGTAGATATAGGGGATGCAGCCGAGGAAAGTCTTTTCTTAAAAAAAAAGAAAATCACGGAAAGATTGTTCTGTACTATATCATCAGAGTTTGGAATTTTAAATCACACAGTTCAATAAACAGGTTAATATTAAACAACTTACATTTTACACAAAACATTACCAGTTATTTGTGTGTTTTTGTTTCATCAACGAAAATAGTCCTAAACGAAGCCAAAGCAGAATCAACTATTGTGTGCTACCTGAAATCAGCGTGCTTGAATGAATCAGTTAAGTAAACGATTTGTTAGGGGTTAACAGTTTAGGACCCAAGGACCAGATGTTTGAAAGAAGACCCGGAGTCAGAATAATAATAAATTGAAGAAAAGTTTTACTGAAGTTAGTTTGCAGTTTCATCAGCAGAAGTCAGCTTCAAGACTCACAAGGAGTCTGTAGGCCGCCCCACTTACAGTTACAAAGATCACAGCAGTTATACCCTTCACCAAGGTCTAAGCTACATCCTTGCTTCAGGTTGAATGATTCTCATTGGCTAAGAAATATAAACAAATCTATTTCAGACCCTGAAGTTAGGCACGTCGTGACCTTCCAGGTCGCAGATTTGGGTTGCTGGGTGCCAGCATGTCCCGAACAACAACTCAGTCAATCTCCAATAATGCCAGTGGTTCCTTAACCTGCAACCAAGAAGACTAACACACACACCGACACACAGCTTTTCCAAGGTTGGATTTGGCCAGGCTCTAACTATAAACAGGAGTCTCGTCTCAAAACATCAAGATAACAAGTTCTTTCTCTCAAGGATAGGAAACTTTAGTCTAAATGGAAAATATAGGCTTTAACTGAGAAATGGTCCCATAGACTTCAATGACCCCTATTTGTTTTAACATGTTGAAGACCGTTCTCAAACACACAACAAGTCCCTATTTCATTTCTGGAAGCCGGGCTAAATAAGCAAGCACTGTTACTGCATTCAGATATCAAATACAGACATGAAAGAATGCATGAAAAGAACATTTCAATAATCACACTGGTAACTTCTATAACAAAATAAACTCTCCAGAGAAGTCATTCAACTCATTTGATATTTAGAAGGAAAAATATTGATTAATACCTTGATTATAATCACTCATTACATATACATTGAAGCAGCAGTTGATTCCAATCCACCCCCTTCAGATTCAATGACTCAGGCCGTGTTTCACTTTGCTTTTATAGTGCCCTTCTCTCGCTGACTTCCCTCCGTCTCATTGACTCAGATGTACGTCTTTACCGTACGTTACATGTAAATGGAACCTCTTGATCACTTGGAATCCACTATGAAAATTATTTATTTATATATTTTCCTTATGAATTTGATTGATGCATCATTCTACATATTCTGTATGCTTGGGCTGTTAAAATATCAAAATACAATGGTCTGATACAGTTTGAGGGGCTGTTTTATACACACAGATGGAAGATCAGGACCCACACAAAGTACTCAAAATAACTGTGATTTTCACCTCAATACTCAAGCATCCAATATGTAAGTACACTATATATAGTTTTACTTACTCATGAATCTGAAATGCATCATGTGAAGCACTTCATCTCCGCACAATCAACCTGTCTCAAACTGTTACCATGAGAAATGCATCTTATTCCTTAAGGAATTTGGCATACACCATCTGAAGCTAAGAGTCTTTCATTTTTTGAAGCTAAGTATTTCATGTCTATCTATCTATCTATCTATCTATCTATCTATCTATCTATCTATCTATCTATCTATCTATCTATCTATCTATCTATCTATCTATCTATCTATCTATCTATCTATCTATCTATCTATCTATCTATCCAAATTTAATTCTGTTCAGAATAGGCCAGAAATATCAGAAGCTAATTGGTAATATGAATATAGTAAAAAAAATAAGACCTGTCTGGAAGGACATTGACATTTAAAAGTAAAGTAAGACTCATTGTAAGTGTAATTTTGTATCAAATAATTCCATTACACCTTTCAGATCTTAAGTTTAACTTTTCAAAAATCCAACCTGCCATATGCATGACAGATCATAATTAACTTAAAACAGTATTTTGTTGAAAAATAAATACAGCACTCAGACATGCACAGATGTCTGATTTTTTCATGCTAATCATTAGGAAATGGGTTCACTGTAATGGTTGGACATGAATTACACACTTGGGCTAGATGACATCTTTATATGCGATGTGACAGCACCAAAAAAACGCAGTGACCTTGAATTATGCGCATATTTACAGTTTGTGTTTGCTGTAGTAAAATCTAACATGCTGGTAATAACTAGAGGACAGTTGCCACTGACACACTAACGACCCGACATATTGATCATTAGGGCCGATTCTGTGCTTTCACCACAAGTACTCACAGTTACTATGGTTATAGTCCAAACACAGTCCAACTAGCTGATGCTTTTGAGTAGGGCTAATGAATTACTGGTAGGGGGTGTTGGTCACGAGCAGACTGTAGCTGACAGGAGTCCATATGACCTACTTTAGACCCCCCATTCCCAAATCCAAAGTGCCACAGCCAGGCGTGTATGCCAGACTTCCCATGGGCACAGGGGTGGAGCAGTGCCAGCCAACAGCTATCCAATTATTTGCTCAACCCTGACCAGAATGAACAAGGATTACTTTGACTAGTCCATATCAAAGGTGCATTTAAATGTGCCCTTTATTGTACAGATGTTGAAAAATGTGTAGAACTTAAACAGCTGATCACTAACTAGCTTTAAACAGCCCATATAGATTACAGCAACCAAGAAGAGGTCATTTATAAATGAAAGAGCTTATTGTGGATGCAGTTTTTGGAAACATGACATTCAAGGCACTGTAAACAAAATGGGTAAACACAGATACAATTACAAATGTGCTAAGGGTGAGTGTGCACACACATCCTCAGCACTTATGTAAGTGTCCAAACATCTGAGAGAGAGAAAGAGAGAGTTTATATTTACTTTACAAAAGTATGATACATAAAAAAATAAAAAATAAAAAAATTAAAAAAAAGTTGAAATCCCACATTTTTTATGTGGTCTTTTTGGACACTCACTTTTTTTCAACATCATGGGATGATCTATAGGAAGCTGTGTGCTGAACAGTGTACTAGCAATTGAATCTGAGAACTATGAGAAAGCATTAAAGTGGGAAGAAGAGGATCGATAGTCCCCTCCCCGTATGTGGTGCATTTTGTCAATAAGGCCCTAATATGGTGCTAACGCATGCAACTCCTGTTCTGCATTACTGTACCTTTTTCTGTGATAAGATCTTCCTGATTTGTTGGGCAATGAGATTCATCAGATAAAGAGCATAACTTCATGTCATTTTACCAAACTGGTTTCTTGTTTACTATTGTTTAGACGTGTTTGTTGCTCATTTGTTGTCTGCACATTTACTCTATTTGGAAGTGGACACAAAGACTAAATAGCATCAGAGATTTAATTTCTGCAATGGCTACACTAATTTCTTAACTCAATTTACTAAAAAAACACCTAATGAGAAGATCTGTTTGTCTTTCTAATCGAGGAATCAATGACATTGATCAAATGAGTTGCTCCTGATCAATTGCAATTACTTTTAAGGGAAACCACGGATAAATAATTGTAACACTAGAGTTGCTAAATGGTAAACAATTAACATCAACATTTTAGGAATGAGGTACACATACTGCTTATTCCCCACTCATTGGGATTGTTCACCGCGCAATCAAAGCCAAGCCGAAGTCAAAACCCTTTCTGAGGCTGCTTTCTGTTTGTCTCGTGACAGACTACTAGGCTCAACTACGCTCAACATTCAGATAAACCATTATGATCTCACAAACTGATATATAAAATGATATCAAATGGATTTAAATTAACATCAAATAATAATCGGATAAAAAAAGAACATCTGAAGTCATTTTCTCACTAGTTTTTGTGTGTTGCCTCTGTACGTATCGCCCCGTTTACATGTAGCATTGTATTCCGATTATAACCAGGTGCAAGTCCAATCAGAATAAAAATGCTCCATGTCAACACCTCAATCGGAATAAAAATGCTCAAACCGATTGAAATTTCAGTCGGATTGAAGGGGGTGGAATAAACCTTTTCATGAACCGATCAAACGAAAGATTACACCATGTAAACGAGCTGATCCGATTACTTTGAGCGTACGTCTTTCTGCGCATGCCTGGTTTTGCGCCAGATAATTCTGTCAGCTAACATAATGCCTTCTGTTTGTGATCCGATGTGGATTCTGATCACCGTATAAGGTAGGAATATTTATACCCGATGCAAAAAAAACTATGCACGCTAACCATTACCATAGTAAACATGGAAAATATGTACGCTTGAAGAAATCAGACAAATCATAATCCTGTTTTTATTTTATTTTTCAGTAGCCTATGTCTCGGACTATCCTCTTTTTCTCTGACTGAAAATATAACTGTATCCTTCTGGGAGAGAGTGCTAAAGCTCCTCAGGTCATATTTTTGGTGGCATATTTGTAGAAATGAACATTCTTTCTAAATGTGATGTAAATACGTCCTGTTACTAGGCTACCAAATAAACAGAAACAGACGCGAATAAGTTTTGTGTCCTCTTTCTTTTGTAAACGTTCACAAACGTCATAAACGGTAAACCACTTTATTTCTGTGACTAATGTGCAATTTTGACACAAATTAATTCATTATTATAAATGTATCGATTTTTATTGTAAACCTGTGGTAAAACATCTATTCTTGGGTTTTAAATATTCAATTAAACAACAAAAATGCCAGCAAACAGTCGCTCTTGTTTTGCGATCGATCAGGCTGTTTCCAGTGATTTCTTTCTGATCAGTTTTCTGATAAAACTTCCTTTTTTTCTTCTTTTTTTTTTTATTTTTACAATAATGATGGCCTATATTTAATTATATGCTATAATGACTGTGATATGAGTATGAGAATGAAAAACTGATGCAAATAGGCTACAAAACAAGACAATAATTAACAAAGAACAATAGCCTACACAATACAATAAAATGCCACGTTTATGGCTCGCACTGGCCCGACAGTGGAAACGCGTCTGATGCCTACAACTAAACGCGACAATTAAGTGACGCACCATCTTGACAGGATTGAAAACGTGGAAATAATGAGCTTCCAGATCCGTCAGACAAGCTGTGTGCGCATGTCAGAAAATGACTTCGATTGAAAGCGTCAGCACATGTAAACACCAGATCGGTTTAGATAACATCCCATGTAAACAGTCAACCGGAATCCGTCAATCAGAACGATCTCAATCAGAATAGCAAAAAAGTGTGCATGTAAACGGGGCTACTGAGTGAAAACATCCAGCCACAAGCAGCATTAACATTAGCCAGTACACTGGCAAGCTGTTTATCTGTTGTCTTTGTATTTCTTATGGAACACAAGAGCCTAGCCATAGATGATTTGCATTCTAGTATTTGTCAAGTCGACAGTGGTTAACATTTCATGAAATGCCAGACTGCCCAAATATGCCCTGAGCACAGAGAACTGACAAACTATAGTGCAGAACATCTGCTGTTCTTTTGATATATGCAAATCTTCTAATGGAGTGGAAAAACACAAAAGTCTTATTTATTGTCCCCTGTGGGTACATATGAAAAGTTTAAAGCACTTCATGACTCAGAGCTACTACAGCCTCATGCCCCGGAGAAGCTAATTTATGATGCATGCACATTTAATATTAATTCTTATTATACAGAGTGCTCCTGATTTTTTGGTCAGCATTTTAAATATATCCTTTAAAGAAATAGTTCAGCCAAAAATTTTAATTTTGTCATTATTTAATCACTCTCATGATGTTCTAAACCTCTTTTGTGGAACAATATTTTGAAGAATGTTGGGGTTAAAACAACATTGGACCCCATGCATTGACATATGGACAACACACATGCACGCATGCACACACGCACGCACACACACACAAACTCAAAATCTCTCATGGTGAGTAAATTATGACAGAATTTAATTTTTTGGTGAACTATGATTTTAAGTTCACCTACTGGAAACCTGGAAATAAAAAATAAATTGTACCAAACAAATTTGTATGCTAAATGACTCTTATGAAGCCTCTTCTTTTAATTAATTGTTCAAAATGACAAGTTATAAGTGTGAATCACTGCCGTGCACAATTTACAGCATTAGTGGAGAGATAATCTATTTCATACAGAATGTGAGCAAAATTGACAATATACCCCAATGAATCAGCATGAAAGCTTGTGAGTCAGAATTGAACTACTTCTGAACATGCTGATTGATATCCAGCCCAACTCACTTTATCTGAATAACCCCCATTATGGAACACGTTCACTCATAAATCAAATCAATCAGTAGTGCCGACATATGTCCAAGATGACGGCAACACTGTCTGCGTAACATAAATATGTTCTATACAGCATAAAGCATGGATTTCAAATCAAAAGTCTGGTGTTGTATATAGACCACTGTAGTACACTAAAGAAACAAATATATATCCCAAAGAAAGGCTGTTTCTATAAATAGGCTGATCTTTATCTCTGGAACTTATTGTTTGTGCGCATTACAGCACAGACAGGTTTTTAAAGGTTAAGGTGGTTCCAAACCCATTTGTCTTCAACATCAGTCGAGAGTTTAACCCACACTCTCAAAATACTTTCAGTGTGAAAAATCACAAACCAAGACCATGCCCATTTGCAAAATTGACATAATAAATGAAATTTACCCTAATGAATCAGCTTTGAATCAAAAATTTAAATCGAAGGATAAATAAGAATAAAAGTGAATCTGAAAATGCTGATGGATACTTTGCCCTACTTTTTCTTGATTCTTCTTTTTCATTACTGAACATGTTAACTTGAGTAATAAATCAAATCGATTTAAGTCCAAGATAACTGCAACAAGCTGCGTAACAAACAAAAAAATGAATTAAGCATGGTTTCCTGAACCACATTATAATGACCTATCTGAAGGTGAGTTGTAGGGCTGAATATCCTTATCTGCCCTTCAGCTATAAAATGGTTATGGAAATCGAGATAATTTTGAGGCCTGTGTGTTATTTTCAGTTCAGATGATTGCATGGCACTTTGCAGCTGGTGTCAAACCCAACAGATGTGCATTTCTTACCTGAGGGAAAACATATCTTCATCTTTTCACCTCAGGGAAAACAAACACATCTTACTGTTAAATAATGTATATATAGCTGTACCTACAAATATTAACTATATTTTCAAGCAGGTTAATAAATCATATGGGTGAGTGGGTGGAATAAAACTCGACAGTAAATTTATATACTGAGACAAATGAGTAAGAGGTTACAATAATTCATAAAACCTTTATTAAAGTTTTTTTTATTTTATTTTTTACATTGCCTCTAAACAGTGTTTGTGTCATTGAATGTGTGTTTATACACAGTGGATAAGGACAGTACACTGGAGGGTGAAGCCATGGTGGAGACTTGACAGGCAGAACCAGGGAGATGACTGACTGAGACAAGGTTGAGGGCGTTGGAGACCCAGGCGGAGCCGAAGAAACCGGGGAACAGGTCCTGGAGACCAGACGGAGTCGTGGGGACGAGCGGCCAAGGTGAAACCAGGGTGCTGGAGGACTAAGGCGGAGCTGGTGCGCCTGAGGACTGAGGTGGAGTGGGATGAGGGATGAGTCACAGATGATGGCCCGTAACTCCATGCGATGGCAGAGTGACCACAATGTGGAGTCGGAGGGAAGTCTGGTAGAACTGTAGGGACAATGGTCCCAGGTGGAGCCGAGGGGACGAGGAGCCACAGTGGAGTCGACAGGTCGATGGGCCGAGGTGGAGTGATGGGCTCGAAGATACTAGACGGAGCAAACCGGTCGACAGCTTAGGGCTGAGCTGGTGAACTATCAGCCCGAGGCGGATCCACGAAACACCGAGCAGGTAACGTAGAAGGGGAGGAAGAGCTGATGAGAGGCAGTGAAGACAGGGCTGAAGGACTGGGTAATGCAGGCTGGGTTTAACAAACAGCCTTCCTGGCCGATATTGGACAAACTGACTAATTAAAAGTGGCCTCCTTAGCCGACACGGAATAGGCAGAATTCTTAGGAACGGCTCTCTTGGTCGTCTCGGAACAGGTAGAGGACGTGGGAGGCAGGGCGGGAACATCACAGACCTCAATAGTACAGTGCAGGGTGACGAAAAAGACTGAACTGTAAAAATGAAAAAAAAAATGAACTGAAAGAAACACAGAGCTTAAATACAAACAAACCAATCAATGAAATGAATGACAAGTGCGCATGAAAAATCCTAGAAACTAATTGAAACAGGAAGCTGAACTAAAACACGTGACAAACCAACCCAAAACAGAAACAATACATGAATATCAATAACAAAGTCTAAGTGGATGTAATTTTTAAAGCTTTATAAGGATTGGCAGAACACCAGAATTTCCATTTAAAACATTGCTCAAATGGACTGTATAGCAGATTCTACCCCTTAAATTGTAAATGAGATGCTACATGTGAATTTCCAGCTTGATCAGTCTCCTATTAGGCTGATTTGTGGATGTTCAAATTTAGCAAAGAACACAATATGTATGTACACTGTAATTATTTGACAGCTCTGTATTCCTGGAAATTAAACATTTAAACTTTTTTTTCTTTTTGTTTTTACAGAAAACAGCCTATAGCTCAATTTTAACAATATACTATGATATATGTATCAGCTAAAATACTTTTATAAAATAAAGTGCTTTAAGAGGAAATTGTTATTTTTACTCACCCCATGATGTTCCAAACCCATAAGTTTTTTCTGTGGAACAAAAAAATGTGAATATGTGAGTCACCAAACAATAAAATCAAGTCTGAGCACTATTTTTGAATGTGAACTGAACATGGATGTGAATGATGTTTCCGTAAATAATGTCCGTTCCTTGCATAAAGCTATTGCAAGAAGTTTAATGGACAACTTTTTTTAAAGATAATCATTAATAATCTACAAATAATCATTACCCATCACATTGACAGAATGGGTTAGTATCGGGGGGATTTTATCCATGGTTAAAAGCGATGTGTTGCCAGTTCTTGGGCTTTTCTTTTATTCTTTCGTAATACGACATTGTGGTCTTAGAATCAACTGGACTACACTTGCATGATTAACTTCTGGACACCATGAGCTACCACACTCTAAAAAAAATGCTGGGTTGTTTTAACCCAAATTTGGGTCAAATAAATATGGACAAACCCAGCCATTGGGTTAAATTTTTTAATTACATTTTTAACCCCATGTTTGAGTTTGTCCATATTTGACCCAAAATTGGGTTAAAACAACACAGCATTTTTACTGTATGGAAAAGAGCTGTGTTAAGATTCTTTAAAAGTTCTCATTTTTGTTTTAGAGTAGGCTAGAAAAAAAGCACGTGGATTTAGAATTACTTAAGGCTGAGTAAATGACAGATTGTTTATTTATTTATTTATTTAAATGGAAAGGTTGGTGTGACCATCAAGTAATGAGTCATTTATACTACATCGTTTGGACTCTTTTGGACGCTGGGAGGACTGATTCATGATGTGCATATATATATATTTGACTCATAATAATGGTGTCATATTATTACAGTGCTCTAGTTACTTGCCTCCTTCTAGAATTAGTTTAGAGCTAAAAATTTGGTTCAACCATGATGTCACTAACAAGTGACATCACTACTAACGGATAATTCAGTGTGGCTCCAGTTTAATGTCTCAATCCTAACACCGCGCGCACTGCAATCGATGGGATGAAATGCGAATGACGCATACAGGTTGAGGATTTCCTTCCCACACGAAAGTCTGACGTCTACCCCTCCACACATTTAACTTTCACCACACGCTGCTTTATACCTATGGAGGTTCTCCGACAGTCTGCTTACACGACTTCGCTTTTGCGCATGATACTGCGGTCCCGACGCCACTTCACGCTCCAACTCACCTTGAAACGCGGTGCTCTCAGTTTTTACATGGAGAGCGACGGAGAGGCGACCAATACCCGCCCCGACGCCTCCCCCACTGGCCAATGAAATCAGAGCGGGGGCGGAGCTAACAGCTAAATTGTCACGCTTGGTTTCACGCTGGCATTGCCATCAAGCCGCGTCTGGCTGCCGTGCGCTGGTGCAGGTGCTCTATTTCATCGAGAGAGGATGCGAAAGGAAAGAAGGGGAGGGAAAGAATGAAGGGAACCGTCGGAGAAAAGTATGCAGGGCATGAATAAAAGGGTATCAACAGCTGACAGTGTGTCTAACGTCCAGGGGCTCGGCTAAGAATGATTTATTGAAAGGGGCACTTTGAGATATGATGAGGTTTCTTTCTGGTTGGCAATAGTACTATGATTTGGTATGTGGCCACTTTGATAGCAAGTGTATTCAGCACCAGAGGAACAGCTGCTCAAGGTGAGTTGAAGTGCAATTTATTATATACAGCTTTATGTTTGTTGTGAGATATTGCTGAGTTTAAAATAAAATTCTGGGATTGGGTCATTCTGAGTTAATTTCTAATAATATATCTAAATTCTAATTTGATCATGTGGAATATTTTAAAGTAAACAGCAGTATAGCAGCTCTGGGTTATTTTGTTTTCATAATTATAATAATTATAGTTTTCTCTTTGCATAAATATTATTACTATGCCATAGTGACATTTCCATTTAAGGGCTAGTGTTTTTTAAAAAGTCATCTGAGCTTGCAAAACGAGGGTTTGAGCTGTTTATTCATCCATATTCATCTGTTCTTCTATACCATGAGTAACTTTAGGCTTGTATACTCCATATTAAGTGTGTTCGATTAAATTAAAGGGATTGATCACTCCAAAATGAACATTTACTGATTTTCTTTTTCTTGTCGAGCACAAAATTATATGTTACCATTCACTTTCATTGTATATTTGAGCTAGCTGAGGCTGATTTTGCCTATTTAGGTTTTTCAACCTCATGAGATTGAGTAAATGATGACAAAGTTTTAATTTTTGTTTGAACTATATTTAAGCTCTGAAAATATTAATTGGGGAACTTTAATTACACATCTGAAGGTGCTTTTACCAGGAATATGTATGGTGTTGTGCTCAGTAGTATTTTAATATATCAGTCATTTTGTGCTGTAGGTTGTTATAGTAATTCACTTTATGAATATTCTGCCTTTCCTGACCTTCCTCAGATGTCTTTAGCTGTTTAAACACGAGGCCACTCTAATAGAGCCATCATAATTGTAATTCAAGATGTATTCTGTGAATCTGACTGACCTTCAGTTCAGACTAGTTTAAAAAAGTGGTCTGTCTTTATTTCAAATGTTGGGTTCATGGACTCACATAGCCCTGCAATTTCCAATTTCTCCACTAGAGGGCTGCTAACTGTGTAGCAGCAAGGAGCATCCAATCTTGGGTCACATTTTGAGAACTTTTTCATTGCATGCAGTATGAATAATTATACATTTCCTATGTAAAGAGAGACATTATACGTGGTTTGATATGTTGCTGTATGTAGGTGTTATTTAACCCCTAATTTTTATGTGTAAAAAGCAGAATGTGATCATCTTACCTTTGAGCTGTGTCATCCCCTTAATCTGACAGTGAGACGTATTTCACCTTGCTGTTCTGACTGTGCACTTTGCTACATTCGCTCAGTGTCTCCCTCCTGTGTGTCAGAGCCACGCTGCACTACCCCAGCCCTAATGCAGATCTCTCCCTGCCCTCACCCTCCCGTCTCAAGCTGTTAGCTGGCAAACAGGCCCATAAACTGGCCAGGTGCCAGATCTATGCTTTGTTGTTCTGTCTAAACAGAGGACTGGGAGGCAGCAGTCTGAGAGTCATGAGCTGATGCATGGCTCCAGGTACTGTAGGCCCTCAAGGCTCAATGCTAGCTGACCGCACTGAACTTGTTGAGACCTCTAGCAGTCCACCTCAGGAACAGACCATCTTCCCTCATGAGAAGAGCATGTGCCCAACAGCTTTCCCCTTTTAAACTAGTTTTGTGTTTGTTCGAATGTCATTTTGGCTGGGGCTCAAATTGATCTTTTTATCTAAATTTGTCTAGATTGACAACAAGGAGGTTTATAATACCTGGAGAGAGCTGTCAGATCTCGTTCATCTCAAAAGAATTGAGCTAACCATCTGAGCCTTAAATGAAATGTGACTAATATAATATAATATAATATAATATAATATAATATAATATAATATAATATAATATAATATAATATAATAGATTGTTTTGGGGTTGGTAAGATGTTTTAAATGTTTTAAAAATATTTTTCTTATGCTCACAAAGGCTGCATATATTTGATCAAAAATACAGTAAAAACTGTTATAATGTGAAATATTATTACAATTTAAAATAACTGTTTCCTATTTAAATATATTTTAAAACATAATTCATTTTTTTGTGATGGCAAAGCTGAATTTTCAGCAGCCCATTCACAGTCTTCAATATCACATGATCCTTCAGAAAGCATTCACATTTGCTTATTATATTATATTATATTATATTATATTATATTATATTATATTATATTATATTATATTATATTATATTACCCTTTATGCCCTACAATGTCATAGTTACAGCATCTACCATGAGGGGCTAACAGGCCATGCTAACCAGCCAAAATTTTGACTTTGGGTGACAGGATGTGATTTGAGCTGATGTGGGTACATATGAAATGATGGTGATTTGTTTTAGCAGTTAGCACATGCTAGCAGACTACATTCTGCCGGGTTCTTAACCCATGTAGCTGCCAGCTGGAAAAGGAGAATCTAAAGAAAGCTTGCTCTGGAGGTTTGTACCGCAGTCTATATGTTTCATGGAAAGCTTGTTAGAGGAGGGCTAGCGGGGGACCTGACAGCTGCTCATTTTTAAGCGGTGTTGGATAACATTGTGTTTTCCAACAGTCATCACTTCTCTTTCATCCTCAGGCTGTGATAGCTTGATCCAGCAGAATGATAAGCGTGTAGGATTCTTCCTTGTGGAAAAATTCAAATAGTTTATATAACAAACAAGCAGCCTGTCATCACATCTGGCCTAATTTCCAACACAACTCACATGAGCATGTCACCATCATAGTCGTTTATGTCTTGGTAGTACAGATTGCAAAGAAAGAACCCCCAAATTGCTATATTTCAACTTACTGGCTTTGGTTATATATGCAATATATATATATGCAAACCATGAGCGCACAGCTGAGGCAGCCAATTTCCAAATGAATTTTGTTGGCTCCAGTGATTCTGAGGGAGGGATAATGCTTTGGGTTATAAAGAACAAATAAGAAAAACAACTATTAGAAAACATACATTTTTAAGTTTTATTATAGTTACTTTTCATTTGTTTGGGGGAGAGAGATTTAATTAATAATAAAAAAAATATTTCTTAATCAGTATGTTGTCTTGTTTTCTTGTCTTGCAACACCGCTAAATATCGAAACATTCTCTAAACAAGATTAATTTACTTGGGAAGCAAAATTGCTTAAGATATTATAACTTTATCGCCTGGTTTCACAGACAGGTCTTAGATTAAGCCAGGAGTAAGCTTTAGTTAAATTAGGACATTTAAGTAGCTTTTATAAACGTGTCTTAGAAAACAAAACATTACTGGTGTTTATCTTGAGGAAAAACAATGGCACTGACATTTTAAGATATGCCAGTGCAAGTTGCTTTAAGTTAAAATAGCTCAAACATGCATTTTAGTCTTGGACGGCTTAAGCCTTCTCTGTAAAACCGGGCATTTATCTTGAGTAAAGTTTATTTTTCTTACCGCACTAAGTGAAAATCGCAATAGATGCTTTTTACATTCTACAATAGCAGTTTTTTCTTTGCACTAAGTGTAAATAGCAGCCGTTAGATGTGATTAACACTTTATTCCCACTACTAAATCTTTAGGCACTTTATTTCTACTTTTCGAATATTTTCTTAATTTTTTATTTAAAATAAACGCCTCTTCAAGCTGATATGCAATGGGAAAAGGGAGAAGAATAAGTTCGGAATTTGAACTTGGGTCGGTCGCGTCAAAAGCTTCTGTCAACAAGATTGTCAACAAGCTGGGCTATTTGCACTTGGTGTGAAGACACTCCGTTTTCTTACTCCAATGCATTGGTAAAACACATACTGCACTTCATATATATATGAAGTGCAGTAGGTTGTGTATCACATTTGTGTTCCGGATATCTTGTTCAGTTTTAAACTGAAAAAAATGGACAAAAATGTTCAGAAAGCTTCCTAGCACTATAGATATATGAAGTGAATGTCTTATCTATGTCTGTGGCTGGATTCCATTTCTACTTTCTCAGCACTTCAAAGGCAGTTTCCTGTCTCTGATACTCTCCCTCTTCTAGCGCTTTCAGTGTAGTCCACCACCACAGCCAGTGCAAACCATGTGCCTGAGCAGACTCCCCGCTGAAGCAATGGAAGAGTTTGTCTCATTCAAAAATTTGTGGGTAGAGCCTTTTTGAACTGGATGTTTCTATAATCCACAGACTCGTTCAACTGTTAGGAAGTTGGATAAAAATTCTTTTTGGGGAGAATAATGGGATGACAGATGTGTGATGACAGATGAGTTCTATGACTTTGCTATTAAGTTACATACTCAGTACATTAGTTCCCCAATGTAGTATTGTTGTGTTTTCCCTGATCACATTAAAGTTGGGAATGAGCAGTGACTTGGCGATACAATATTATATTGTTATATGGATCACCGTACAATCATATTGTAATATTTTATAGTTATAGTTCAAAATTTTGATAATTGTGACCCTGGACCACAAAACCAGTCATAAGTCGCACGGGTATATTTGTGGCAATAGCCAACAAAACATTGTATGGGTCAAAATGATCGATTTTTCTTTTATGCCAAAAATCATATTAAGTAAAGATCATGATCCATGAAGATATTTTGTAACTATCCTACCTTAAATATATTAAAAATGTATTTTTGTGAGTGTATGCAGCACAATCGGCAACGTAAATGTAGAATTTTAAAGGTGATTTTCTCAATATTTAGATTTTTTTGCACCCTCAGTTTGCAGATTTTCAAAGAGTTGTATCTCTGCCAAATATTGTCCTAACAAACCATACATCAATGGAAAGCTTATTTATTCAGCTTTCAGATGATGTATAAATCTCAATTAAAATAAATGTACCCATAAGACTGGTTTTGTGGTCCAGGGTCATAATTTGTGATTGTTAAGGCATTTTGAACAAGAATACTGTAACTTGTTTCGCTTAACTTGTTTAATCTGTGTTGTACTTAAGTACTTTAGGCTGTTTTCTCATTTATGAGAGAAAAAACATAAAAAAACATAAAAAAATAAATAAATTTAGTTTCTATTGTAAAATATTGCATTAGTTGTATAAAAAATGTTTTTATACTATCATTTACTATATTTATTTGCTTGGTCACTGTCAATGTTGTTGTGTGTTTTGGTTCTTTTGCTGTTGAAGGACCTTTGAAATAACTGAAATAATTTGGCAAAGTGATATGGAACTGTAATTCGGTCAAGACCTGCCTGGAACTACTTTAGCTGTGTGTTTCCCTGAAAATAATTGCACATTTTAGAACGTTCATCAGCCAATCAGATTCAAGCATTCAACAGCCCTGTAGTATACATTTATGTAGTTACATAGGCTATATGTAATAATAACTTGAAACCCTGGTCTTCTAAGATTTCTTTTTTAATATCTTCCTCAATGAAATCATTCACCACTCACATACTCTACATACTCCTTGAACCTTGATGCTCTAGCATCAATTTTTCACCAAAGGCCGGCCTGCGACCCGATTGATGTGGATAGGAAGTAACAGGCCACCTCTGGCCCAGGGCAAAGGGCTTGTTCCATAAAAGTCACTAACCCTTATATGTCAATCAGCTGGTATTTGGGCCAGCATTGACTCAGGTCCCCCTCCCCCAAATACAGTCTTCCTCTTACTCTGTAGATGCATGCAAGACAACACTAGTGGAAGATGTTCCATATATAGATACCTTCAAAAGAGCCCTGTGGAATTCAGTTAATTATGCATGACTTAGCTCTGGCGTTAAAGTAAAGAAAGTATGTTTCTAATTCAAGCTCATCAACACATAAAAAACACCCCTCCCATGTTGGAGAACATGCCAGATGACTGATTTATTCACGTCATGACACTCACTGACTCCATTTAAGTGCCATTAAAGATCTAGATTTTATACAATGATGTAAAACTATCAAGTTTACATTTATGCATTTGGCAGACGCTATAATCAAAGTCCCAAGTAATTTCTCTCGGCGGCCATCTTTGAAACGCCTCTTGGGCAGCTGTTTCAGTCATTCAAGTGCTCCTGTCACTTTGAATGGGGAAACATCAAATTCTCCAAAGCTGTTCACCAAGCTTGCAATTCAATTTCATATTTGAAATCACCAATGAAATCTAACAATAACTGTCTCATAAATTTTGCTTCTAAACACTCAAATCATGACAAACATAATGCATTTTTCAGGCTGGACCAACCAATGCCCATGTGCAATCCTAAGTGTGTGTCTCAGAACACTGACGCTGCATCCAAAATCGAATACTTCTCTTTTATTTAAAGGGCGGTACTTATTCTGCCTTTTTGCACATTGCACTTTCTCCCATTCATAATAATTTGAGTGCCCAGTCTTTGTATAACTAAAGTCTTTGGCTATTAGGCTATCTATTGTGACTTTGACATCCACTTCAAGAACCTTGTTTACCTTTTAACCTTTATTTTATTTTATGTATCGTCCACACCGGGAATGGAAGAGCTGGTTTATTTTTCATGTACTGTGTGTTTAGTCAGTGGAAATCACTCTCTTGGTCTAAGTACAGCTTAACGTCTGGTTTAGCACTTTGGAAATCACTGAGCAGAAAGTCTTTGATCTTTTAAGAATTGAGAGCATGGGCCTATTGATCGATACACTCTCATTGCTCTCGTTTAGATCTGCTTCTGTGATGTGGCCACGGCCTACATCACACCAAAATGATTGAAGAACCTTGTTTCTGTGTCGTTTGTGGATGATCCATTGATAATGCAGTGATATATCTTTAAACACTTCTTGGGTTTAGAAAAAGAAATGTCCCTTTTGATTGGCACAAATGAAAATGATGATAATCAAGGACGCTCAGTAGATGGTACTCCAGCGGTGTGGTTAGAGTGCTGACTAATGGAGGAGTGATGCCAGTGTTTAGTCTGACTCAGCGTCAGAGAGTGAAGAGGAAGAATCATGATCCAGCATCTGGAAGAGGAGTTCTTAGTGTTGGGTCAGTAGGAAACACAAAGGTGAATTTGGGATTTGTGCAGTTCGAAAAATGATTGGGTTTGGTATGCTACTGTTGAAAAGTTTGGGGTCAGTAAGTTTTTTTTTTTTTAGAAATATATATTTTTGGGGGGGGGGGGGGGGGGGGGGGTTGATATTACTATGAAATGCTGCTCTTTTGAACTTTCCATTAGCTCTGCATTAGCTGGGTGTGTTACACATATATACAAAGATGAAAATGACCCCTTCTGTTTTTCAGGTTATGATGTATCTGAATGTCTTTGATTGATTGTGTCAAAGGTGCATGTTGTATAAATCCCAAAAGGAGACGTGTGACACAAAAGCAAGCAACTTTTAATGAACACAAAGATATATCAGGTTCTACACATGAACATTAAATGTTTATTTAATACAAGAAAATGAACAGATGGAAAAAGGGTCTAGATGATTAACGAGACAAGGAACAGGTGTGTAACTAATAAGAAACCATGACAACTAATAAAGAACTAGTACACAGGCAAATAGAGTCAATGAAAACCATGACTAGAAACTAAACAAGACAATAGGTGTGTTCGACTGAAAGTGGCCGTGAGTACCGTGAGAAAGTACCGTGAGAGAGTAGACGGCTCCGAATGCTTTTGAATCGCTCGCTACTTTGATGTCATACACCAATGCTCAAATTTTGTTCATGCTTTTTATTATTTCCCTTGTGCAGCTTGAGGGATTTGTCATATACTGTAGGCTAATTGATTCTAAACTTTGACTATCAGTTGCACATTGTCTGTATTTAATGATATGAGAAGTATAGATGCACAGTATCCCATACTGACTTAATATTTGAGATTTTTTTTAAATTTATTATATCAGCTGATTGGATATTTAATTAATTTAATTCATTACATTTTACATAATTTAATGCTCACTCAAAGTTAATCTTTAAAAACACTAATAGTTTAATAACACTGTTAAATGCCATCTTTAGCGAATCTCAAAATATATGATTTGTACATGATAATATTGTTATGCCTAAAATTCACTTGTAGCATTTAAAATGACTTATTTTAGTTTTCAGTAAAAACAGGAATAGTAAAAATAGTGCAGAATTTTAATATTGGTGCATCCCTAATGAGGAGTGGTACTTCTGTTCAATGAGATTTCAGTGTGGGCGGAACTACTCAGCTTGAGGCTGCAGAAATAGAAACCATGGCTGATAAGAACAAAACTCAGTAACAGAAGAAGAGATACATTTGATCATTTATCGTGTTATCACTTTACGTTTGGTGTAACACAGCACACTATCATCAGCCATGACAACACTATCATCAGCCATGACGACACTATCATCAGTCAGAGATAGAGACAGAAATGCCAGACTGCATGTACACTTTGAGATCCCGTTGTATTGTGTGCGTCAGGACAGGCTGCTGGACTTCACAATGAATTGACAGAGATGTAGAGAGCGTGTGTGAGTATGCGACTCTGCTGACGCGCGTGGGCCGGGCAGGCAGCCAGACAGCATGCTGATCGCCTCTCTCCCTGCCCCCTGACTGGACCACTTCCCCTCGCGTCTCATTTTTCAGCTGTCCATTGATGCAGTGCACTCGGCTTCCTCCTGCTCAGCTCCACCATGTCCATTAAACATTCATGCTCTGGCCATGAGATACTTCAGTACTGTACCCCACACTGTAAAACATTATTGTAATTTTAACTGTAAAAGACTGTAAAAATGCTACAGTAAAAACCTGTTACACTGTAAAAAATTTCTAACCTCTCCAAGTCAAAATCTAAATTTTTAAATTGGCCCAGGTGCAATTCTTGTTGCAATAGTCTGTTAACATTGACTCAATGAGAAATAATACGTCAGACTAATTGAAAAATTTAGATGTGATCAGTCACTAGAAATTTTTGACTTGGGGATGTAATTTTTTTTACAGTGTAAGTGGTTAACATTAAGTTCCTTTACTAGAGAAAAACTGTAATAGATCTAATCATTTCATGTAATTTTACAGTAAAATACAGTAAAAAAATGTGTGTATCTGCAATATTTTAGTATTTACCAGCTTGCGGAAAAGCTGTTTGTAACTTTGATTCGTCATGTGGTTTTCTCTTTACCCCTGTTTTATTATAGTACCGTATATGGTGAAGGTACAAAACCAATTTTAGTATCAGCGTGGCCTTGCTTATTCAGCCGAAAAGGGCTTTTTTGAAATGTTTAAGTTTTTTGTGTAAATTACAGTTTTAAAATGTACAGCTTGTACTGTAAATATGTTTTTTTTTTTTCTGTATTTTTCCAGAATTATGCTGGCAACCACAGCTGCCAGTAATCCTCTGTAAATACGACTGGATTTTTTTCTTTTTTTTTTTTACAGTGCAGGCTCTCTGCCCAGACAACTCTCCTTCTAGCTGTCGCCGCCCCTCTCGCTTTTCTCCCCAGCCCTCGTTTTCCTATCCTCCACCACCATCCTTCAGAAAGCAATCAATTTTGAGCGCACTCTATCTGTGCATCCATCTCTCTCAATCTGTCTGGCTGCGCTATAGATCTGTTAAAATTAGATTCATCATTCGCCACGAGTCCACGTGTTTGCTCACTGTGCGTACTGCGGTGGACGCCTGGTATGGGATGTGAAGCAGGCGGGATGCTGACTTGCTGTAATGAGTCAGGCCTTCCTGACTGAGCTGCCTCCTCTTCTCCTTGTGGCATGGCGCCCAACTTCGATCAACTTTCTCCTTCAAATCCAAAATATCCACTCTTCCACACCAATCATATCTGCCCAGCCTATCACCCCTCAATTCAGAGGTTAGACAGACCATAAATAAGGTTTAAAGGAATATTCCAGGTTCAATACCAGTCAAGCTAATTAATCTAAAGCCCAAAGCATACATACGTTTTTTCATGAACGCTTTAGTGTATGCATACATCCAAACACATATAGCCTTTCAAATTATACTCCATTTGATAGCATGCGGAAACACAAAAACTCAACACATACACACTAGAAGTTTTATCCTTTCCAGTGTCTGCTTTGTTTCTCTCCAGAAGTAATGAGCGATCAAATGTATTTGTACTCATTTAAACTAGTGTTTATTTTGCAATCTGCCACACACAAGCACTCATAAGTGTGTTATTGCCACCTCTAGTAGTTTGGCTTTGTTACGTCTCATCTGTTTCTTATATGACTGTGAAACAACGGGTCAGTCAGCGCTGAAAAAGGCAAATGTGCGAGCTGAGAATAAAGAGTATGCTGAGTTAGAAAAATCTGGCTATGCGTGACAAAATGTATGCCATGCATAGTGCATAAAAACCGTGAAAACCTAAATGTACTTTAAGTGAAACACTAACTGGTCAGTTAGAACAAAATCAGTCCAAAGTTTGTTTGGAGTTAGTTTGGGGAGTTTGAAATTGCTTGTCAAATCAAACTTTCCAGGAAAAGTTTGCTCCTTCTGGTAAACTACCAGTTACATAGGTAGGTATGCTCTGAAGCTCTGATGGAAATCTTCTCTGGTTCATTTCTTTTGTTCAGTCCGTCGAGGTCTGACGAGTAAAAGCAAGAACACACTGGAGAGCTGCTTTCTCATTGTTGTTCTCATTGATATCAACATTGATTGTTTTTTTTCCCCATGTTTTTTCTGCTTTAAAGCTGCTTGCAAACATATCCACATATCGTTATTATCAGATGCTTTCTTAACTAATTTTTGCTGATATTTTTTTTTTAAAGGTGGGACAAGTTAATTAAAAAATAATTTTTTGTTGTAATTAACATTATGCAACCTCAGAAAAGTGTACATCCATATGTGGGAGATGACATATGGACATTACTGTGTGTTTTTTAATTTTGGGTGGACTGGCAAATGTCTGTTGCAAATTAGATAATATGCCAGGTTTCACAGTCACAGACCAAAAAAGCACCAACCCATTCATCATCCCACATCATGAGCCCACCATAGACGTGTCTGTCCATTGCCTGTACTCTTCCTTTCCACCAACAACAATTTTGTCGGGAAACAACTGCTTTGCCAGTGGCTATTAAAAATGAAAATAGTACTACTACTGTTAACGTGTTCTCTTGGCATGTTCTCCAGAGTGCAGTGGAATGAACCACTACGGCATACGAAAAGCATACTAGATGCACACAGAGAGTGAAAAGGTGAAGGGCAGGTAAACAGGGAATATCTGGCAGATAGAAATAGAGAGATATATTGCCAGAGAAACCAATTGCTGCTTATATAATGCTAGCCAGTGTAGAGAATCGTAGGCGTCTTCTGCCATTGCTAACACAAATGAGCATGTGTTTGGGAATATATTTAGACACAGATTCTGTTTTTGTCTCAGTTATTTTTGTATTTGATAGGATTAATGACCTGATATTTTTAAATAAAAGTTCCCGGGAATTGCTGGAGCGCCAAGCGCTGCTTTCTTTGAGTGAAAATGAGCCAGAAAAAAATTGTGTTAATTTTTAAGTATCTGTATTGTTGTAATCCACATTTTCTGGTCAAAATCCACATTTTAGCACAGCAATACAACAATTACTGTAATAAAACATGATTTGGATGAGCTCAAACTCAAAACTCAAGTCACAGAAGTTATGCTGGAAGGCTGCAGATTAATCACTGACTCTTCAGCCATGAAAAGTTACACACTAAGAGGATTGAATACAGTCAAAATTTTCCCAACAATATAGGATTAACAGCCAGCCTCTGCCATAGATGCCTGACTATGTTCACAAGCTCATATATTATAGTGTGCCCACCATTGTCAGATTTGCTGTCTTTGCTTGTAAATGAGCACAGTTTTGCTTAATGAAATTTCACAATATTCAATCAGTGCTTAAACATTTCTGTTTAGCTATACTTTAAAAAAAAAAAAAATCTTATTGGGGACCGTTCGGTATTTATGAAAGGGGCCACCGGTGGAAAATAGGGGAGGGTCATGTCTTTTTATTCTTTGTTGAGGGGAGGGTCATCCAACTTTTTTTAGTCTAGGGGGAGGGTCACCCAACTTTTGTGAAAACAGCAACATTTCAAAGTGGCTTGTTTGGTGCATATTTTTTTACATGTGGCTCCATGTAGCTCTCGCGGTCTTGGCCCCCCATCGCTATCAGATGCGTCTGACCCAACAAAAATCCAGTTTGGCGCTGTTTGACAGTGCGCGCTCAGAAAAAGTGCATCATGTCAGAACTGAACGCCAATGAAATGTTTACCCGGCAAAGCTTTAAAGCACGAGCAAATAATTAAGCGAAGCGATGCGTTTGTGTAAGAAAAAATATTCATATTTAGAACTTTATAAAGTAAAATAACTAGCTTCCGGCCAAACGAACATACGGATTCGACTCAAGTCTAGCGCAACTTATGCGAGTAATGCAATATACTGCTGATATTCACGCTACGTCTTGATGTAGGCTATACTACACTTCTTCTGGCATCATAAGTTGCGCTATAGGCGCAAGTAGACTGCATGTGGCCGTTTGTCTGGAAGCTAGAATTTTACTTGAATTTTACTTGTGAAGCTAGAATTTTACTAAACATGTTAAATATGAATATTTTTCAGAAGGCCTTTATTAACCCCCCGGAGCCGTGTGGAGCACTTTTATGATGAATAGATGCACTTTTATGGACTTCAAAACAGAAACACCCATTCACTGCCATTATAAAGCTTGGAAGAGCCAGGACATTTTTTAATATAACTCCGATTGTATTCATCTGAAAGAAGAATGTCATTTACACCTAGGATGACTTGAGGGTGAGTAAATCATGGGCTAATTTTCACTTTTGGGCTATCCCTTTAAGTCGTCCTTGCGATGGAGGTTTGGTTAAATAACTAGGCTAGTTCTTCCAATGTTTCATCTTTGGACTGGTAAAATCGACGTCATAGTTTGTTACTGTCTTTAGTTTACAGTGTACAATCGCTGAGCTGTAGGAGCCTCCAGATGGAGCTGAAGTTCAGTTATGCAATGGTCGTTTTTGAGCAGAGTAGCTTGCTGAAAGGAGGGATTTAGAGAGATTGATTCATGCATGGATTCGTTCGAGAATCATTGAAAAATACCTCCAAAACAAAATGAGGAGACTTTAAAATAGCATAATAGGGGCACTTTAAGTGTACTTAATTGTCATAGCCTTGTGCACGTCCCTTGAATTAATCAATTATTTTTCACAAGAGTTTTCAGTGTAGTCTATAGACCTTATTCTCCAGAAAAACAAGCGTGCAGCCATCTTTAGAATTTTGTGTTTGAACTTCCATTTTTGCGGTATATGGAAGTTTTTGTAGAGTTAACTAAAGTTATTATGAGCATTGTAATGTTTGAAGCGGATGTCATAACAAATGTCAGTCGACCAGAAATATTTTAAAACGAGTGCTTCATTCATAAATCTGGAAGATCTTACCTTCATGCTGTGGAAATACAAACCGGAAGACAGCTCAGTGCTGAAAATGGGTGGGGATACATAAGGTCTATAGAATGAGATAACTACTTCACACCAAGCGTAATCACTCTCCACTTCCCTTTATTGAAAGTCACATCCAGTTATTAAAGGGGTTATAAAATGGAGAATCAAAATGTTCTTGATATTTAAGCTGCGTTCACGCCATGTTGTGTCAGTGTTCACTGTCATTTCAATATGACAATATGATGATCAACTCCTATATTAATCTACAACGGTCATGTGGTACAAGTAGAAGCTCTCCGAAAATTCCCAGCTTATAAATTGTAATCATGAGCTCTACGAGGACGTGAATTCTCTTTACAAGTTAAAATCTAAAATAAAATAATCTAAAAATCTAAAATCTAAATAATGACTACTGGCTACTCTACAATAAAAACATAGGCAACTTTCAGAACTCAAAACTAACACCTCAGTATAAAATATTAATTATTTTTTTCTACCCTTTTCAAACGGCTGGATCTGAAATCGTGAGAATCATGATGTCACGATTCTCCTCGACATGCCCCTTAACATGCGTCATCATCGTCGTATGAAATCAAAGTGTTCTGAACAACTCATGTCTGTCCATCAAACACAAGAGCGATACTGCTGTTGGATAAAGATGTCGAGTCAGACCTCGGCTGCATCCGAAAACGTACTGCCTTCGGAGGATGCATTCCAAGGTCGGAAGGCATTAAGGCATGTCTGAATCCAATGTTAGCTTCACTTCCTGTCTCCTGAGATACCTTCACCTGATTAATTTTTGAAGGCAGCATAGATGTATCCTTCGTTGCCTTTGATATCCCACAATCCTGTGTGTTCCATTCGGTAACAGTTGAGCTAGAAAAAGAAAGATGGCATCTGAAAGTTGCGGTTGCTGGTCAATTTGTGTGTAACTGTAGGTTTTTGACCAACATTTTCCACTTCTGATGTCCTTTCTAGCGAGAAATTAGTACTGTAGTAATTAAGTATTTGTTTAGTTCTCACCAAAGCTCGCTCTATTTTGCTGTAGATCATTAAACTGTTGAGCTGCCTCAGAAGTCTGTCTGAAATCAGTTTCTTGAGGTGCCTTCGTGCTTAAATGCTGCCTGCAGAGTCATTGCCTGATCGGGCATTGAGGCAACAAGTCAACTGCCTAAGTTTTTGGATGCAGCTCTTGTTCTGTCAGGGGATGTCAAGAAACTGCACCTGAAGTTTATTTTTAATGATGTGCCAAAGCAACTGAAAGATATTTTTCGTTTGTTCTTCACATTCACATCGGACTGTTTTGTGAATTATTCCCAACATGCTGCCGGTTTTTCAAAACATGTTTTATTGAAAGATACGGCAGTGCCAAGTATTTTGTCCTCGGAGGCAACATGGTTGAGTACATTTATTTATAATCATACTGTGTCTACACAGGACGCAACAAAGCGAACGTTCCAAATCCATTTTTCCTTCATGTCAGAAGTAGCGAAAGGGCTTTGAGTACGTCAGAAATATGATGAGTCATCAGTTTGCTGTCGGGATTTGTCATGTCATGTCACACCGCATCTAGTGTAGATAGCATAACTGATTATTATGGGTTCTATTGGCTTTTGTCATGTCGTACTATCTGCGTCCGGTGTAGACACGATGTTACAGTGTGTTTGTAATAAACTTCAAACTAGCGTTTAATGCTATTAAGACACAGAGCGTATCATTGTTTGAGTGTTGCTAATGAAATCAAGATACCCGGACCGATTATTTCAATTTCAAAAAGTATGTCCAAATTCACGGTACTCATAAAAGAGAATAGGTAAAAAGTACCCGGATGACCTACTTACGATGGACACTTTACTATCCCACGAGGTAAAATTTCGGAATGTCAGTAAAGTGTCGTAACTAATCTGACCTGCGCTGGTAGGTCATGATAATGACAACATGGCAGATGTAGTACGTCCGGATTACATTCATAATACACACATTCAGACTATTAGAATGTACATTTTTAGCTGTCATGAAATAGTTACTTATTCAAAATAAGTACCTACTCAGTAGAATATGTGATTTCGGAGACAGCCAGAGTGTTTTCCCCAGTTTTTAACTTTTACAAATATTAGACCTTTTTGGTGCAGAGTTTATAAACTAACCTTGAGAAACATAATATAAAACTAATATGAAAAACTACGAATCAGCTATCTTTGCAAGCTAGTACAGTATGAAAGGCTCATGAAACTCTAAAACACATTTTTTGACGTTAACAGATATGTACAGGTTGCATGTCAATGAAAACAACAATAGCACTCATTCAGATATTGTTTTCAGCTGTAAAGGTGAATCGGCAAATGCTTCTATCCTCTCTAATGACAGCTATATAGTTGATTTGAAATTTAGGCTAATAGTAATTCAGAATACAAATAAATGCATCAAAGAATACCAATTACTGTTTCCTGTAAGAACTTTATGTATTCTTACAGTTCTTAAAAAGTAAAAAGTTTACATTCATCAATTATCTACAAAATATCTTAACATTTAAAGGGATAGTTCACTTTGAAATTAAATTTTGGTATGTTTTAGCTTACCTGAAGGGCATCCAAGATGTAGGTGTCTTTTTTTCCGCAGTAGTTTCAATTTTGATATTTTTAGGTCAAACCGTTCTTGTCTGACAGTCATATCATGCAGGTCTATGGTCACGGTCTCAAAGAGCATGCACAGAGTCCAAATTAAAACAATTCCCCATCGTCCAAATTAAACAATTCCCCATCGTAAGTACACATTGATGGCCTAAGACACGAAACGAGCGGTTTGTGTGAGAAAACGAACAGTATTTATATCGTTTTTACCTCTTATACACAGCCACGTCCAAGTGATCTGTGGGCGCGAGCGCATCCTGCTGTGTGTCGTGTGCGCTGACTGGTGCATAGATATATACACTAGATGTCACCTTGGCTACGGCAGTTCATTGGAACGAATGTCTTTAATGCGACATCTAGTGTATATATCTCTATGCACCAGTCTGCGCACACGTCACACAGCAGGAAGCGCCCGCGCCCTCAGATCAGTTGGACGTGGGTGTGTTATAAGAGGTAAAAACGATATAAATACTGTTCGTTTTCTCACACAAACCGCTCGTTTCGTGTCTTAAGCCATCAATGTGTACTTACGATGAGGAATAGTTTAATTTGGACGATGGGGAATTGTTTTAATTTGGACTCTGTGCATGCTCTTTGAGACCGTGACCATAGACCTGCATTATAGGACTGTCAGACAAGAACGGTTTGACCTAAAAATATCTAAATTTAAACTACTGCGGAAAAAAAGACACCTACATCTTGGATGCCCTTCAGGTAAGCTAAAACATACCAAAATTTAATTTCAAAGTGAACTATCCCTTTAAGCGCTTTGAGTTGAATTGCAGAAAATAAAAGCTTAAATAAGTAATTGAGCAATTTAAAAAAATTCTAATTTGCAGTAAATACCTGAAATCTGATTGTATTTTTCCCAGATTTAAACCAGCATGTCAGTCTGTTGACTTTTGGTTACTTGCCAGCAAAAAAAGAGAGGAAATTGTCACAGAAGCTTTAAAACCTCATTAGTGGAATCCAATATTTTGTTTCTGTTTCTGCCTAGCCTGATATTGACTGAGCCTCTAACATCATTACTACACAGTCATTTACACTAGGGGTTCTCAAACCTGAGACTGCAAGACCTAAGTTGGGTGTGTCAGATTAGGAAGACAAAATGTGCAATGCTACGGGTCCTCCTGGACAGGTTTGAGAACCCCTGATTTTCGATTTACACACATGCCTAAAGGAGAAGTGAACGCTGCCTGGGAGAGTTAGGGTGGAAATCAGACCGAATCCTCAGATGAGTTTGTGGAGCTGACTCTTAATCATGTGGCCCTTATCTGGAGGATTGATTAACCTGTAGCCCTGACAATGCAAGCTCACAAGAGCTGCGGGATATTGAAAAGAGAATCAGCTGCGAATTGAGAAATGGGACGCGTCTAACTGATGACATCAAAAATTCAAGAGAACAGTTTTTTACTTAACACATGATAACATTTACATGTTATTTTTCAGCTTAGAGCTTCTCTTTCACAGATGTAAAAAAATATTTTATTAAGACCATTAAGTGTTCAGTTTGATTGTCTTAAACCGTATTCCGTCATTTGACCATATGATGCTGCTGAACCATGTGATCACAATATATTGTGAATTATTTTAGCCATTTCGGGAGCGGTTTTGCTGTTTACTATACATTATTAAGCTAATGAGACCTTTTCTCTAGCACATGCTGAGCTTTCTGAAGATCAGGTTTCTCAACCTCACAGCCAGCATTTCACCCTTAAGACACCCTTCACATTAAACACAGTTTTGTGGAATGTGCTAGACTGCATGTTTTAGACTAAACTGACTAGTTGGTGGTTTGCTTGAACCACTAACAACTAATCTTTCATAAGGAAATCCTGAATAATTAGGAAGACTTAAGAGTTCATGTGATTTCTTAGGAAACTGTCTTGTGTTTCAATGGAAGTCTCAAGATGTAAAAAAAAAAAAAAGGTTTTTAAAACATTTTCATTTGATACGTTGTCTTAAAATGCAACGGTAATAGCGCAAGACAGCAAACACACTAAAGATGTTAAGCAACTCAGTCTCGTGGCCATTTGTAACTATTTAGCATTTTGGCGAATTGGTGGCAAATTTGTTTGAAATCGTTCAATCTAATTCGTATGTATATACAAATTCGTACGAAATCTCCACCTCAGAAAATAGTTGTCGGGTGAATGTTAGTGGCCGTTTCTGTGGTGTTTTAAAGGGGATACATTCAAAGACACATCTTCTTCGAGGGTTACTGGTTTTAAACTGTCTAGTAACTAAAGTTCTGCAGTTAACCCTCATGATTCAAATATACACAATTGCCCTTACTATTTGTTTAGGATTCATCATTAAATCTGAATCCGGTTCAGTCTGTTTTGTTGTCTCTTGTGTTTCTCCTCTGCTGTTGAAAAAGAGACCTGCCTGTTGAGAAAAAATAAATAAATAAATAAAACTTTTTGCCCCTGCAGAGAACATTGTATGAACACTATTAATTATTTTCTCCATTTCCATCTTTTGAGAGCACTGTGCTAGAGGGCTGAAGGAAACAGCCAATTAAGGGATTTCCTCTCATTGCATTTTAAGTGTTAGGTCTTTAGCATTGTTGTTTTTAATGGCAGGAAAAAGCATCCATTTAGGATTTCTGCAAGTGGATGCAACATTGTCTGGACTGAGTTCTCATTACAGGTCAAATTAGATTTGCTGAAGTCATTTCTAGGGATGATATGGTATTTTGCTTTGATTTACTTCATTTTTAAGGCATGAGAATCTGGATGGCAATGCAAAGTATGGTTTTAGACATTACTGTATACAGCAAAGTAATTTTTAATCGGTTTAACTTAAAAAGTAAAAAAAAAAAAGTTCAGTATTTGGGAATATTAAGCGATATGTGCTGGTCCACCATGAAAAGTGCTGTGTCATTCAGTCTGAAAAGTGCATGAACGTAATGAAGGAAAATAGATTAAATCATTTGTCTGGATTAAGTACTTTTTCTGATACTCTTGTGCCACTTGGCCTGTGGTGCCAAATTTGATTTTCTGGTTCTCATATTTAGATGTACTTTACAGCTTCTACAGGCCGATAAAATCATGTGTCTTGCCGCATGTCAAATTATTCTGGAAATATTTGGCACTTTAGTATAACAGAATGAAAATTGTTATTATGGGATTACAATTTAATTTAAAATGTATTTCTGCAGTTAATCACAAGATGGATTGTCAGAAATATAGGGGTCTCATATAAATGCGACAATGTTGTATCTTTGATGTACTTTACAACTGTAGCTTCCCAAACTATAAGCTACTCATTTGCTGATTTTCAACCAGCTTTGTATTCAAAGTGTATCCAAACTTGATTACCTATATATTACCTGCACCCAGATATCCAAGTTTATTTGTCAGCCAAAGTCTGCTGAATGTCTGCTGTATGACAGTCTGATCGACAGAGGGTCAGCGCTAAAATAAAAAGTGCATTATGGCAAAAGGGAACATCACAGCCATTTTCTCTGCTTGCTCTAGTTATGTAGCACATAATATCTGTATTATGATATTTAAATATAATTGTAATCTAATGATGATATAGATCTATGTAGGGATTAAGTTACAGTAGACCTAGAACTAAACCTGAAAACTTAAAACCAGAACTATGAAAGTTCATTTGGGGATTATATTCTGTTTTAAATCTTAGACTTCAGATGACCTATTAGGTTGATGTCACATGCACAGGGGTAAATCTCTAAAAGAGGTTAGCATTCCATTACAGTCCTGTCAGTAGACCAAGTGTACTCTGATCCACCCTTAGCCATCTGCCCTTAATACTGGCATTCAGCAGGGGGTAAGAAGCTTGGTTTGGGACCCACATCTATAGCACCCTTTTAAACCTGGAGGCCAGATTGGTCTAATATTTGCATAATAACACACCTGACGTTTCTCACGTTAGAAAGATATGTGAAGTTGTATGTTTTTAAGATAAGTAACTACCAGGTATATGTCTCCTGACATATTTTAACCCAAAATGACCCCAGTCAACCTTTGTAGACTTTGACACTACACGAAATTAATAACTTTTGCATGCATAAACATTGACTTTGTTTCTAGTTGGTGAACACATGATAATACAGACAGACATCCATGAACAAACATGAAAATCATTTTAAGCTTCAGGTCTCATTATAAACCTTATAAGTATGGCTCATTAATATTATAATCATGATTTTATAATATACTATAACGTGTAATATGCCATCAAAAGTGTGTGTGATGTAAATCTGTGATATTAACTTAGTAAATGATAATATTAAGTACCAATCAATCATGTCAAATTATTTTAGCAGCTGTCAGATGTGATATCCACCTTGAAATGTGGGTGAGTAGCTGAGGCAGGTTACCGAGGAGCAATCAGCACGTTCATTAAGGATTCTGCTCACATGATGCGACCGGTTGAAGCCTCAAAGTTATGCACTGCCCCCAGTTCCTTCTTTGCAAATAGAGGTCCATCCACTCTAACATCTTTCTCTGTGGCCATTACTTAGGAGTAATTTATAGGTATTTATAGATGCAGGCAGAAGTAGTTTCATCCATCGCAAAGCTAACTGCTCAGAGGTGTTTTTTACAAGTTCATGGGAACATTGATAAAGTAATTCAGGGTGAACTGGATTGGAAATTGTGGTGGTGTGGTCATCTTTTATGGAGGCATATACTGTCGCCCGCCCCTCATATATACATGTAGTTGTGTAGGGGCCCTAACTGACTATTCCCCCTTAATGGGCCCACATATAATCTGCAACAACAGAACACTGATGAAAAAAGTAGGTTTCCATGGAATTCATGTGAAATTTCCCATGCATCTTGCAGGTTTTGTTCTTTTTTTTTCTTTTTTTTCTTTTTCTTTTCTTTATTTTAACTGCATTTTGGGGGCAATTTTTTAAAAATGTTTAGGTAAATTGATAATGTTTTGAGATATACTGCCAATCAGAATGTTGCATTCAGTAAGATTTTTGTGGAATTTTTATTTACACTTAAGTCAGAAGGCTGATCTATTTAATATTTTAAAATGTATTCCTGTGATGTTAAAGCTATACTTTCAGTTTCATTACTCCAGTCTTCAGTGTCACATGATCCTTCAGAAATCATTCTAATATGCTGATTCGGTGCTCAAGAAACATTTGTTGAAACAATGTTGAAAACAGTTGTGCTGCTTAATATTTTTATGGAAACTGTGATGGTTTTTTTCAGGATTTTTTGATGAATAGACAGTTATTTAATAGAACATTTAGAACATAATTGAATAGAAATAGAAATCTTTTATAAATGACTTTACTGTCATTCTTTGATCAATGTAATGCCTACTTGCTGAATATATGTGTGTATATATATATATATATATATATATATATATAAATAAATCTTACTGACCTCAAGCTAAAGTCATTTAATAGCTTAATGTTAGAAACAGTCCAAAATTATTTTTTTTAATTATAATTTTTCTGCTGAAAAGAATGATTCATATAGAATGATTCAGAATGATACATTTTGGGTAACATATCAGTTCTGCAGAATTTAACAGATTTTCCTTCACAATAACATGACATAATATGTGCCGATTCTGTGTGGTGTGGGTCTTCCCATAGCATCTATTGTATGTGTACTTAGTCTCTTGTCAATAAATATAGTTACAGTAAATGGTCATAAAGGAGAAGTAATTTCAGTTCCCTTTCAGTCAGTCACGTTCGACGTTACGTCAGAACGGTAACTGACAAATTGGGATCTCGCCAGGGATAAATACGGGGCGGGTATAAATACGGAAGCGTGTGCGATCGCACTTCAGCATTTCGCTTCGGAGCCGAGCCTGTGTGTTACTGCAAAGAACTGCAATCTCTGAGTGTGTACGGGAGAAGCTCTGCTCCAGTGTTGTTGTAACGGCGCTACTGCTGTAGTTGCGATCTTCAATAAGATACTGCTGTTCATACAGCAAAAGAGCATTTTGCTGTACACTGCAGACTGCACTACATCCCTGTAAGCTGTGCTGCAGCCATGTCCCCTGTGCAATTCAGCACTTAAATAGCAATCCCTAAAAGAGTTAACACGGGTGTAATATTGAGTCTTTTCAAGATGACATTCCACCCGTGTGTTTCTGGATGTGGTCGGTACCTGGCTCGGTCTGACAGTCATGATCGCTCGTTCGTCAAATGGTGCTCTTCTCACCAAGAAGAACCCCGGAAGTGCCCGATTAGAGCTGTGCTTTCCTTCCTGCAGGAAGCGTTGGAATGACCCCTCCACCCTGAATGTGTATGTTGCCGCTATTGCAGCACATCGCGATGTGGTAGAAGGTAAGTCTATGGGAAAGCACAACCTGATCATAAGGTCCCTGAGGGGCGCGGGAAGGTTAATTACTCCTCACCCTCACCTCATACCCTCGTGGGATCTCTCCCTGGTCTTAGATGCCCTGCGGAGAGCACCCTTTGAACCGCTGCAGTCAGTAGAGCTTAAAATCCTGTCTCTTAAGACAGCGCTCCTGACTGCGCTGGCTTCAGTCAAGAGGGTAGGGGACCTGCAGGTGTTTTCAGTCGATGAATCGTGCCTGGAATTCAGACTCTCACGTGATCCTGAGATCCTGGCCTGGATCAAGTCCAAGGTTTCCACCACTCCTTTTAGAGACCAGGTGGTGAACCTGCAAGCACTGCCCCTGGAGGAGGCAGACACAGCCCTAGCTTTGCTCTGTCCCGTCCGCACTTTGCGCCTGTACATGGACCAAACGCAGAGCTTTAGAACTTCAGACCAGCTCTTTGTCTGTTATGGAGGCCAGCAGAAGGGGAAAGGGTCCTTCCCTAAGCAGAGGTTGGCCCAATGGATAGTGGATGCCATCGTTTTGGCGTACTAAACACAAGGCAAGCCGTGGATTCTCTACAAGGTGTGTTGCCTTCTCCTGGGCGTTGCCGCATGGCGCCTCGCTGGCAGACATATGTAGAGCTGCGGGCTGGAGATTTTACAACCTCCATGTAGAACCAGTGTCCTCCTGTGTACTCGCTCCGAGTAGCATGTGAACGCTGAGGATCCGCTTGGTGCCTCGCTTGCCATGCCATTCCCCTCCCAAGGGACTGGATGCATGTGCTTATATTGCTCCTCAGGTGAGTACCCCAGCTGGCGAACCCTGTTGGAGTTCCTCCAGCACCCTCAGCAGTTGACGTGACGGAGACATCTTACGCCAGGCCTAACACTCATATGCAGTGGTGGAACTTGTGCTAGGCTAGGTGCCCATATGTTGTGATTCCTATGCCTATCCCATATGTTTATTCTTCCACAGTATGTCTTTCTGTGTCTTTCCCTTGGCAGAGCCCATTCTGCTGTCTCTGCCTGTATTGATATCCACCCTCAGCCAAGTTGGATCTACCCCAGAGACCTTCCATATGTAGGACTGCCCTAATGGCCAGTCCATATGCGTCATTTCCTCATGATACTTCCCTATGAGCAGGATGTGGCCTCCGTAGTGTTCCTTTCCACTTGGAAAAGGCACGCTTTCCCAGTGTTATCCAATAGTTTCATTGAGTGGGTCAGAAGGAACAGCAGTGATCGACCTTCTCTGCATAAATCCCTGTCCTATCTTCCTCCTCAGCAGGTGCGGGGGATCAGGTGGCTTACCTGGTGCGCTGGAAGGGGCAGCAACAGTGGCACTTTGGTAGGGCTCCCAATTCGTCAGTTACCGTTCTGACGTAACGTCTAGGTTACTTATGTAACCCGCGTTGCCTGAAGGAGGGAACGGAGATGTTACGTCCCGCTGCCATAGTTGCTGTACCACCGCTGAGCAGCCGAGGGCAAAATCCTGAAGTGCGATCGCATGGGCTTCCATGTGTATACCCATGCTGCACTATGCAAATTTCGCATGCCAATGTCTATTAGCTCATTTAGTTACACTCGAAGATGACTATGCTCCCAGAGAAAGCAGCTCTGCTAGAGGAGACATGAGCTGATCAGGCCTCAGCTTAGGCTGTTTGAAAACAGAGAGAACCTGAACCTCTGAGGGTTTTGTGTGAGTGATCCATGGCAGGGTTGATGTGATCCAGCTGAACTAGGTCAAGTCCTTCCTTTCCATTAGAGTGTCATTAGTTTTCAAAGTCACCATAATATTTTGGTTTTTATCAGCCTTGCCAGAATCGTCAAATGAGGATGAATGGGGAAGCTGCAGTCTATTGTTCGCCAAGGGGAGGTAATGTCATTTAATTTACACTGTACAGCTGAGCTCTTTATTATTTTTCCTTGTATTTGCCCATTTGCAGTCTTTACACATTTTCTTTTCTTCCCAAGACATAAACAAAGTGTCTTTTCTTTTTGGCTTTTTGTCTGGTTTTTCTTTCAGACAGTGGGCTCTTCCAGCTGTAATTGCACAGTCAGGATCCATCCTGTTCATTTGCTGTGTTTTTTTTTGCACTGCAAATTAGAAATTCTCATCACTCATTAAAGTTATGCCACAATCAGACAAGATTGACTCTGAAATAGTCAGATATTTGACAGATGATTAATTCATTTTCTTGCACAAAACAAACTTTTAAAACAATGTTTTAAAAATGTATGAATAAGATTGAACAGGTGATACGTCTTAGTTTAAAGATTTGTGTCTTACTGGCCCAATTTCTTTCATGTATTGACTTCCTAAACTGAAAGTTCAGGCAGAACATTTTTTTATAGCAAATAGACTTTAATTTGTGTATTTTTAGAATTGGCACAATGATGATAAAGACTTACTGTATCATTTCCTGTTTATAGATTTTTTCTTTAATTAAGATTGCTCATTTGTCCTGCCATATTGATACTGGTGGAAATAGTTGGTAATATTATAACCCTTGGGTTTTGATTCAGTGTTTTTAGTGGGAACACACTGTCCTGAATCAAATCCTTCACAATCTTAGAGCACTTACAGGTTACTTTGACCTACTTTCCTAAGTGGGATTTTCAAAGGAAGTATGGTGCCTCCAGCCTTCCATTACATTTATAATGTTGAGCAAGATCTGTGAATATCATGATATGCTGTTAGATCGTTAATGTATGCCTAATATATTGATGCTTTCATCAGTATATTCATGCAAATCTTATGCTAAGATGGATGTATCTTTGCAAAACACTGAAAACCAGTTCATCTTCTACCAAGGTCATTATCTGCCTTTATTGATTGGATTTTTTAAAATGTATTTATTATTTTAGGTTATACCTGTGGCAGTCTTGGCTCACTTGGTATCTGAAGCCAAATAACACATGGCCAAAGTAGTAGTATCCTAATAATAATCATAATAATCATAATAATAACAACAACCTCACACTTTTAATAGAAAATAGCTTGTAGTACAGAATATCCACAATATTGTCTTCTGTAGATCTGCTTATAGCTGAATTTAACTCATTTCCTAATTGATAAACTTCATACAGATATTGAACTGAACTGAATCAACAACACTAAACTGACTTCACCTGAATATTGACGCTATTATCTTTATTATCTATTTACTAGCTGCTTTACAGTAGAATTGAATTCTGTTTGCATCATTGATCATTTTTATCCAGATGTTTATCACCATAGCTGCTTTTGAAACAATCTTGTATAAAAAGTCTTGTACAAAAGTCTTGTATAAAGCGTTTTGTAAATAAAGGTGACTTGACTTTGACTACATTATGTAAGTTGCTTTTGATAACAACTAAAGGCTAAATTAATAAATGTAAATGTATAGGTAAGTAATTGGGTAGCTTAATTACCAAAGATATATATATATATATTTTAATTTATCAATATAAATTATTTATTTATTTATTTATTTATTTATTTATTTATGAGCAGTATTATTTAAATTTTACATGACCAAAGGAAACAAAAAATACCATTCACTTAAATTGAAAATAGTGCTTTGATAATGAATAAATATTAATGCAAATTAAGGCAACTTAATTACTATTATAATTTGTATTTATTTATTTTTAAAAGGGCACATGCTTCTGTCTTCTACCAAAAGAAAAACAAATGATGCTTGGATTTTTACGACAGCGAATGTTTGAGTCCTCTCTGTTGTAAATGCACATCATCTTTCTCTCAGGGCTCAAGTGGATTGACTGGCTCAATCCCCTGTGTCTTTCATTGTAAACGGGAGTAAATCTGGAGGGGAGAGTAGAGAGAGCAGCTTGTTAACCGCTTGTTGCTCTCAGCCGTGCAAACAGTGAAGTCATACCTTCCAAGGCTTGTTTTGCTCACCGGTGATGTCACCAGCAGCCAATCAGCAGGCGCTGCTGCAGTGGGTAGTGGGTGCAGCGGGAGTCTTGGGTATACGCACAGGGACGCGCTGGCGGCACTCCGGCTCTCATCATCACATCATTACGGGGCTAGAGAGGAGGAGGGAAAGCAGCAGCTGAGAATATCTAATCACAGTCGTGATTAAGTCATCTGATTCCCCAGCTTTTTATGTGTGATGTGCCTCACAAAGGAAATTACATATTGAATAAATCAGTCTTAGTCCACCTGGGCTTTGATTAAGCCATACTGTTTTATCTGTCATGTTAGGCACCTCTTAAGGAAGCTCTCACACTCTTGCATACGTTGATTATACAAGTTTTTCATTGGCCACCGTGACCTTAAGTCAAGGTCAGTTTTGATCCAGAGGAGAGGAAGGCTTGATGTTTTATCCTGTCTAATGCAAGTTTTTCATCTAGTCATCTATATCTGATTAATCATATTTGATTACCTATTAATTTGCTGTGGGCAAGATTAGCTTGGATGACACGGTTACTGTATCAAAGGTTGATTGCAGTTTCACTACGTCTGTCCGATACGGTTTCATTACTTTAATTTCTTTCTAGAAAATTGTGATTTAATTAAACTCACTCATTTAGACATTTCACTGTTGTTGTAAACAAAATATTCAGCTCTTCAGGTGGGCAGGATATTAGTGGGGTTCAAAAATCTGAGACCTCTAGTGAAAATGATTCTGTTTGCATGCTTTTCTGATTTAGGGTTCCAGACATACTGTAAAGTGAAACATTTAGGAGCTAAATTACTTCTTTTAAGATTACAGATTTGCTGATGATTGCTCAGAAGCATTTTAAAAATAAAGACATATTTATAAAATATTGTTATTAATATATTTCGTTAAAACTTGAAATATTGTTGTGAATATGTATCTTTAATTACATACTGTCATATGAACAACCAGTCAGTCAATAACTTGGCAAACCTAAGTACACATCCGAGTTTACAGGTTCCCTATTCTTTTTGTTTTGGACTTAACCGTAATGACAGTCAGGAAGTCAGTTGTGAACTCAGAAACGCCTCTGAATGATTCACTGACTGAGTGAATCTGATTCAGACTTCTAACTCACAAACCACACTGTATTTTAAATCTTTTTGACTGACTTATTAATAAGAGCCGATTCATAAGAGTCACTTGAATCGGACATTGTGTTCTCGCTGTGTTTGTTGTTGCGTGGAAACAATACTTGTTCTCACTCTAGCAAGACAAACCTTTCATGACTTGCCAATGTTGAATAGATTTTAATTGTTGTACATTTACATTTTTAAGTCTAATGATTATGTTATCCAGCATCATTTTAGAATGATACAAAGAGCACCTTATGCTTCAACGAAAACAACAACTGACCATTGTACAAAGCAGTTCATTAGATCAGTGTCACAAATACGATTATTTGATTAGTGACCAGAAATAATGCAGAATCTTAAATATTTCTTATTTTTTGTCCTAAGTTTTCTTTGTTTTACATTTTTCAAATCCTGAAAAAACTTGTTGACTTCCAGGTTTAAGTGTGAGACAAAAACAAAACAATCTCATATTGCCATTATTTACTTTTGGAGCCCATTGTAGTTTTTGTCTTAGTAAATAGAGAGAGAATGAGTGTGTATATTGATTAGTAAAATAGTTTCCAGTTTCTGGAGAGACAAAATAGATTTCTGGATAAGGCTAATATATGCTGAATTGAACTTCAGCACATAGCCTGCAGACTTGCTGATCCATGGTTGATCTACTAACCAAAATCTAATTTCAGCTGTTATATGAATCATTGCTCACCAGAGCAGTTTCAGTGTGTGGTTGGTACAATCCTGTGTGTGATTGCTCATCAAAGTCCATATGTTCTCACAGGTGCCCACGGAGTCAGAGAGGAGCCCCAGTTTGTGACGGCCCGCGCTGGGGAGACCGTGATTCTGGGATGTGACGTGGCCCACCCACTCAACGGCCAGCCCTACGTGGTGGAATGGTTCAAGTTTGGAGTTCCCATCCCCTTCTTCATCAACTTCCGCTTCTACCCTCCCCATGTGGACCCCGAGTACGCCGGTGAGCCCTGATTACTTCTGTCTCACTGCAAAACATAATTCACACAAATATAGCCATTGCTTTATCATTTGTTATAACTAATAAAGCTTTTAATTAATTCATTATATGATTATTGCATTTTATAAAGGAAATTCACACATTTTACTTGAGTTTCAGACATATTCTTTCTATTAGACAGTGTTTTGCATTGATAGTGCCATTTATATTTCATGCACTGAAATGCATTAAAACACATTAAATCAATTTGGTCTTGTTTTTGAGATAAATACTGTTGAAATGTCTCTTTCCCTTTCCAATTATTACACTTCTAAACTTCTTGTTTTTTTCTCATGTGGCTCTGATTTGTCACATGAAATTAGTCAACAGTAATTGCCTGTTTGATTTGAGATCATTATCTGCAGTCTTCATCAGATAAAACCATCTCCATTAATATATTCGAACAATGCACAGACTGTCTCATCACAACAACTGTGATTCTCCCAAAATTACCCTTATGTGAATCCTGTTTTAAAGATGGAAGGTTGCCTTTCCGCATCTAAATCTCTTTATAATGATTTGCGGATATTGCAGGTATGTACCCATTTGAAATCAAATGCTGGAAAAAAAAAAAAATATATATATATATATACAGGGCCTGAAGTTAACTTTTTTGACCACCAGCTACTGTGGCAGGTGGATTTAAAAATCCACCCGCCACAGTGACTTTTTACCAGCCAGTTTTTTTTTTTTTTTGCCTCATAAAAGGTGAAAAAAAAAGGAACTGCACAAACATTTTTTTTCTTTAACTTGTAAGAATACACATTTAAGAGCTGTCAAGTTATTAACGAGATCCATACAAGTAATAATAACTCTTAGAATACAGATATAGACCGAGTGCAGCTCGTAGGCTATGTAAACAAATCACACGCGGCTGTGTTGATCGCTGGGCAGCTGTTAGTTACAGCGTTCAGGAACCGTTATGTTGCGTTCGCACCGGACGCGAATAGCGCGTCAGGCGCGAATTTAGACGCATATTCGCGTTTGGTGCGTATGGCTGACTTCGTTTAAATGTCAAATAACAACAGTTGCAAAAAAAAAAAACAAAAAAAAAAAAAACGCAAAGACCCAGCCGCTTTAGTTACTGTTGCTATGTCCGACAAGCTACACCGCGCTCACGCCAAACCATGATCTCATGCAATGAAAAACACATCGCGCAGCAGAGAGGAGGACACTGACAACACGCTGACAGACAAGACAGTCCTGGTTACTTTTGATTTTAAACAAAGTATCAACGTTAAAATTTGGTCATTTTTAAAGAAATTTAGACAATACCGTTTTTGTGGCTCTGTAATGTGTCTTTACAGATCGCTGTGGTGCCTGCTTGTGAACCGATCATCTCTTTTTCTAGTTAATTTATAGCATAAAATAAACATGAATGAAGTTTTAACTGCGGAAAGATGTCAGTAGGTCTACTCAGTACACTCCGTTTTTTCAAGTTCAAATCATCCAACGTTGAACTCTCCTGACTGCTTTGTCGGACAAAAAAAAAAAAGGCGGATTCGGCGGATTATGATTGGCCAGATAGCCGTCAATCAAACTCCCCGCGAAGGGTCGATTCTTATTGGCTACCTGCCAGTGTGGCAGGTAGATTGACAGTGTTACCCGCCAATTGCAGAATTCACCCGCATTTGGCGTGTGGTCGGGTGTTAATTTCAGGCCCTGTATATATATATATATATATATATTAACTAAAAAACTAGGTCGATATTGATTAATTTTGCTCTTAGGTCTCAGTTTTTGAATTATGCTAAATTAATACAATGAAATTACACCTCTACAAGCCACAGGAGGTACAAGAGCGATTTGTATTGCATTCAGTCATTTCGACTGAACATTACTTGGTAGGATCTGTTAGTTGGATACAGTACAGACTGGGAAATTTAATTTATCACCCACCAGACACAGTGTTTGGTGAATGCCCAATTCTATTAACTACTATCACTGTTACTATGACAAAAGATACCCTGCTTTTTTGCCAACCATTTTAACTTTTTTAATTCAATTGTATACGGTTGGATGTAATAAACAGGTCCATATAAGTCAGGTACAATTAAATTTTGACAAGTTTTAATTTGGTCATAATCTGCCAGTAAATGATCAAATTTTTTCATATACAGGGTATCGCAGCAGGTCGTTCAGCCATATGTTTGACCCACTGAAATGGAGACACTCACTGTTGGCTCTGAAATCAGCTCAGTCCAGACCTCAGCACATTATTTAATCTCATTCATAGGGGCTGAAAGCTTTATCACAGGGCAAGAGCCAGCCGTGTCAACAGATTATGAATCGAGACATACGGGCTGGTTTGAAGAAAGCTCTTATCTTTTGCTCCAATGGATCTGGCGGTCCAGATCATTGGACAGGTGGAAGAGGTGCTGATCTCTAGAGCAAAGCATCAGCCGAACAGATGAAAGAGGTTTTGTGCTGGGGTTGGGGTAGAGTGAGGCAGATCAAATAGGATCTTTTTTTTTTTCCTAATTGAGATTGAAAATTACATCATTGATAAGAAGTTGAAACAGAAAGGGCATAATTTAAGAGCATGTCAGATTTATAAAAGCAAAGAAACTGTGATAGTTTATCAGACGTGGCTTGGGGCAGGATATGCAATTTTAATGTCTCTCACTCACGGTGAACGGTAATGAGATGGGATTTTTTTTTTACTTTTTCTCATCCTGAATCCTTAACTGAATTTCCAGCAGTGATTTTAACACATTGTGCAGAATTTTTTCTAAACAGATTTGGATAAAAAAAATTCTCATTGGCTGTTGCTCTGCTGGTGCTGGAACCCTGGGATGTGTGTGATTTTAAACCTTATTTTAAGTTTTTGACTCAATCCCCAATCTTGGTTAATAAAGTATCTATTTTCCCCTACTTTTACATTTGGATTATCTTTGGCATCATCTAACATTCACTCAGTTAATCTTTAAAAAACAAAGACTTCATCCAAAAACGATTTAAAATTTAAATGAAATTGTTTTTTATTTTATTGCATCTTGTATCAATGTTCCATTGAGCAGGATCCATAATTGTGGCATACAGTAATAGTATATGGCCTGTGTGCTTCTGTGACCTGTATATAAATGAGGTTTCACATGTGGTCTTATTCAGCAGCATATTTCCTCTGATCTCTGGCCTCATAGTGGGCACCACATCCTCCAGACTAATGACTCAACTCAGCACATCCACAGTAGCTCTGTGTCTTAATGCGTGAGACCCGGGCACAACTCTCCCAGCTGTAATGGTAACTGGTGTGCATCCAGCATAGCTCAGGCATAGATATCCGATATCCACCACAAAAAGCCTGCTTGTCACCAAATGAATCCCATGTAATGGGCCTTTGTCTAAGCATGGGATTGAGAGATGATAAAGAGGCCACATATCTGAGAGTCACTGTATTATTCATTAATGCTAAATACAGATTAAATAACAATTCTTTAAAAGTTTTAGTCTCGTTTATTCAGGAACTGCACAAAAATAAAAAATAAAAATAGGCCTGCAGTGCTGGAAGTCATGTGAGTTACTGCTTTACTGCAGTTTTAAAAAAAATAGTTTTCTGTTACTTGCATTGGTGTTATTGTCCTTTTGAGTAATGCATCATGAGATGCTAAAGGGATAGTTCACCCAAAAATGAAAATTTTGTCATAATTTTTGTGTTATTTTTGTATTATTTATATACTATTCATATACTATTAATATACTATGTACTATTAATTTAATTTAATATATTTTGGTATTATTTACATACTATTAATATACTATACTATACTAGTAATATTTACTAATTTAATAATATTTAGAATGAGCTTATTATTATTTTATTTTATTATTTATGTATTATATAGTTTTCATTAAAATTTTAGTTTAGGTCCTAGTCTTTTTGTTTGGTTAAAAATTGTCTTGTAGTATTTTTATTTTATTTTATTTTAGCTTTATTTCAATTAACAAATTAATAAAAATGTAACCGTTTTAGTTGTAATGACAATAATAAAACTCTTGTACTCACTCTCATGTCATTCCAAACCTGTATTAATCTTCTATGGAACACAAACGTTTTTTTTTTTTGTCCATACAAATGAAAGTCAATCTTGCATGTGTCTGATTCTTCAAAACTCTTTAACGTAAAAAAAGAAAAGGAAAAAAAAAAATATATATATACATACTGTATAAGTATATGTGTATATATATATATATATGTATTTATATATTGTGTTTCACATACAGGTTTGAACAAGACCTTCAACTTAATGAGGGCGAGAGAAAGAAAATGTAAACTAAAATGAGGGAAAATGTACTTCCGTACTGTATTGACCTCCACTTTGTCACTTCCTGAGGACTATCTTTAACCTACATCATGTGCCAGCGTTGTTTCTCTTGCTCTCATCAACACTCTCTTACAGCTGTAAAAGTAGGCCAGGCGTTTGACCGCTCTCGTTTCGCCTCTGGTTCTCCTTCAGTGTTATTGATCTGCAGGGCCTTACAGAAATTGCTGTGTGTAAGATATATTTTTGAAGTTTTTTGTATGTGCGACCTTGGTTTGGTCAGAGATGATATCACTGGACGCAATTGTGTACTATTTCCAGTCGTGCCAATAGTGCTGCTATCTATATACAGTGAGGAAAATAAGTATTTGAACACCCTACTATTTTACAAGTTCTCCCACTTGGAAATCATGGAGGGGTCTGAAATTATCATCGTAGGTACATGTCCACTGTGAGAGACATAATCTAAAAAAAAAAAAAATCCAGAAATCACAATATATGATTTTTTAACTATTTATTTGTATGATACAGCTGGAAATAAGTATTTGAACACCTGTCTATCAGCTAGAATTCTGACCCTCAAAGACCTGTTAGTCTGCCTTTAAAATGTCCACCTCCACTCCATTTATTATCCTAAATTAGATGCACCTGTTTGAGGTCGTTCGCTGCATAAAGACACCTGTCCACCCCATACAATCAGTAAGAATCCAACTACTAACATGGCCAAGACCAAAGAGCTGTCCAAAGACACTAGAGACAAAATTGTACACCTCCACAAGGCTGGAAAGGGCTACGGGGAAATTGCCAAGCAGCTTGGTGAAAAAAGGTCCACTGTTGGAGCAATCATTAGAAAATGGAAGAAGCTAAACATGACTGTCAATCTCCCTCGGACTGGGGCTCCATGCAAGATCTCACCTCGTGGGGTCTCAATGATCCTAAGAAAGGTGAGAAATCAGCCCAGAACTACACGGGAGGAGCTGGTCAATGACCTGAAAAGAGCTGGGACCACCGTTTCCAAGGTTACTGTTGGTAATACACTAAGACGTCATGGTTTGAAATCATGCATGGCACGGAAGGTTCCCCTGCTTAAACCAGCACATGTCAAGGCCCGTCTTAAGTTTGCCAATGACCATTTGGATGATCCAGAGGAGTCATGGGAGAAAGTCATGTGATCAGATGAGACCAAAATAGAACTTTTTGGTCATAATTCCACTAAACGTGTTTGGAGGAAGAAGAATGATGAGTACCATCCCAAGAACACCATCCCTACTGTGAAGCATGGGGGTGGTAGCATCATGCTTTGGGGGTGTTTTTCTGCACATGGGACAGGGCGACTGCACTGTATTAAGGAGAGGATGACCGGGGCCATGTATTGCGAGATTTTGGGGAACAACCTCCTTCCCTCAGTTAGAGCATTGAAGATGGGTCGAGGCTGGGTCTTCCAACATGACAATGACCCGAAGCACACAGCCAGGATAACCAAGGAGTGGCTCTGTAAGAAGCATATCAAGGTTCTGGCGTGGCCTAGCCAGTCTCCAGACCTAAACCCAATAGAGAATCTTTGGAGGGAGCTCAAACTCCGTGTTTCTCAGCGACAGCCCAGAAACCTGACTGATCTAGAGAAGATCTGTGTGGAGGAGTGGGCCAAAATCCCTCCTGCAGTGTGTGCAAACCTGGTGAAAAACTACAGGAAACGTTTGACCTCTGTAATTGCAAACAAAGGCTACTGTACCAAATATTAACATTGATTTTCTGAGGTGTTCAAATACTTATTTGCAGCTGCTGTATCATACAAATAAATAGTTAAAAAATCATACATTGTGATTTCTGGATTTTTTTTTTTTAGATTATGTCTCTCACAGTGGACATGCACCTACGATGACAATGTCAGACCCCTCCATGATTTCTAAGTGGGAGAACTTGCAAAATAGCAGGGTGTTCAAATACTTATTTTCCTCACTGTACATGGAGAAAGACGGCAATATCTGAAACTGTTTGTTTACATTACATTACTTCATCATTATTTCAAACCAAGAATAAAATCTAACAACAAAGATATAAGCCATGCTTCACACACACACAAAAAAACATATTTTTAGACTGTACAACTAATGCACATGCAAGATTTTATTTTTCTTATTTACATAGTGTTTTTATTTTGTATGCTGTGGGACTATAACAGATTATTTTCAGACTGTGTATTGGCCATGGTAATGTAATTTTGATTGAAATTTTTTTTTGAGGCCCTTAATAGCCTTTAACGCTGCCGTCTTGCAATCCCTCTGCCTGTGCTGATATTGTTTCCGACCATCTGTCCAGCACTGTTGCCAGAATATAGAGGAAAGGGCATAAATCCCCCTCTCTGCTTGACCCTCGAAGACAGCCAGCCAGCTATATCATAGTGTCACAAAGGATTTGCCCACGTCTGGCGTGGTTAGAGATGTGTGTTTCCCGATTTGCTCATGGGAGTTTCAGAAATTACTGTGGGCCACTTCGGCTCTCACTTCAGCCTTCATGGCCCCTGGACCTGACACTGCTGTCGCCAAAACAACACTCATGAGTGATGCTGTTGTGGACCCGGGCTGTGTACATCATTGCGAGAGTAAAGATAAACAATTAGATTTAATTTACTTGAATTAAATGTGTAAATGGCTGTAGGCTTCTTTGTTTTTTCATGTACTAAACCAAAAAAAAACTTATTTATTACAGTATAAAGTATATACAAATAATATTTTTTTAATACAAATAAATAAATAAAAATATTTTTAAAAAGCATATTTCTCTTCATATTATAAATACCATTTGGAATGGCAATTAAGTTATGTATTTTTTTGTCTCAAACTGACTACAAGAAACGGTAATGTTTTGTTATAGATGGGTGTTTTGGACCCCATGCATCAGAGCATCTCTCACATCTTTTGTGTGCCTCTGAACCCCTCAGGTCGAGCCAGCCTGCATGGCAAGTCATCTCTACGCATTGAGAGGGTTCGTTCGGAAGACCAGGGCTGGTATGAGTGCAAGGTCCTGATGCTGGAGCAACAGTATCACACCTTTCACAACGGCAGCTGGGTGCACCTCACAGTCAACGGTGAGTCTCTGACCTGAGATCAGTTTTCTTCTCATGTCACTTATAGAGTTTAGTTTTGTTTTTAGACTGATGTTGAGCCTAGGTCAGGTTGAGAAGGTCAAGTTGAACCCAGAGCTTTGTTGTCCGATTGTGTCCAAACCAGATGTGTTGTGATTAAAAAAGTGTGATTCAAGTTTCTTTTATAACTAGTTGAAAGTCGTTCAGTTGGCTGTTTGGTTTGGTTTCGTGGCATAGCCCCATCCACACCAAACATTTTTGAACCAATATTCCATTCCTCGTGTAAACGGCCTTCAAAATTATTTAGGCACTTTTGGACACTTACAGTCAGCCATACTTCAATTTCTAAATGTCAAAATATTAAATCGAGTGACATATGCGAGCAAATTATGCTTTCTTGTTGTTGTTGCTGTTTTGAAGTACACTATTGTTCACAAGTTTGGGATCCGGAAGATTTTTTTAATGTTTCTGAATGTCTCTTATGCTCACTAAGGCTGCATTTATTTGATCAAAAATACAGTAAAAACAGTAATATTGTAAAATATTATTACAATTTAGAATAACGCTTTTCTTTTTGAATATATTTTCAAATGTAATTTATTCCTGTGATGGCATAGCTGAATTTTCAGCATCATTATTCAAGTCTTCAGTGTCACATGATCCTTCTAATATGCTGATTTTCTGCTCAAGAAACATTTCTTGTTAGTATCAATGTTGAAAGCAGTTGTGCTGCTTAACATTTTGGGGTAAACTGTGATACATTTTCAGGGTTCTTTGATGAATAGAAAGTTCAGAAAACAGTATTTATTTGATATAGATTTTTTTTCTAACATTATAAATGTCTTTACTGTCACTTTTGATCAATTTAATGCATCAATAATAACTCAAATACTTTGAACTGGTCCCAAAGTCATTTTAAATAGATATATGAAATAAAGTTTCTTTTTGTATAATGATTTGCTTGAGAAGTTTGTTTTTGCTATCTTTCTTTAAAATAAATGATAGTTGGTTTGATAATTTGTTGCAAGTGTCCAAATGGGCAAGGTTTGCGTGACAGCGCTCAAACAGAGAAAACCCTTCCACGCACTGCTCTGATTGGCCATTGTTGCAGACAAAAAAATCTTGCCGCATCGTGCCTGGTTACGACAGTGTCAGTCTTCCTGTGAGCGCATCATGTCGCTGTGCCTTCTCGGTTGCGTTGCCTAGGCAGCAGACACCCAAATCCCCAGACCAGTTACAGTACATTATCTCTAGCTCATTGCTGTGTGATTTACACTCAACCTCTTCCAACAGACAACAGCTGTAAGATCAGATCACCCTTCCAAATACGCAACTCTGCAGTTACAGACTGTGTTGAAATTGTAGAATTGAAGTTTTTTGTAACTTGCTCATGTCTGTGAGATGAACTTGAATCTTGTTTTATTTTTTTATTTTATGACTCTCTTAAGTGTCAGGGTGGTGCTGATTTCGCTCCATGACATTGTGTATGTGTGTGTATCCATTTGTGTTGTGGCTAGTCTTTAATCCAGCAGCTCAGCACACAAGTTGGAGTGTTGACAGGCCAGTTTATCAGCCGCATGTGGATGCGTGTGTGCCCATGTGCCCTGCGGCCCTGTGTGACTAACACACTAATATCAGCAGTGTTTCTTCGTTGAGACCACAACCGATATGTCTAGTTCTGCACTGGGCTCGGAAAAGCACAGAGATATTCAAGAGGGTTTAATCGGAGACTAAACTGTACTTTAGGGTGTACTGTAATATGTTTGCGTCTCATCTGTGTGATGGACAGGTCTTCACCCCTCATTAACATTTCCCACTCTCTCAGAGGTGTTTCTGCAGGCTTTTGTGCAAAGAGAGAAAAACCCACAAGCATTAAGCTTTAGCATATTTCTATGAATATATGCATAGGGCCAGCTGATAAAGTGCTTTCTGAAGGGTATTTTGTGGAGCGCTGGCGTGTTTGGGGCCGTTTAAGGGGCGGTTAGCGTGGTGAGTGAAAGAAAGAAATTAAAACTCAATGTTAGCTGCTGTCGCTATGTGCCTCAGAGCTGTTGTTTTACAGTTCCTGAGGTATTTTTGCTCTCTCTCACACACACACACTCTCACTTGTGTCGTTTGAGGTGTGAGGCACATGTCAAAAGTGCTAAGGAGGGGGAGAGGAAGTGATGTAATGGTTCATCAATGCTGCAAGGTTTAGTATTCATGCAGGTGATTGTTGGAGCGACACAATGGAGTATACATCTTTGTGTTTAAAGCAATAATTCACACAAAAAAGCCTCCTTAAGCAATATATATATATGAGTAGGTGGTCTGACTCTTTAAATAACTTCCTTTCCTCATCTGCAGTGCTGAATCTGTGTGGGGAGAATGAAAAACTCCAGCACCACTGGAGATCCTCTGGTTTTTCTGTGATCTTAGAGCAGATTTACACTTCACTGCTGGTTATCACTAATCCTTTGGATTTCAGATTCAATTTCTTGCAAAGTTGGTGAGGGAAAGCACAAAAGTCCCATTGAAATCCAAATGGCAAACCTAAAGTTCAGTTTTACTATTTCACTTTTTCCCCATATACATGACTCTCAAGTTATTTAAAACCTCAATTAGTGTTTGATTTCTGATGTCGGCCCGTGTCGTCACCAAAATCTAACTAGTGTGAGGCTAAAAATCTAGTTACTAACAATGATTTAATTTTAAGATTTTCCGAATGTGTAAATGATTCTTCCCTTTGTAAAATATGCTACTACAGTGCATGTGGAATGCTGTTATGTGGTTACTAAGTTTTTAGCAAGTTATTATGTGGTTGATTGGGAAGTTCTAGGTGGTTTCTAATGTGGTCATTTAAAAAAAAAAAATCATCATGTACATTTTAATGACTCTTTTATGAGGCATATTCTGTGATTAGTGGCTGCTTGTCTCCCCTGAACTAACACCCCTCACATGCTCTTATGCTCAGCCTCTGTGTGTTTTGATTGGACATAATTAGTACAGTCCCCGCCCCCATCAGTTTGACTGACAGCTGCTGTTCATCTTATGTTCTGGGGTGTGACAGGGAGGACACTCCATTTATCTGTGTGAATTTCAATAATCACACTGTTGTGATTGGTAATGCAGTTAACTTGATTCTATAAGAAGCTAGGTCACGTCCTCGCGACAAGGTGAGAGTTGTTGTTCGGTTGTCGAGAGCATCTTGTCTGTTTTAATACTCAGATCCTTATGGCAGGGTTAGAGAGGAGAGCAGTGCGGTTAAATCTATTCCAAATTGACTGTGAGCTAACACTAATCCTGCTGGGATTTAATGGGATACCCGCATCAGGAGAGAACGTCTGTTGCTTAGTCTCTGGGCAGTCCAAAAATTGTACTGCATTTGTGCTCTAATGCTTTGACATTGTATGATTGCTGTTGACAGATGACTTACTGTGAATACAATTGAGCCAAAAAGTCCATAGACTCACCTAAATATCTGAGGTTTGTAGTGTACATTTGAACATTTTAAGGATTAACCTATTTCTTAGGTTGTTCACATTTTTTTTTTTAAATAACTTTTTGACTTCTACTTCATTTTAATAGGTCTGACTGTATTTACCTATTTATTTACTGTATTTATTTTGAATTTTAAATGTTATATTTAAATGTTATATTAAATACTGTCTCAATAAAGGCCATTCAAAACTGCATGCATAATAATTATAAACAAATGTGCAAAGTGCAGTTTAAAAAGTTGGAATATAGCATGTCAAATTACCCATCTAAAGTTAGGCTAATACACCATATTAATTATCGATAGAATAGTTTATTCAGATTAATATTTACATTTACATTTACATTAATTACATTTTTTAAGGGGGTTTCAAGTGACTTAATGCATCCACAATGTTCACCTGGTTCCTGAAAAGCTAAGCAAATGGATACAGGGATACTGATATTATTCTGACACTTATTTTCAGCCGGAAAGATGAAGTTATTGTCATTTCAAACAGGTTCTAATTGCCTGCTAGACATCATTGTGTTTAAATAAGAGTGTGTATTGTTGGTTTAGAGACTTGTGACATAAAAGGCTTGTACTTCTTCATGCTGGTCAATTCATCCACAGCGTAGAAGTTATAGTTTAAAAAAAGCACCACTAAATATCAATCGGCTTATATGTGCAGAACTGCAATTTTGATAATGCCATTACAAATCTTCTTTTCCATAAAGCTTGTTAAGCGAATGAAACCTCTTCGGATAGGGCATGAACCCAGATAAAGCCACAGAGACAAACAATCCGGCTGCTTATGCTGCCATTCTCATTGTCTCCTTATCAGGTCTGTGAGTCAAATTGACCCTGTAGCAGAGTCACTACAGGGTTGAGTAAGGGAGCTGTCCGTGGTGCTGATGCTTGTGGACCAGAGAGCTGTCTGTGGTCCTGATGGCCTCACAATCTCATGTGGGAGCTGAAAACTCTGCAATGTGAGGCCATATGCTTCAGAAACATTGCAGATGGCATCATGGCATGAGATGAAGACTTTTAAACGATAGCACAACGGTAGGCACAGAATTCTAGAACTGGCACAACTGATATTTGCAGCTCTGATTGTCACAGTCTGTTGACCTGCAGCATGTTTGTTGGTTTGTTAATGGGAATGGAAAGTGTGGTTTTAGCTACAGGAAACAGACAGGCCTGGTTGTTCAGTTTTCAATAGTTGAGGGATGGCCCTTGGTGTGTTTTCATTGGGTGTAAATGAAGCTGACAGCATGCCAGCCCCTTGGGTGCCATAGTGATAAGAGTGATGCCATAGTGCACTACTCTTACTAATGAATTACTGCCCTTATTCCAGTCTGTTCACTCATTGCATTGACAAATGTGTTGCATGTCTGTGAGAGAATATTTTATCGATTTGCTGACTTTTAAGCTATAATTTCGATAATTTCACTAATTAAGAGCAGACACCAGCAACTGCTGCAGGATTTACATGGAATGGCAGTTGTGCTTCAAGACCCAGATTTTACATTGGACATCAAGTACCAAATTGTTTATTGGATCAATTTTGATGTTTCATGCTCTTGGCAGTGTAGTTAGTTAAATAAAAGTCACTAATTAAAAAGTTGTTTTATTAATTGAAGTTAAGCTGAAATTAAATGAAATCTAAATATTAGATGAAAAAGATTACAAATTACAATTGTTGCTCTGGCAACTAACTGAAATAACATAAGTTTAAGAGTACTTAAGTAGGCTACTTAAATTATACAAACATAAAACGGAAACAACATACAGTATTTTGAATGGAGATTCATTTTGAGATTTGCTAAAGTTTACATTCAACAGTATTACTAGTGTGTGTATATATATATATATCTGCATAAATCTGCATCGTTTATCCTTTTGATCTTTCATTCAAAAAATTGGCAAAAATCTAACCTTTCATTGAAGTAAAATAATTGAAAGTGGGGGGGGGGGAATCACATTATGAAATAAATGTTTTTCTCCAAAACACTTGGCCACAATTATTCATACCCCTAGAATGTTTTATGAATAAAATATCTCTGAAGTATATTCCCATTAATATTTACCTTTTTTAGCACACCAGGGTGACTATGACTTCGTGTTTCACAGGAGTTTAAATATGAGGAAACACAAAGGCCAAATTCCCTGAATCATCCATCACAATGAGTAAAACCAAAGAATATAGTTCTGATGTGCAGCAAAAGATTGTTGAGCTTCACAAAATAGAAAGTGGCTGTAAGACAATAGCTAAAGAATTGAAAATCCCCATTTTGACCATCAGGGCAATAATTAATAAGTTCCAATCAACTAAAGATGTTACGAATCTGCCAGGAAGAGGACGTGTGTCTATATTGTCTTAATGGACGGTGAGGATGAAAGTTTGAGTAGCCAAAGACTCTCCAAGGATCACAGATGGAGAATTGCAGAGATTAGTTGAGTCTTGGGGGTCAGAAAGCCTATTAAAAAAATCAAACAACCCCTACATCACATGTTGTTTGGGAGGTTTTCAAGAAAAATCCTCCTCGCTCCTCCAGAAACAAACTCCAGCATATTCAGTTGTCAGACATGACTGGATCTTCAAACGGCACAGGGTTCTGTGGTCAGATGAAACTAAAAAAGCTTTTTGGCAGCAAACACACTAGATGGGTTTGGTGCATACAAGGATAAAAAGTACCCCATGTGTACAATTTAATATACCATTGGATCTTTAATGTTGTGGGCATATTTTTCTGCTGGAGGTCCTGGACTTCTTATTCAGATACATGGCATTGTGGATTCTATCAAATATCAACAGATAAAAAATCAAAACCTGACGCCTTCTGCTAGAAATCTTATAATGGGCCGTGGTTGGATCTTCCATCAGGACAACGATCCAAAACAAACATCAAAATCAACACAAAAATGTGTTACGGAGCACAAAATGAAGCTTCTGCCATGACCGTCCAAGTTCCCTGACCTGATGAGTGGAGTGAACTGAAGAGAAGAAGCACCAACATGGATCTGGGAATCTGAAGGATCTGGAGAGATTCTAGATAGATAGATAGATAGATAGATAGATAGATATAAAGTGTATACTTTAAGTGAGCATTAGATGATGGCAAAGGTAATCTAAATGTAAAAACTGGGGGAATGAGCATGCATAATTAAATATCCGAAATCACCCAAAACAGATAAAAAAAAAACCTGTAATATTAGCTGATAATTAATGTGGTACAGCATGCGGTGCATGTTGAATTACCCTGGAATGCAGTTGCATAATTAGCCATATGCTATACATCATGGACAATATACACAAGATAACACAGAGGAGGACAAAAACAAAGGATTACATGTGTAAGCAGATCAAAGTGTGTAAGGTGATTATATATGTCTGTAATATGAAAAAGGAGAATTAAAGCCTGAAATCTGCATGAGTCATTCTCTTGTGCATGTGTGAAGTCGGTACAGAAGCTTGGGGCCAGTAGTTTCTAGAGCTTTTTGGATCATCTTTCAGATCTCCATCAGCGTGAGATAAATAGGATTTTCACATTATGATTAGTGTTTCAGAATAGCGGTCTGGGGGGCTGATTTTGGCTTTTATGTTTGTGTTTAATTAGCTTTGGGTATCACTCCATCTGCCTTTAAACTTCTCAATGCTCCATTCTGCTGATTTCTTTCATGTTGTAGCAGGTTTCACAGTTGCACCATCATCACATAAACACACAATCGGAACTGAGTGAAATTTTCCCCTGAAGTTTCATATTACAGATCACTACCTCAAGCTCACTTCTTTGTTAGCGTTCTGCGATGTGAGCAAGATTCCTTTTTTTTAATAAATTGCTGTCCACCATATTATTCACTTTATGAATTTTACTCTACTTAAAACCTGAATAAATAAAGTTAAACCTGAATAGAGTTCACAGCTTGAGTGGTTGGCGCAATTAGTCTTGTATAAGAGTGTCTGCGAAGCAATTTTTGCCTCATAATATAATTTTGAGGGAAAGAAGAAAAAACTAGGCATCATTTTACAATATTTACAGCTATTAAAACTAGAAAGTCGACACTAATTTACTGTACATAACTGAGTAAATCACTACTGATGAAGATCAATATAGTACTATTTGTTTCACTTAACTTTGACTTTATTTGAACAGAGAATCGTTTATTTAAAAGAACAAACTGATTCACTAAAAGGAAACAGACTTCTCACAGCTAAATGCAGATGTGAAAACACAACACGTGAGGTGAGCTACTCTCGACATTTGACATGGAAGTAAGTAACAGACAGAGACAGAGAAACAGGAAGTGAGGGTCAATTCTCATTCTGGGCTAATTGAATCAGTGCTTGTTTTAGCAGGGACAGCAGGGCTGGTTTTAGTCTTGCAGAAAGAGCAGTGATGCTCTTTATTTTGTTACTATTCTCTTTGGGTTCTGTAAAAATGCCCCCTTGTCTACCAGGCTTTCAGTTTGCTCTTTCAGTCTCCGGTGAGGCTCCCCCTCCTCTCAGTATGCATCGGCTTACATTTAATCTGTGTTTGACCAAGAGTGTCTGAGAGATAAGAAAATAGGTTTTGCTCACCGATGGCCTCCATGTGTGACTGGACTTGCAATTTAGTTACATTCACATCAGCGGAACCTCCCAAATATAAAAATAAAATTTCATTTTGTGGAAAAACACTTTGCCGCAGCTATAATTGGCTCTTTGAATTGCCTCTTATCTTCCATCATTAACAAAGAAGCTACATTTGTCTCAGCCATTACAATTGGATGCTTTGTTCAAGTGCGTTTCTTTTGTTAAATATTAGAAATGATCCATACAGTCATACAGAGGGATCTGGAAACACACTTTATTTACCAGTGTTACAGAGCTGCATGATTAATCGTTAAAAGATCGCGATCTCGATTCGAACACCCACACAATCTTATTTCTAAGTGACAATGATTCAGCTATGTCAATTAAAGCTTTGTCAAGTACGATAACAGCAAACAATCAACATTTAAATCTGCATTGGCACTGCTGCTAAACCAGAGAGAGCTGTTATCATGTAGCCTATATATATGAAACAGCTTCACAAACAGTCTTTTCAACCACACATATCATTATTTCTGAAGTACTTATCACAGAAGTACTGGGATAAAAGTTGACTGTTCGGATACAAACACTGATGTCTATGGTAGTGATAAAAATACAGGAAATCATATTTCAAAAGTAACTTTGTATCAATTACATAATTACGCCAGAGGACATGGTGGAGACAAGTGACTGTTAAAAACATTTATTTGTCACTGAATTGTTTATTGAAGAGATTAGTTCAAAACTGCTGATTCATCCATTAATGAACAAAAGTGAAGTCTTTATGAGTGAGTTAATGAGTCATTCATTCATTAAAAAAATCGAATTAAATATTTTTGTAATTGAAATAAAATGTCAATTTTGTCAGAACCTCTAGTAAATTACATGCTATTTTGCCTAGTTGTCTATTCTGAAATGTGGGAGAATCTTGATCTCTATTTAAAAAAAAAAAAAAAAATTGTGATTCTCAGTTTATTCAGAATCGTTATGTGAATAACACCTCAGCAGCTTAAATATGTCTTTAAGGAGCCTGTGAGCAGTAGGATCTAACTGTACGGCTCTGTCAGAGTCTGTGTGTTTCCACATGTACGAAATATATGTAATGAAGTGAAATGCTTATTGAATGTCTTCATTGATTCACTTGAGTAGATCATGTGACTTTGACTGCAGCAACATCCGCTAAATTAAAATCAGCTTTCTGTGAAGGTTGAATGTGTCATGTTCTGGCATGTTGTTGTAGTAAGTCACATGACTTGGGAGAATCAAGCAAGAACAGTCTTTAATAACACTTTAGAACACTCAGGAAACACAGAAAATAAAACAACCACGTAAAATCAAATGACAATCAACACCGAACAAAGAACCGTGAAAACTGAAAGCTTAAATACACAAGGGATTCTAGTCAACAGAAACAGCTGCGTAACAATCAGTAAACAAGGAATCTAACGAGTGGTGGGAAAATGGGAACAAAGGAAACAGGTACAGGAACAAGAACTAAACCAAAACAGAATACACATGACAATAGTCCCCCGGTGCAAAAGTACGTCCTTGCACTGTAGAAAACAGTTCAACAGAGGAAGGAAGGAGGGGGTTCAGGGGAATGACTTGGAGCTGGGGAGAGATGTAACCAAGGAGGGGCAGGCAGAACAGTCAATAGGGGAGTGGGAGGAGGGAGGAGAGATGGATGGAGGAGACAGCTGAAGACCCAGAGCACAGCCAGGACAATGGCCCACGGCGGAACCGATGGGGGGAGGAGCCAGGGTGGAGTCAGATGACCGACTACCAGAGGTGGAGCTAGGAGAGTTTGAGACCTAGGCGGAGGAGACACAGAGACCAGAACACACCGTAGGTCCTGGTGGCCAAGGCGGAGCCGTTGTGATAAGCGGTCGAGGTTAAACCAGGGTGCCGGAGGACTGAGGCGTAGCTGGTGGGACTGGCGAAGCCAGAGGGGTGAAGGGACGAAGCACAGCTGCTGTGCTCAGGTGTCGGCTCTAGCATCGAGGTGCTCAAGGCTCGGGCTCTGTGCTTGCGGTGGGCTCTGGCAGAATGTCTATAGCCCCTTTCACACAGAGCGTTGATCCCAGAAAATTGCCATAAAATTGAGTGCCTTCTGTGTGAACGCAAACACCTAGTAACATTGCCGGGATCAGTCCCGGAACGCGCCCTGTGTGAACAAAAGGTAGGACCAGTGCCATAAGGGGTGTGTCGTATTGATGACGCTGAAGCTGAGATAGTTCGTCAGATTAGTGGAACGGTACGCGATGAGCTAGTTTATGATCGAATCAGACAGAAATGCACAAGCGTGGTTTCTCTAGAGAGAAATCGCAGATCAGAAGCAAACTTAAGACGCTGCAGAGACATTACAGGTCACATCCAGATGTCACGTGTCTTTACGGGATCTCAAAGGAATGTGTGTTTACGTGCGCAGAAGATTCCAGAAAATCACATCCAGTGTGAATGAACTAAAATTATCGGTGTATTTTCTGGAATCTCTGTGTGAAAGGGGCTTGTGATGTCTTCCTCTGCAGTGCAGACGGTGTAGGGGGACCCACATCTCACCAGCACTCTGCAAAGCTCCCTCTAGGTGTTCCTTGGACCGCATGTTGAGGTTGGTGTAATAAAAGATGCAGAGCGAGCGGTCAGGGTAGTGAGTGAGGCACACCAGATCTATGAAATCCCTTGTGTGGTCCTCGAGGGAACGTACCTCCGGAAAAGGCGGACTGCAGGATTATCCATCCTTTCTTTTCTTTTGGTTCTGGCAGGTGGTTGTAATAAATCACACAACAGAGGATAATCCAGCAATAACAGTCTTTAATAACAACACAACATTCAGGAAATAGGAAATCAGGAAATATACACTCAAATGACAATCAACAGCAAACAAAGAACAACTTCTGATTTGATTGGCGGTTGGCAACCATCTTTAGAGGTGCATTACCACCACCTACCAGACTGGAGTGTGGAGCAATAGTTGCATGCAGGACAAACAAAGAACTGTGAGAACTGAAGGCTTGAATTCACAAGGGAGGCTAATCAACAGAAACTGAAACAGGTGCGTGACAATCGGTAATCAAGGAAACTAGCTAGTGGTGGGAAAATGGGAACAAAGGAAACAGGTACAGGAACTAGAACTTAACCAAAACAGAACATACACATGACAGCATGTCTATAGCATGTATTTTAAACCCAGATCGATTCAGTGTTACATTGGGTAGTTTGCTCAAATTCATTCATTCATTCATTCATTCATTCATTCATTCATTCATTCATTCATTCATTCCTTCCTTCCTTCCTTCCTTCCTTCCTTCCTTCCTTCCTTCCTTCCTTCCTTCCTTCCTTCCTTCCTTCCTTCCTTCCCATTGTGGCTTGTTCTGGGCAAGAACTGTGCAGCTGGTGTAGTTCACGCATATTTGCATGAGTCTAAATAGGCAGTGTGATCTGATGAGGTGTAATCCCGCAAGCAGCATTCACACAGATGCTCGGCTCAGTACTGGATCTTGAGAGGAAGATGAGCAGGATGAAGATGTTCCTGTGGGACGAGCTCCACGCAGCCTCCTCTCTCCATGCTTCTCCTGCCAATTAGCTCTCACTGGTGCAATGCGTGTGTTGTTAGTGTGTGTGTGTGCTAAAACATCTGCCTGTGTGGCCGGTGTAAGCACAGAGCCTTATTATAGCTGAAATCTTTTCACAATCTGTGCCTGTGATAAGTGCTAGTGATTTTATCACTGGCTGACACGCGCGCTCATTGCAAAAGAGATGATGTCATCTTGCCTCAAAGCCTTGGAAATATCGGAGGGATTATTATGCAGCGTCAAAGACAAAATGTGTGTGTGTATGTGTGTGTGTGTGTGTGAGCAGGTGATCATTTGGCAAATTCAACAGCTCTATTCCAGGACTCTCACTGTTTGCCTCTCTGTTAGCTGTAAAGAAGTGATACCAATATTTAATTATGTAAATAATTGACTATTATTTTTCAATTACTGTCATGTTCAACTTTATGCTGATAACACTGTCATATATTTATATAAATCTGACAAATTCAACTCTCTTCTGTCTGATTTTAATATTTTACAAGATTGGCTTTTGGATAATAAGTCCTTTATTGGGGTTGACACGTTGGCCACAATTATTGGCACACTTTTATTAAATACTTTTTGCAATCTCCTTTTGCCAAGATAACAGCTCTGAGTCTTCTTCTATAATGCCTGATGAGTTTGGAGAACACCTGACAAGAGATCAGAGACCATTCCTCCATACAGAATCTCTCCAGATCCTTCAGATTCCCAGATCCATGTTGGTGCTTCTTCTCTTCAGTTCACTCCACTCATCAGGTCAGGGAACTGGGACGGTCATGGCAGAAGCTTCATTTTGTGCTCCGTAACACATTTTTGTGTTGATTTTGATGTCTGTTTTAGATGTTTTAGTGTTCCTGATGGAAGATCCAACCACGGCCCATTATAAGATTTCTAGCAGAGGCCGTCAGGTTTTGATTTTTTATCTGTTGATATTTGATAGAATCCACAATCATGTATCTGAATAAGAAGTCCAGGACCTCCAGCAGAAAAATATGCCCACAACATTAAAAATCCAATGATATATTAAATTGTACACATGGGGTACTTTTTATCCTTGTATGCACCAAACCCATCTAGTGTGTTTGCTGCCAAAAAGCTTTTTTAGTTTCATCTGACCACAGAACCCTGTGCCGTTCGAAGTTCCAGTCATGTCTGACAACTGAATATGCTGGAGTTTGTTTTTGGATGAGCGAGGAGGATTTTTCTTGAAACCCTCCCAAACAACATGTGGGGATGTAGGGGTTGTTTTTATTTTTTTCTTCTGACCCCAAGACTCAACTAATCTCTGCAATTCTCCATTCTTGAAGAGTCTTTGGCCACTCAAACTCTCCTCCTCACTGCGCATTAAGACAATATAGACACACGTCCTCTTCCTGGCAGATTCGTAACATCTTTAGTTGATTGGAACTTATTAATTATTGCCCATATGGTCAAAATGGGGATTTTCAATTCTTTGGCTATTTTCTTACAGCCACTCTCTCTTTTGTGATTCTCAACAATCTTTTGCTGCACATCAGAACTATATTCTTTGGTTTTACTCATTGTGATGGATGATTCAGGGAATTTGGCCTTTGTGTTTCCTCATATTTAGCTAGACAATTTCACCCTGGTGTGCTAAAAAAAGGTAAATATTAATGGGAATATACTTATTATATATATTTATATTTTACTCATAAACAATTATAGGGGTGCTAATAATTGTGGCCAATGTGTTTTGGAGAAAAACATTTATTTCATAATGTGATTTTCCCCTCCACTTTCAATTCTTTTACTTTAATGAAAGGTTAGATTTTTGCTAATTTTTTGAATGAAAGATCAAAAGGATAAATGATGCAGATTTATTTTTTTACAGCCATTTTTGATCATATTTACCAGGGGTGCCATTAATTCTGACCACAACTGTATATCTTGATATTTATATATTTTCTCAGAGACTTCAATTCGATGAAACCACAATTTTGTACACTTTTCACCAATATAACAAATACATTTAGTCACACACAGTATAGTATGTATATTATCGTAAACAGCAGACATTACCACATATATTTTTTACCGATATGAAGTTTGGGGTCAGCAAGAATCTTTTTTTTTTTTTTCAGCAAGGATGTATTAAATTGATCAAACAGTAAAAACTAATATTTTATATGTCAAATTAATGCTGTTCTGTTGAACTTTCTTTTTATCAAAAAATCCTAGGAATTTTTTTTAAATTATGGTTTCATTCATGGTTTTCCACTTTGATAATAATAATAAATGTTTATTGAGCACCAAATCATCATATTAGAATGATTTCTCAAGGATCATGTGACTCTGAAGACTGGAGTAATAGACAACATTGCCATCTCAGGAATACATCACATTTTATAATATTTATTCAAAACTGAAAACAGTTAAATTGTAAATTGTACTGAAATTATAAAATAATATTTCACAATATTACTATTTTTACTATATTTTTGAACAAATAAATCCAGCTGGGTGAGTGTAAGAGATTTATTTTTTATAAACATTAAAAATCTTCCCGACTCCAAACTTTTGAGCGTTAGTGTATAAAATGTCACTTTTTAAATGATGAAGCAATTTAATATTGTAATCTGATTTTTTTTAAACAATTCATTGAAATTAATTGAATTCCAATTCACAAGTTTTTTTTAGTTTTTTTTTTTTACAAAAATACTAACCTTATATGAAAACATATTTTATGATCCAATCCTTTAGGAACAAAAAAATTATGGCCAAATAAAACAATCGCAATATTCACTATTTCACCTAATTTCATTCCGGCAGAATAATAATCTTAAACATGGTGAATATTCCCTAAATCACACAGTACTATATGGAGTAGGGCACTTCAATCCGGTGAGACATATTCTCTGTGGTTTGTATACACAGCAGGTGTCGGGCTCTCCATTTGGCACGCTGTGGCAGGCATTTAGCTAATGTCAAGTGGATTTGCCTGAATGTTTTGCCACTAATGGAAATGTGGATTGAACAGCAAAGGCAAACTTAGACGTTATCAATTAGCTGCTTTCAATGACTGTGAAACATGATACAATCACAGATGATGGTGTTTTTTCATATAAGACACACACATTCTCCTCATTAGCCTGTAGTGTGCCTGTGCCCTCAGCATTTCTTGTGTGTGTGTGTGTGTGTGTGTGTGTGTGTGTGTGTGTGTGTGTGTGTGTGTGTGTGTGTTATGTTTATGTTTAATCAGCATCACAGGTCAGCAGTGTGTGAGAGTGTGTACGGCAGTAAATGGAGACTCGGAGCAGATGGAGGCATGTTTTGCACAGATGTCTTAGCGGCTGGCCTCAGATATGTTTCCTTGAGCACTCTGGTCATGTGCCACCAGATCTTGGGGGTTCCTTCAAGTAGAATAAAGCAGAATAAAGCAGTGCTGAAACTGGGTAAGACAAGTTTAAAAAAATAAATTAAAAAAGCCATCCAAATTAGTATTATTATCAGACCAGACCAAACCAAATCAAGCTCGCTGAATCATTATTATTTGCCCCTTAGTTTCACAGACAGTCAGGTCTTACTGACATTTAGAGCCACGTATAATAGATGCCCAGCTTGAGAAGGGTTCAGTCCAGGTATATCGCCAAACCCATCTCTTCTGTGCTCCTGGAAAGTAAGATGTTCCTGTGATCTACTAAAGTGACCCTCTTGTCACAGTGCTGTCTTAAATATTTGAACACATTTGAGACAAAACCATTTCCCTTTGTCATCCTTTGCGCCTAACTGTCTGTAATTGTGCCTAGAAATAATTGAGCAACCACCAAATAAATTTCAAGAGACACAATAATCTTAATTTTGGAGATACAGTAAGAAATATGAAGTCACTAATATTTTGATGTTTCTGAGTGAAATGCAGATCATACGGCACAACACTATTCCCCTTGAGTGTTACAAAACTATAAAACCCATTTCAAGTTATCACACACAGAAGATACATTGAGCCACATGCTGTAACCAGACAATCTCACACATGAACATGAATGTTTCTTATGAGATTGTATATTTTTTAATTCATATGTATGTCTCCTGATAGCCCTGTTTTCTGCAGTAAATGCCCTTCAAATTTATCTATGAGACATTAAGTTAATAATAATATATATAACTAATTAACATTTATGCAAAGTAGTTTTTGTGATGTACAGTAAATGTCACAAATTAATTATAATGTTGTAATATATATATATACACCATATATAATACTTCAATTGATGATAATATTTATGCAAAATCACAAAAATATTTTTTTGTGATGTAAATGCTCACAAATTAATTAAAATGGTCAAAATAATTAAAATCTTTGGGTTAGTTAGTTAGCAATTTTGAACCTTTCATATTAAAGAGTTAATATGTGAAGAACTGTTGTATTGTTCCTGATCAGTCTTTCGGTTCTGTGCCCTGTCCAGCCCATAATATATATGTATATACACTGTTAAATTTTTCAGTGTGAAATTACTGTACTGTATATTTCAGGTTAATAATTGTTACTTTCACAGTACGACTTTTCTTGTGTCTAACTGCACTAAAAAGTGTTTTTACTGTGAGTTTACAGTATTGGAAAACACAATTTACTGTAAACAAACAACATCATACTGTATTTCTACAGTGCATATGTACTATTAAGGTACCCAGCATGTAGTGTTGCATGAATAGATTATGTTGTGGAGTTTCTTGATTTTTGTTGGATTTATCTGTGCTGCTGAACTTATTTTTGCTTCGCTTTTAGCCATTTGTGTTGGTTTATTTTGTAATGTTGGTTTATGTTGTATAAACATTTTATTATTTGTTGAGTGTCACCATTGTTTTTTTCTTTGTCAAGTATTGATGTCTGTGCATCATTAGGTGATGTTTTCAAGATGATGTCACATCTTTCACAGATGAATCTCAGCAGTTGCTTCACTATTGTTAAAGATCCATCTACAAACAGTTATGAATTTGAAATAAGTTATTGGTACATCTTCATGCTTAAGTAATAACTAACACAAAATCTTCATATACATGCTAGGAATAGTTTGACTAAACTATTTAATATTCCAGCTTGTCATCATTTTAACAAATGTTTTTTATTTGTCACATTTCTGAATTGGCTAGAACATAAATATGGATATGAGTACAGAGAGTCCAAGATCCCAAGCTAATGGAGCACTAATCACCATTATGGTGACTGATTACAAATTACTGTTGTAAAGAAAACATTTATTACAGTGGCATGATTAAAGACAACATTATAATGTGAAATCACAGTAAAACAAGAGCAGTAAGTTACTGTGATGTCAGCATTATTTTGTTGTTGATTAACAGTAATTTGTAAGAAAATGACCCAGCATGCATTGATTTCACAGTAAATTTCAGACTACAGTAAATTATTGGAAAATAATACTTAAAAATCTAATCCTGTAAATTATTTACATGAATTATTATGTATATATATATACAGTGAGGAAAATAAGTATTTGAACACCCTGCTATTTTGCAAGTTCTCCCACTTGGAAATCATGGAGGGGTCTGAAATTGTCATCGTAGGTGCATGTCCACTGTGAGAGACATAATCTAAAAAAAAAAAAAAATCCAGAAATCACAATGTATGATTTTTTAACTATTTATTTGTATGATACAGCTGCAAATAAGTATTTGAACACCTGAGAAAATCAATGTTAATATTTGATACAGTAGCCTTTGTTTGCAATTACAGAGGTCAAACGTTTCCTGTAGTTTTTCACCAGGTTTGCACACACTGCAGGAGGGATTTTGGCCCACTCCTCCACACAGATCTTCTCTAGATCAGTCAGGTTTCTGGGCTGTCGCTGAGAAACACGGAGTTTGAGCTCCCTCCAAAGATTCTCTATTGGGTTTAGGTCTGGAGACTGGCTAGGCCACGCCAGAACCTTGATATGCTTCTTACAGAGCCACTCCTTGGTTATCCTGGCTGTGTGCTTCGGGTCATTGTCATGTTGGAAGACCCAGCCTCGACCCATCTTCAATGCTCTAACTGAGGGAAGGAGGTTGTTCCCCAAAATCTCGCAATACATGGCCCCGGTCATCCTCTCCTTAATACAGTGCAGTCGCCCTGTCCCATGTGCAGAAACCCCCCCCCCAAAGCATGATGCTACCACCCCCATGCTTCACAGTAGGGATGGTGTTCTTGGGATGGTACTCATCATTCTTCTTCCTCCAAACACGTTTAGTGGAATTATGACCAAAAAGTTCTATTTTGGTCTCATCTGACCACATGACTTTCTCCCATGACTCCTCTGGATCATCCAAATGGTCATTGGCAAACTTAAGACGGGCCTTGACATGTGCTGGTTTAAGCAGGCGAACCTTCCGTGCCATGCATGATTTCAAACCATGACGTCTTAGTGTATTACCAACAGTAACCTTGGAAACGGTGGTCCCAGCTCTTTTCAGGTCATTGACCAGCTCCTCCCGTGTAGTTCTGGGCTGATTTCTCACCTTTCTTAGGATCATTGAGACCCCACGAGGTGAGATCTTGCATGGAGCCCCAGTCCGAGGGAGATTGACAGTCATGTTTAGCTTCTTCCATTTTCTAATGATTGCTCCAACAGTGGACCTTTTTTCACCAAGCTGCTTGGCAATTTCCCCGTAGCCCTTTCCAGCCTTGTGGAGGTGTACAATTTTGTCTCTAGTGTCTTTGGACAGCTCTTTGGTCTTGGCCATGTTAGTAGTTGGATTCTTACTGATTGTATGGGGTGGACAGGTGTCTTTATGCAGCTAACGACCTCAAACAGGTGCATCTAATTTAGGATAATAAATGGAGTGGAGGTGGACATTTTAAAGGCAGACTAACAGGTCTTTGAGGGTCAGAATTCTAGCTGATAGACAGGTGTTCAAATACTTATTTGCAGCTGTATCATACAAATAAATAGTTAAAAAAACATATATTGTGATTTCTGGATTTTTTTTTTTTTAGATTATGTCTCTCACAGTGGACATGCGATGACAATTTCAGACCCCTCCATGATTTCCAAGTGGGAGAACTTGCAAAATAGCAGGGTATTCAAATACTTATTTTTAGAGGTGGGCATAGATTAATTTTTTTAATCTAGATTAATCTAGATTAATTTTGAAATTAATCTAGATTAATCTAGATTAAAATGGCTCATTTGAATTCTGCCGAAGGCATTCAGAATATGTGTGCTACCCAAATAATGACTATAAAAGTAAGTCTTTGAGAACGGGTTTCTCAAGCCAGGTGGCGCATTAGACCAGGGGCTCATCTCCTGTTTCCAAAATGCATCACAAACTGCTTGAGAAAGCTGTTCTACTCACTGTAAAGGTTACTACTGTACTGTTACCGTCCGTAGGCAACATTAGGTAGGCCTATGTTATTATCAACTACTATAGGCTATCAATTAGGGATGGGCGATATGGCCTAAAATCCATATTGTGATATACATTGCAGCCTCTTGCGATAACGATATATATTATAATAAAACCATTTCAGAACAGGTTACACAGACCCTGCTAAATTACTGCTAAATGTTTTTGTTTTTTTGAAAGGGTGTATGTAGTTTTGAGAACATATATTGTGCAAAACTGTAAGTATACAACATAATTTTGCAGATAAATAAAATTTAAGTACACTAGCTGCAGAGACTTAAGTAGGTCTAATGTTTATTATGGCTTGGAGCTTATGAAACCCCAAATTTAAAATTAGAATATTGTCTAACCGATGTCTTTTCAGTTAAAAAGAAACAACAACGATTCTTAAAATCGGGCGCTTTTAATAAAAAGAGATTATGTGCTACACCACTCACTAAGATATATTGGGAATAATACGCGCGCGCTGGTATTCAGTGATATGTTTCGTTTTGAATTTGAGGTGGTAGAACGGATTAGTCGTGTGTTAACTTACCGAACTGTTACACCACACAGTCTACGTCGGACGGCTTAAATCCGAACCAAGTCCAAATAATGGATGTTGCACGGATCTTTTACACCAGCTTTCACTTTCAGCCGTGTTTACTTAAGATGACGACGAATATGATGCGTTCCAGCCGGGTGTTCCTCGCGGCCGCGGGTAGATTGCGTCATCATAGCTTGTGTAGCTTGAGCCAGCTCCCAACCCAATTTGGAGAATAGATTAACGGCGATATTTTTTTTATCGCGCGATAAGAGTCTCGCGTTAACGCAGCGCGTTAACGCCGATAACGGCCCACCACTACTTATTTTCCTCACTGTATATATATATATATATATATATATAAATAAAGTTCTGTCATGAAACTCTAGATGGCGCAGGCTGACAGGCCCTTAACTCAACCTGTTTGCAATCATCATTCTCTATAGGGCACAGCTGATTGGATCCTGCTGTATCAGTAGCCAATGAGCTCGCATGCTCAAACTTCAAATCCTTGGTTAGCATTTGCTGTAGCAGTGCGCTTTCAGAAACCCTCCACCTTCCCCAACTCCACCTGTAGATCTGCTACGCATAATTCATGTATGCTATATTGTACAGCAGCAGCATGTTTCACTAATATCTATATATCTATATTCAGGCACACTGCTGGCTGGCCATGAGATGTGACGGCATGGCCACCCCTTCCGCACTGTGATTTATATGTAATGAAAGTGAAATTTTAGCTACTAAATCAAGGCTGGGGGAGAATTGGCCATGGAGCAGGAGCAGAATTATTAACAGTGAGAGAGATGCCAGCCAGAGAGCTCATATACTGTATACTAAGAGCTCATAAATGGCCACATATGTATGCAGTAGGGAGATCCATGACCAGGAGTCCCTTTTATTCACAGGTACACGAGCTAACAGCTCCGATGGCCTTCTGAACTCCTATGGCTCCCATTAGCGATGAGGCATGAATCATGCTTTTGCAGGGTCTGTAAAAGACACGTATATTATAAGACATGATATTGTTATGAATTAACCTGCCTTGTTATCCCCAGGCTGATTTATTTCAGGTAACAGATAGGGAATTTTCACATCGTTTCTCTGTGTCACAGCTCCCCCAACTTTTACGGACACGCCACCGCAGTATGTGGAGGCCAAAGAGGGGGGCAGCATCACTCTGAGCTGCACGGCCTTTGGCAATCCCAAACCTTCAGTCAGCTGGCTTAGGGAGGGAGACCCCGTACAGGACAGCAGCAAATACAAGGTGAGCAAACACATCTCTTATATTTGAATATTAACTTTGGTCATGAAATCTACGGGATATTCTAAATTGGGGGATATTTTATAATGTAAACTTAAAATATTAGTATAGTTTCTTGTTTCTAGTAAGTTATGTATTTATTTTTTGCCCTCTCTCTGACCATTTGTTATGATTGGCTAACAATGTCGTTCATCTGCGCTGGCCAAGTTGCTTAATACTAAAATATGTGTCGTATGCAACGTTGCCATGTCTCCGAATAAGCGGTTTTGAGCTTTTTTATTATTATTTTCATATTTATATAAATGTTATTTAAAAAAGAGAATTCTTTCCAGAATATAGGTGTGAGACATTTAAATTTCTTTGGGAAATGTTTGTGTGGCAGTGTGAAAATCATGATATACTGTTGTAAATCTTAGTATGTGACAGCCCTAGTGTTGTAGTTACCTGAAGAATGCCTGTGTAGTTTGATTGATATGCTTCTCTGCACAAATACAGGATTGCAGTTGCCACAGTGAGGGCTCAGGATATTTGATGACGGTGGAAATTACAGGTCATAGGCACTTTGTCATCTCTTTTCCTCTATCTTTACTTTTGCTCAATTTCCATCTTCAAACTACCATAGTCATGGCCCCAAATCCAGCCCTCCATGAGGTTATCAGTGGCCCGCCATCGCAGTTAAATTGCTGCTTCTGTGTCTAAAATGCAAACAAGTAACATGCATTGAAAGTGCCACAACACTCACTTGCAGTTTTATAGATTTTTGTTGAATACATTTTTTTTTAATTCTCACTTTATCATTCATTTTAATAACCAGAATACGTGAACACTGCCATTACTAATCTCTGACCTTGACGAAAGATTTTTTTTTATTTCTAGTTTATTCAGTTCAAAAGTTAATATATGAAATATAAAAAAATATTTGTTCCTTTTTTTTTTCTTCTTCTTTTTTTGGGTATTTCTATTAATCAGGAATCCTGAAAACATGCATCAGAGTTTCCACAAGAATATTAAGCAACAATTTTTAACGTATAATAACAAGAAATGTTTCTTGAACATATTAGAATGATTTCTGAAGGATCATGTGACACTTAAGACTAGAGTAATGATGCTGAAAATTCAGCTTTGCCATTAAGAATAAAGTACATTTTAAAAGATATTTAAGTCAATTACAGTTTGAATTGTTATAATATGGTTATAATCTTGTAATAAAAATGACCTTCTTTAAAAAGTTTGCCATATTTCACCCTCTTGTCTAAAAGTGTCCTTCAAACTAAGCAGTTTGAGTGTCCCTTCTATATTTTGTTTAAACTTACTCTGTCAAATTGGACAAATCAAGCTGCAGTTTTAACAGTAGTTGCACGGCCTGTAGAAACATCTAATTAATCCCCCTCAGCCTTGTCATATACCCTAGTGGTTTAGCCCTAGACCCCTGACCATCTCAGTGCTCGTAACTGTGCTCATTTTAACTACGTGTCGTGGAGGTGTCCCTTGGGCCTCTTATGTTCACAGTGCTGTGTAATTAGGAACCAAATAAATCGTTCTTGTGTTTCAGCACTAATGGAATTTCTCCTCTTGAGTGACGTCTTTTATATATTTCATCAAATGAGCCTTCCATGATATGAAACAGACTCTTAGATTCCCTTGTCGAAACCAGCATCTAAATACTGGCCTTTTTCTCACAAGTGATCCATTGATTGTGGCTCATCAAAACCGGCAAACCAAACATAGTGAACCAAACTGTCAAATGCTTCCTGAGTATAAACCATCTGCTCGCTGAAGACTAAGCAAAGAGATCCCTACAGGAGCGGATGGCTTAGTTCTCTGCCTGAAAAGAGTTTGATTTATAAAAGCCCATCGAGAGATCTCCATCACACACATAACAGAGCAATGACAGCCTGTCAGTGACTAGCTTTGCTTGGTGATTGAACACTTTTGAAGTAAGGTGTGATAATATCAGGAACAATGGTATTCGTTGCTTGTGATATTCGTTGTATTCGATTTGAGTGATGGCAAGCTCTTTGTTTAGTCAAAATACTGTAGCATGTTGTTTTGACTGATTAGATCTATAATGTTATTTACAGACGAAATAAACTTCTGCATCGACTTTTTTGTTTAAAGCATAATGATGGGGTAGGCTAGTATCTACTTAATAATGTACTATAGTCTTTGGAAGAGAGGACTCCCTACCAAATTTTTGTATCTTATTAAGACCCATTCACAGCATGAACAATAACAATATTGTCCACACCAACCCAATATATTGTTCTGTTTATTCTAAGCATTCACAGCAGTTTTGTAATCTGCCGCTTTAAATGCTCAATTTTTTTTTTTAAAGCAGGGTGGATTCTGATTGGCTGCCAATATTTTTAGCATTCATCAGCTCAGAAAAATAGTTCAGAATGTGATTCAGTTTCACTGTGCAGTTATGGTTGTGGAATCATTATTCTTTTCTTTTAGAATAATTTTCAGAGCTGTATCTTTATTGTTATCGTTATAGTTATCGTCCTTGTTGTGAACTTTTTCAGCACCCTTGGTTCTGGAAGTATAAGAACTATAAACCAATGAAGCTTTGTGAACGACATTATCAAAATAAAAAGGATGGATAAATGATGTTGATTATTTATAAACATATATGTATGTTTATTGCAAAATATGCTTATATACAGTATATATATAAGCATATTTTGCAATAAACATACATATATGTTTATAAATAATCAACATCATTTATCCATCCTTTTTATTTTGATTATATATATATATATATATATTTTTTTTTTAAATGATTATTTTTAAATAAGTGTGAGTTTTCCTACATCTTGAAACTTTTAGCTTTATATATGGAGGTAATCTTTGAAGGATGAACAATAATGTTTAGGTCATCAAATTATAAGTAACATTATGATAGTATTTGAGTTTTGAAGTGCTGGAAAAAGATGTGTGACGCACTTGAAAGCATTTTACTATTACTATGGTTACAGTTAGTGTTACTACATTAAATCCATTGGTTAATGTTGCTGATTTGTGGACTTAAAGCCTACAGCTAGTTCATTGACGCCACAATGTTTCTCCTGGTTTCCACGTCAGCGCTGTTTGATCTAATAGAGATCTACAGTTAATAACGGAGAAATTTGAATGTGTCAGGCTTCCTGGAAGGATGAAGTAGGAGACGAACACGAAGATGATGAATTCCAAGATTTTAATTCTCAATATAAACAAATACAAACAAAAAGGGAGCGTGTGCTCAGAACATAGATAAACCTAACATAAACACATTGACCGACAAGTGAGGAGTGAACAGAAGGAACTTAAATACACAGACAGATGAACACAAGACAGGTGATGCAGATGATGATGACGAACAGGTGGGTAATGAAGGGAGTGAGTTCAGGTGTGGAAACAAGGAGGATTCTGGGAACTGTAGTGCAGACAGGACGATGACAGAGTGAATGTGACATTACTCCCCCCTCCCGGTAGGCGCGTCCTCGCGCCGTAGAAAGACCAAAGGGGTGGGAGGGTGGGCGCCCTGGAGGCTGACGGGGAAGACAAGGCAAGCGAGACAAGGCAGGAAGCCTCCAGGGCGGAGCAGACTGTGGGTGTGGTCACGGTGGAGCAGGCTGTGGGCGTGGCCAGGACGGAGACGACCCCTCGGGCGTGGCCAGTACGGAGACGACCCCTCGGGCGGCCACGGCGGTGAGGACCCCTCGGGCGGCCATGGCGGTGAGGACCCCTCGGGCGGCCACGGCGGTGAGGACCCCTCAGGCGACCACGGCGGTGAGGACCCCTCAGGCGACCACGGCAGTGAGGACCCTTCGGGTGGCCATGGCGGTCCGGACCCTTCGGGTGGCCAAGGCGGTGCGGACCCTTCGGGTGGCCATGGCGGAGAAGACCCTTCAGGTGGCCATTGCGGAGAAGACCCTTCAGGTGGCCACGGCGGAGAAGACCCTTCAGGTGGCCACGGCGGAGAAGACCCTTCAGGTGGCCACGGCGGAGAAGACCCTTCAGGTGGCCACGGCGGAGAAGACCCTTCAGGTGGCCATGGTGGTGAGGACCCCTCAGGTGGCCATGGCCCCTCGAGTGGCCAGGACGGAGATCTATGGCCCCCCCCAAAAAAATACTTGGGAAAAGTCCCGGGTACCAGAGAGGGCTCGGTGCTGGGCAGATCCAGCGACGAGGGCTCGGTGCTGGGCGGATCCAGCGACGAGGGCTCGGTGCTGGGCGGATCCAGCGACGAGGGCTCGGTGCTGGGCGGATCCAGCGACGAGGGCTCGGTGCTGGGCGGATCCAGCGACGAGGGCTCGGTGCTGGGCGGATCCAGCGACGAGGGCTCGGTGCTGGGCGGATCCAGCGACGAGGGCTCGGTGCTGGGCGGATCCAGCGACGAGGGCTCGGTGCTGGGCGGATCCAGCGACGAGGGCTCGGTGCTGGGCGGATCCAGCGACGAGGGCTCGGTGCTGGGCGGATCCAGCGACGAGGGCTCGGTGCTGGGCGGATCCAGCGACGAGGGCTCGGTGCTGGGCGGATCCAGCGACGAGGGCTCGGTGCTGGGCGGAACCAGCGGTGAAGGCTCTGTGCTGGACGGGACCAGCGGTGAAGGCTCTGTGCTGGACGGGACCAGCGGTGAAGGCTCTGTGCTGGACGGGACAAGCGGTGAAGCCTCTGAGCTGGGCGGAACCAGCGGCGAAGAGGGCTCTGAGCTGGGCGAAACCAGTGGCGAAGAGGGCTCTGAGCTGGGCAGGACCAGCGGCGAAGAGGGCTCTGAGCTGGGCAGGACCAGCGGCGAAGAGGGCTCTGAGCTGGGCAGGACCAGCGGCGAAGAGGGCTCTGAGCTGGGCGAAACCAGCGGCGAAGAGGGCTCTGAGCTGGGCAGGACCAGCGGCGAAGAGGGCTCTGAGCTGGGCAGGACCAGCGGCGAAGAAGGCTCTGAGCTGGGCAGGACCAGCGGCGAAGAGGGCTCTGAGCTGGGCAGGACCAGCGGCGAAGAGGGCTCTGAGCTGGGCAGGACCAGCGGCGAAGAGGGCTCTGAGCTGGGCAGGACCAGCGGCGAAGAGGGCTCTGAGCTGGGCAGGACCAGCGGCGAAGAGGGCTCTGAGCTGGGCAGGACCAGCGGCGAAGAGGGCTCTGAGCTGGGCAGGACCAGCGGCGAAGAGGGCTCTGAGCTGGGCGGAACTAGCGGCGAAGAGGGCTCTGAGCTGGGCAGGACCAGCGGCGAAGAGGGCTCTGAGCTGGGCGAAACCAGCGGCGAAGAGGGCTCTGTGCTGGACGGGACCAGCGGCGAAGAGGGCTCTGGCGGGCCGATGAGAGGAGGAAGATCGCTGTCAGTCACAGGCGCGGCGGGCACGACGCTTACTGCCTTGGTCTCGGCAGATCTGGCGTGAAGTGCAGGCTCGGCTGGACTGGCGTGAAGTGCGGGCTCGGCTGGACTGGCGTGAAGTGCAGACGGTGACATGGCGTGCCACGGGAGGAACCTCTCCAGACAACAGGAGAGTGCCTCTCTCCAGTCCTGACCGGAGAGATCTGGAAGCTCCCTCGGGTCAACTTCCTTGGCCCCAAGCCGGTAACACGCCTTGATTATATCGTCATCCAGCGAGCATGAGGCAGCAAGAGGAACAAACCCCCAGGTGAATTGGAACAGATCGCGGCTATCCCGAGCCAAAGCCGCGATCTGTCCAGCGAGCTCCCAGCTCATATTGTGGTCGGTCAATGTGTCAGGCTTCCTGGAAGGATGAAGTAGGAGACGAACACGAAGATGATGAATTCCAAGATTTTAATTCTCAATATAAACAAATACAAACAAAAAGGGAGCGTGTGCTCAGAACATAGATAAACCTAACATAAACACATTGACCGACAAGTGAGGAGTGAACAGAAGGAACTTAAATACACAGACAGATGAACACAAGACAGGTGATGCAGATGATGATGACGAACAGGTGGGTAATGAAGGGAGTGAGTTCAGGTGTGGAAACAAGGAGGATTCTGGGAACTGTAGTGCAGACAGGACGATGACAGAGTGAATGTGACAGAATGCTTCTCACTAGATCTCCATTTGATGTTGGGCAACGTTGTGGTGGTCACGACTGCTAACAAAATTTTGGTCGCACCGAATCATTCGGTTTGTAATGCGTACCGAACCGAAATCCTCGTACTGAACGGTTCAATACGAATACGTGTATCGTTACACCCCTTATAATATATATATATATAATTAAGTGGTTTGAAAGCGTAGGAAGACGACTTTTGCTAATTTTCTATGCTTCATGGAAGTGGACAAGCACTTAAGAGTTGTTTTGGTTCGATTTGCTTGTTTAGATTCTCTGATTGGTGGAGACTTCTATGCAGAATCATGGGTTCAGCTTCAATTCTGCTGTCAACACAATTATTAAAAAATACACTAAAATAATGTGTAATCACAGTAGGTCTGTCTGTAAAGGTTTGTAGGTTATCATTAAAAATCTATTCCATTTATAAGGAAATTTTACTTCTGAAACCTGACTTTTTCACTTAAGTCCCACTAATGATGCTCAAGTACTCCTTTATTGACAACAAATTTCTAGTCCTTTTTAAAGTCATGAACTATAGTTTACAATCCATATTACTTCCATAATGTCAAACATTTCTGAAGTTTAAAAAAGCAACATTTAAATCTTTGCAAGTGTCTCCTTAAAAAAGAGATCACCATATTTGATAGCCATAGATTAAGTCAACAACATCAGGGTTATTTATGAATGGAAGGTGGGATATGGTCTTTGATTTATGCTAAATAACATATATACGGTAATGTTTTTTATATAAATTATTATGATTTGATTTATTAGATTGTTGCTGGGTCTGCTGTTGCCTGGCCATGCATTTCCATCTGTGTAATTAGAGTAATTATGGAGTCTGGGATCCACAGCGGCATCTCACTTCTGCCGTTTGTTGAGTAAATTAGCTGTTGTACTTACCCTCATGTTGCCCATTTGTAGACTTAAGGTATGTATGTTCAGTTTGTAAATGCGCAGAGTGTGTATGTTCACGCCAAGGGGTCAAGGTTTGACTGGTTAGCAGTTAACCTCCGCTGGATAGATGCTGTAACTACAAAAAAAAAGCATATTTTTCAATTGACGACCATTCAGATATAGTTGTGGATTCTGATTGCAAGTCGCTCTTACCAGTGTTATTCAGATTTTATTAATATTTTGAATTAGCTTTTTTTTTTTCATAGTTTTCAGTTTACATTTTAATTAAATTTTTAGAATTTTATGTGCATTATTCATTTTTATAGTTTTTTTTATTATCAAATTAATTTTTACTTCAGTTTTAGTAATTTTAGTACTTTTTCCATCTAATATTTATGTTATATTTTATTTCAGCTTTATTTCAGTTACCGAAAACTGTTTTTCATAGTTTTAGTTAACAATACCAACACTGCCCTAATGAAAAAAACCTATACGAAAATGTATTTATACTAAGTATAGTACAAATCCATAACATTTACTGACATATCGCTTGAGACTTACTGACATAAATATTGTAATTAAAATTTATTTGAGGTTCTTATTATTAAACATAAAATGCATTTAGTAAGGATAGTATGATCACGGTAAAATATAAGTCTTTAAATGCAAGATATTTCAAGTGTAACTAAAGTATACTTGAAATAGTTCCATTTTAGCACTATCAGAAACTGTAAAGTATTCATATTAAGTACATACATATGTAAATGTATTTATGGTATACTTAGCATAAAATAAATTTATTTTAAATACATTTTGGTATATTTAATTTTCACTATGGTGGCTCTTACCAGAGCACAATGTTTTGGGGATTTGCCAATCAAAAACCAAAGTTTACCATTCAAGAAAAAAGAAAAAATGCTTCAAGGTGTGTGTACAGTAAGTCTCCTAAGAGTAAATTCACACATGCCTGATATCACATGAACTGTGATGATGATGCTTGCTAGTAGGTCTTGCCATTACACCGTCTGATGGAACACTGAATAATTCATCAGAGAGCCCCCTCAGCGAAGGCTTTACTTTAGCATGAATCTATGTCATCTGTCTCCACTCCTGCAATTTTTTTCTCAAAGTACTCTTCACCTGCTCTGCCGGCCTCAGTAAAGTGACCCTCATGTATCGTTAACCATCCAGCTTTGACAGGGCAGGGAGAAAAGATGCTTTGGCGAGTCCCTTACCCGTCAGGTCTGTCTGCAGAGAACGGCAGATCTGTTATGCTGTTCTGAGACCAGTTGTACCCGGTCACATATTTCCCATGAGATTATGATTGACAGCAAATTGCATTCGAAAGTGAGTAAAGGTTTTTATTTTTTTCCCTTTTTTTCCTTCCTTGCTGACTTGTAGAGAATATACTATTCAGTTGAAATACTAATTTATTCATTTGAAAAGTAAATGTCATTAAAGAAAAAAACTTTTTTCAGTAAAATTTTCAAGTATGGCTTCTGATTGTTGAAGTCCTTTTAGAATCATTTTTTTATATATATAATCATTGTAATAATAATAATAGTAATAATAATAATCATATATTTTTTTTTATTATATGTTTAACATATTCTTCATATTCTGTGTGCCAAAGTTCATGAGTTAATTTGTCTCCATAATCATTGATTAAGTTTAAGCAGGTGTCTTCGGTTTGGTTAACAATCTTAGTGTGGGTTTATTGGAAGCTCTCAGTTCATTCTGTTCTCTGTTCCACATCGTCTTTAGTTGGCTGTGGTATTCTCCTGTTATCTCCAGTGCTTGTCTGAGTTTGGTTATGTTAAAGATGCTAAGCGATGTCATGTGTTTTTTAGGCCAAAACTTTTTTTGGCACATACAGCAAACATCTCCTCACTATCCGCTAGCTGCCTGTCTCCTGAACACACTGTAAAAAAACGCGGTCTCTGTAGACACCACAGGCTCCACAAACGGCAAGAAAATCAAACTGGGCTAACCCGCACCACAAAACATAAACTGTTCCCACCAATAACCGACAAGAATGATTTGGGGGTGGGGTTTGGGGGGTTAGTGCGAGGATGAGGAGGAGGGAGGGTCTAGCTAGCCTCCGTTTTGTTTGACAATACTTTAAACGTCAACAAGAAGTGACGTCACCCAACATCACTTAGAGCACCTTTAAAGAGTGTTTCCTTTTTTAAAGGGATACTCCACCGTTTTTTCATATTAAACTATGTTATTCCCTTAACTAAGACGAGTTGATACATACCTCTCTCGTCTCAGTGCGTGCACTAAATCGCTCTGTCTTGCGGCGAAACTTTGTTAGCACTTAGCTTAGCCCAGTTCATTCAATATGGGCCAAGCAGAGAAGCTACCAAACACCTCCACGTTTTCCCTATTTAAACACAGTTACTCGCGTAGTGTAACTCGACCTAGGACGGTGACACAAAACAAAACGTTGCGCTTTTCTAAGCGTGTAAAATGGATAACTATATTGTATGGCGGAATACCATAGCAAGTGCTTGTGAGCACTTCGACTTGGCGCAGTAATATCTTCACTCGTGAAAAATCCTCTCACCGGCCCCCGCTCCCTCTAGTGAAGATATTACTGCGCCAAGTCGAAGTGCTTCCAAGCACTTGCTATGGTATTCCGCCATACAATATAGTTATCCATTTTACACGCTTAGAAAAGCGCAACGTTTTGTTTTGTGTCACCGTCCTAGGTCGAGTTACACTACGCGAGTAACTGTGTTTAAATAGGGAAAACGTGGAGGTGTTTGGTAGCTTCTCTGCTTGGCCCATATTGAATGAACTGGGCTAAGCTAAGTGATAACAAAGTTTCGCCGCAAGACAGAGCGATTTAGTGCACGCACTGAGACGAGAGAGGTATGTATCAACTCGTCTTAGTTAAGGGAATAACATAGTTTAATATGAAAAAACGGTGGAGTATCCCTTTAAGGGATTTTTTCCCCGAGTGATTATTGCAGCAACCAAGCTGTGACAATATGAAATTAGTTGAAATAGGATGTCAGATTTTTTCACCATGGCATAAGAGCTTATTGATTATGAAAACTATTATTTATTTTTGATAATTATTATTTTATTTTTATTAATGTTATATTATTATTGTTATTATTATTAATTGTTTCATTTAGTTTTTCATTTATTTCAGTTTTCAGAATGTTTTTTAATCAGTTGTTTCAATTTTAGTTTACGAAACTAACCATGGACATTACTAGTGACAAACTTTTAGGGCTTGAGAAATGATTCTAAGAAATGAGAATGAACAGTTTCTTTCCTGAAAACACCAGCATGTACCTATTTTTGAGAAGGCCTTTTGACCCTTAAGCCTTATGACATATAACAATCTTAAATGCTTATTTCTAAAATCTTTTTTTTATATATTATTGCCATAACCTATATTATATTTAGTATTAATGTTAATTTACATTAAACTGCATTAAAATAATGCATTAACCATTAGAGTTTAGAAAAGCTGCATTATTTTAAGTACCCACACTGCCTATGTGATGTCAGCTTAGAAGAAAGTTATTTCAAAGGTGGAGAAAGTTATTACAATGTTTAAGACAATTATTTTTTTCCTTTGGAATAACATGTACCAATGAATCATGCATACAGTAGTATCAGCATCCCTGCCCTTACCTGCCCCTCTGCCACCAAACACACACACTTGTACAGAGTAAATCCATTATTCAGCTGTTTGTCTGCTCACTCTCTGAGACCATGTGCACAATTCAATGCCAAAACAAGCTAAAACACTCTCCTCTTGTAAGCGTGGCCTTGTCTCGAAAAGATGATTGTGAAACCGAGCCGGCAATCTAACCATCACAGCTTGAAAGAGCTTCGGAGTTCATACAGGAACCTATTAATGATTGATGTCTTGCATGTTTTATATGCACTATCATTTCAGAATAATAACAAGACACAGAGAAGACTGGCCTAGTATTTTACTAAAAACCAAAAGTCCAGTTAGAACATCATACAAGAATGAAAATGGCACAATTATATCCAGGTGTCACTTTGTAAGAAGATTCAAAGTGTTACGTAGAAGGCTTAGATCATGAATATTAGTTCATGCACAAATATTTTAAAATGACTATAATAAAATATAAAATAAATGTATAAATACAATAAGGAGTTTTATTGTATTGTATTGGCCTGTAAGAGAGAATTTGCCCATGGCATTGAATTCTTGGGGAAAAAAAGAGCCATATTTCAACTGTGGTAGACCATCCCACTGCTGAAACTGCCAGCCGCCTCAAAAGTGAATGCCTTTTGACCTTTGAAAGTGAACTGATTTATTTATTTGTGAATAAATAGTATACAATAGTATAAATAAAAGTTTAAATAATAATAATAAACAAATACTAACAATTGTAGATGCTTCCTCTGTATTAGATTCATCCCTGCTGTAAGCTATTTCATAAAGTGGTGGGGACAAAACTGGCCGTGGCCAAAATTGGTGGGTATATCCCCACTGTAAATTATGCTTTTGCATCCTAATTTCTAAAATGTTTAATAAAAATTCCAAACCCTCCTTGGTCCACACCTCAGCCAATCTAACCAAGAATAATCCAGAGCATATTAGATAAATGCAAGAACTGCTCTGCCATTGGCAAAATGGAAATAACGCTTGTGTGGGCACAGAAAGAGAGATGCACATTGATCTTTAAGTCTCTGTTGGAGTGGCCTGGTTTGTTTGATCTCTCCTACGCAGTCTCTGCCTCTATGTCTCCGGTTCACAGCGATTTCACTGCAAATCATTTTTGTTTGTACTGTGTGTGAGACAATTCTTTCCTCAAATTGTTTTATTCTTTATAAGTTGTTATATGAACTTGTAAGAGTGGCCCCTTTCATGATGCATGTTTTGAATGTGAAGTAACATAACTGTGGGTATAGTATGTCTGCAGGAAAAATGGATCTCATGGGATGCTGAGCAGGGTTCCCCCATGTATTCATATAAGAAAAATAAGTGAAACCTTTCACAGAGATAAAAAATGAGAAGTTGTGTAGCTCACACTTCGGGATTATCAATATGTTACTGTTGACTTTAAAAACCCCACATGAACTGTTTAATAAGCAAAAAGGGATTTGAGTTTTACATTCATGTTTTTCTATTTCAAAGTAATACACTTACTTTTGCGTTACCTTTTTCTCACCTAGGCTGGGCTTTCTTGCTTGTTTTTTTATTAAAAAAGTTATGTTTTTGGCAAATGTAAGGCCCTTTCTCACCAAAAGTGAAATGAATAAGCCTCAGACTGAAGCAAATGCAAATTCATGCCTGTACAGTAGAGGGTGCAGCTCAAACACACCTTTTAGTTGTGCTGGCATTCTGGACTGCAGAAGCATAGGACACAGGAGAAGAAAGTTCAGCACTCTTACTTCAGCAATAAAAACAAACAAACGAAGCAGAAATGTGATGTTTATCTAAAGAAATTTTTTCTTTTTGGTATGGTTGAATTGGATCATCGAAGGTCAGCAGCAAAGACACATAGTAAAGTGAGATTAAATACATAAAGTACAATTGTATCATTTAACAAATTTAATTATTGCAGGTTTGCATAATATTCTGATAGTCTAGAAGAACTACAATAACTATCATGTTTACACCGTGCACACAACGCCTCTGCACTTACTCCCGATTTCTCTCAACATGGGGACAGGAGCGGCGTCATTTAATGGGAAAACAAAGTAATTTGCGTTACTTATTTGAAAAAGTAACTCAGATATTTTACTGTAAATTTAAATGTGATGCATACTTGATACTTTGAAAAAGTAATATGATTACTTAACTTGCATTACTTGTAATGCGTTACCCCCAACACTTGTCAGTGAGATTGTTTTCTTTATGTTTATAAGATTGTTCATTTGTTTCTCAGTAAGTGATGCTGTGACCTCCCTCCACAGGTCAGTGATGGCAGCCTGACGCTTGTTTCCATCAGCCGTGAGGACAGGGGAGCGTACACATGCCGAGCGTACAGCGAGCAGGGAGAGGCCATCCATACCACGCGCTTACTCGTCCAAGGTAGCACCCTAACTCTGACTTGACTCCATGTCTTTATTGTTTGCTGTTATTTGAATGACATGACTATCATGTTGTCAGAGTTCTGTGCTGTGTTTGAACGGTCTTCTGTGTTTGTGTCTGTGTATGTGTATGTGTGTACAGTCATGCTTGCAAAGCTGCATGCTGCATGGCACCCATGCTGCAGAGCTACAGAGATAATTGGACTCCATATGTTAGCTGTCTGGTACAGTATAAAGCAGTAATGGGTTCACTGTCAGAGAGATTTTTCACCATAGTGCCGCCATAGAAGCTTTTTCCTTTTGGGATCGCTAATCTGTTCTGTTGCAGACATCCTCTATATTCACCTTATTCATACTTCTAGACAATAATAAAATATGCTACTCTTTTTCTTTTTCCTCCCATCAAATGCTTATCAAACCAGTTTTAAATAAAACTACTAGAGTGTTAAATAGAATAAAATAAAAAACATAAAAGTGAATCATTGTAATAATTGAATACTGTTGATTGTAATACTAAATGAGATTCGGTATAATAGGAACACTATCAATACTGATTTGGTGTTGATGAAGGGGTAATGTAAGTATGGAAGCCCACATTCCCCCACAGAAACTTTCTCATTATTACAAGAAACTTTCTCTTTATTATGGCATGGTAAGTTATTAATATGAGAATATCTCATTATGCAGAGATATTAAGTCAATTATTAGACTTTTTCTAAATTATACAACATATTAAAGGTATAGCGGAGGATTTTCCCGAATTTTAGAAAAGAACCACCCTCTCCACTTTTTGAAAAAATGCACATGCGCAACACTCTACCTGCTCCCGAGAGGGAACGCCTATTAAACGTGTGCACGAGCTAATCATAGCTTACATGAACTTTTACTAGCAGTGATTTTAAATGGATTTCTCCAAATAGCATGCCAAACTTTACCTGTCAAGTAGAAACTTCGCGACTGAGGCATCAGTGGGAAGCCCAACCTGTGTTTTGAGCGCACGCCATTGTGTGAATCGTGTGCACGAGCACGTACGACGGCCTTACGTAAACATATCACCAGAATGATTGACACTTAGGAGGACCAATAGTCTTGATGATCCACCCGGAAAAAGAAAATCCTCCGCTATACCTTTAGAAAGTCTCTCATTATTATGAGATACTTGGCATTAATCTTGAGAAAGTTTCTCATTATTACGCGATATTAAGTCATTCGATTTTTTTTACAACAAAGTACATTTTTTTTTACAAGAAAGTCTGTAATTATAATGATAGTAAGCATTAATCATGAGAGTTTTTCATTATGAGATTCTAATTAATCAAGAAAAAGTGTCTCATTGTCATGAAATACTAAACATTAATTATGAGAAAGCTTCTCATTGTTATGAGATACTAAGCATTAATCATGAGAAAGTTTCCTATTACATTAGTCAGTTTAGATTTTTCTAAATGTTATGACAAAGTACACATTGAGAAAGTTTCTCATTGTTATGAGATACTAAGCATTAATTAAGTGAAAGTTTCTTATTATTATGAGATATTATTATTACGAGATTATTACATATTAAGTCAGTTATTAGATTTTTTTCCCAAAAATTTACGACAAAGAAGAAAGCTTCTCAGTATATTGAGATACTAAGCAATAATCATGAGTTTTTCATTATGAGATGCTAACAATTAATCAATTGTTTTAAAATACTAAACATTAATTATGACAAAGTTGTTCATCGTTTTGAGATACTTAGCAATAATCATGAGAAGGTTTCCCATTGTTATGAGATACTAGGAATTAATTATTAGAGTTTTCCATTATTATGCAATATGTCATTTATTAGATTTTTTGAAATTTTTTATGACAAAGTACATTTTAAGAACTTTCTCATTCTGAGATACTACAAAGCATTAATAATGAGAAAATTTTTCATTAATTTAATAAATGACAAAGGAATTTCTTCACTTTTTTGTCTATATTCTACGTTACTGTTACGAAGCATAGGCGTCATTCAGATCCAAGTGCAGCTTGTCTTTATTAAACAGAGTAGTCACCAGGCAAGGGTCATGCACCAGCAAACACAGCAGAAAAGATCAGGCAAAATCGTGGCCAACAAACAGGCAGGATATCAGGACAGGCTGCAAACAAACAGGATACAGGAACCAGGCAGAAGATCAGGAACAGACAAGGTCACAACAGGCAGGTAAACACATGGAAAACGCTTGGAAATGTTTGCAGCAGCAAAACAAGACTTAGCCCAGAGTGTTGTGTGAGTGTGGCTTAAATGAGTGTTTGAACATGAGGTGCAGGTGTGTGTGTAATCAATGCAGTGCAGGTGTATGGTGTAATCAGTCCAGGAAGATGCATGATGGGAAATGGAATCCGTAATCACGCAGGATGTGCGTGGCTAATCGTGACAGTTACGACATTAAGTACATTTTTAAGAAAGTTTCTCATTATGAGATATTAAGCATGAATCATGAGAAAGTTTCTCATTATGAGATAACAATAAATTAAGAGAAAGTTTCTGATTGTTATGAGATACTAAGCATTAATAATGAGAAAGTTTCCCATTATTATGAAATGCCAAGTCATTATTATGAGAGATATTCTCAATATAATGAGATGCTAAGTCATAATTAAAAAAACGTTTCTAATTATTACAGATTTACAGATTCATCATATTTTTTAAGTGAGGCAGAAATTGACTTCTATACTTGAGCCCTACTGATGGAATTGTTTAAGGCTGTTAATATCAAGTACATTATTGTGCGCAATTTTGCTATCAACATTTGCTATCAAGCTTTGATCACTTTACATGGTGATCATGTGGTCTGTTCATCAGTAAGTAGGTAGTTCTTTACCAGAATAAGCTCTAGTGTGTACCGGACCAAGCACATTTTCAGGAAACTGTCATGAATTTCTGTACTGGTCTAGACCAGTTTATCACATATTTTAAGACTGAATGGCAAGGGCAAAGCAATACAAATGTATACATAAAAGGCATTTGAAGAGTATCAAAAATAAGAATTAACATTTTTAATAAGACCATCACATAACAAAAAAGGAGAGAAACTTTTTTTCTACTGCTGAAACAAAAGCTGCTAGTTGAAGAAACATGGTTTTACAGACACGATGGCTGCCTTTCAAGTTTGTTTTTGTACTGGTGTGTGTTTGTGTGTGTATAGAGCAGGACAGAGAGCATCTGTAGAGTCCATGCCTTCATGTGGAGATCTCTGCAGGCTTTCTCCACAGAAGAGCCCTCTCTTTACACTGGCACTGCCAACATAAGCGATGCCCACAGTGGGCGGTACAGTGAGATCTGTCGGTAGGCTGCTGCAGATTCTCACACCGAGTAGAATTCTTATCATCTTAATCGATGATATTCAAATGAGACGGTTGATCCAAATATGTACGTTACAGCTGAGGGTACCTCTAATATTTTTACATGTTTTTATCTATTTTTTTTATATATAGTTTAAAGTTTATTATTTTAATATGTTCCTTGAGGTTCACTTGTTTTTTGCACCATAGGAAACAGTATCAATTCCCACTTGGCAAACATTATCCAAAAAAAACCCCATCATTTACAGACAAAGCATTATGAAATCATTTAGCTGCTGTCAGATCCAATAAAATTGGCTGCTTCATCTTTCACCAAAAGTTTCTTTGCCAACTCTCCATTATACTGTGTCATGTTTACAAAACAAAATGCTCCGAACAAACATATAATCCTCTGACACGATCCGGGATGGTTTTTTCGCTCTTCCATTTGTCGTGTTGTCGGCAGACTCATGCATGTTGGAGTATGTCAGAAACTAAACGCACATCTGTATACTGTATCTAGTGTAGACAGCGTCAGTGATTATAATGGGGTCCATTTGCTTTTGATGCATCTTGTGTCAGCTGTTAAGTGACTGAATGCCAGTAGGTGGGGCCTACTGATGTATAATAATAATGATTTATAATGATGTATAATAACTATTCATTGATGTCTTGCTCTGGAGGCAGTCATATCATATGCAAATATATTTGCTGTGTGACGTCAAAGATCCCGCAATATCTTTTGGAGCTTGATTAAATAAATGCTTTGTTTATAATGATTAGGCTGTTTCAAGCTATGAAACTTGCAGGATGTTTTACTGGTACAAAGACCAAAGAAGATATCTAAAGGATCATGTATTCACACTGAATACTGGAATACTGGAGCAATGGTCCTGGTTTGCCAACACAGGAATAAGTTGCATTTGTAAATATATTACAACAGAAAGCAGTTATTTTAAATTTATAATGTTTCACAAAATGACTGTTTTTACTGTATTTTTGTGCAACTTAATACAGCCTTGGTGAGCATAAATCATAATAATTATTCCAAACTTTTGACTGGTAGTGTATATTAACTCTTCATTCAGTATGTACACCACTGTAAGTGAGGCATTGACTGAATACAATATTCACTTGATTCACTCCACGTGGATTGTGTTGATTGTTTAACAGCTGTTAAATTCAAAATGACAGAATGAAAATATACATGATTAAAAACACTCATATGAAATCTTTTCTCCAGCTCTAGTTGTTTTTATCCTTGAAGAGTACTGAGATTGCTATATGCTCCAATAGGATGTGACGCATACTGATATGTAATGTTGATTTATTATGTGTCTCTTTTCTATTTCAGGACCCCCATTTATTGTCTCACCGCCAGAGAACATAACCGTAAACATATCCCAGGATGCATTCTTCACTTGTCATGCTGAGGCATATCCTGGCAACCTAACGTACACCTGGTTCTGGGAGGAAGATAACGTCTACTTCAAGAAGTAAAGTTATGATCGGGTTCATTACTGTACCATACCCCCACTGTCCTGTGTCCATGTGGAGTTTGTCACAGTCCATGTAGTTTCGTCATCATCATTGAGGCATCAGTGAGTTTGCCATTAGGGATTATGGGCATTGTAATACTGTTTTAGGCTTTGGTCAAACACTTTGTAAGGCCTTTTGTTGAGAAATGTTCTGAAATGTAATTGTAGGTGTCGTTAAACTGTATTTAGAGGGCTTCAACTCATCCAAACACACCATTCAAAAGTTTGGGGTCAGTTCGATTTTTTTTTTTTTTTTTTTTTAAAGAAAAAAGAAATGTATACTTTTATTCCACAGGGACACATTAAATTGATCAAATGTGACAGTAAATGCGTTATAATAATACAAAAGATTTCTGTTTCAAATAAATTCTGTTCTTTTAAACTTTCATCAAAGAAACTTATCATTTTCAAAAAAAGATTATCATGTTTTCCATAAAAATGTTAATGTTTTCAACTTTGAAAATAATAGATGATAAATGATATTTTAAAACTTATTCAAATAGAAAAGTTATTTTTAATGATATATATGATAATAAATGAAAAATAGGATAATATCTCACAATATTACTGTTTTAACTGTATTTTTGATCATATAAATGCAGCCTTGTTGAGCATAACACCATGTCTATGCCGGACGCGATAAAGCGACTGTTGCAAATTCAGTTTTCCTTCCTATGAGAAGTATCGTGAGTGCTTGGAGTCCTCTGCATCCAGTGTAAACAACATCACTGATTATAAAGGGTTCTATTGTCTTGTCACATCGCACCGTACACGTCCGGTGTAGACACGGTGTTAGAGACTCTTTCAAAAACAATAAACAAATCTTACCCTCCCCAAACTTTTGAACCATAGTGTACATCTATTGATAAACAGATGCATTTTATACATTTATTTTTAAAGAGTTTTCAGTGTAAAAAAAAGTAGCTCTGGGCCTCCTACAATTGAAAGCGTAGTCTATGTCCACACTAGTGCGTTTTTGGTTCTAACACAGCATTTTAAAATGAAACCAATCCTCGTCACGCCCATACTGCTGTTTCCACTGCGTTTCAGAAAAGATCTCCGTCCACATTACATGACTGAAAACGCTTGTGACCATTCATGCACACTGGGCATGCACGTACAAATGTAAAGAGTTGCCGATTGCTCTAATAATAGCTTGAACTAAGTCAGTAAAGCTTGCAGTTTCATCTCCATGTTAATGTTTACACGGGCATTGAGCAAGTGTTTCAGTAGTGTAGGGGCTTGACGAATCAGGGAAGGATACGCAATGATTGGATACGCAGGGTGACTAAGTCACAGATACAAGAAGGGGGAGAAGATATAAGATATAATAAGAAGTTTTAAAACAAAAATACACTAGTGTAAACGTAGCCATAGAATCGCCCTGAATGTTTTGCAAAAAAAATTCAATTTACAAGGTATACTTAGTTTTGTGAGGTTTTAGCATTCTGAGTTGAAAAAAAAAGAAAGTTTAGTATGAAATTATACTATGTGTTTCCCACTTGTGCCTGTGTCCGTGTGTCATTATACGTGTTTGAAGGCCTCACACCTCAGATTGTCTCATTCGTGTCTCTTTTGCCCTGTGCTGGACCAAATGTTTAAAGTAATACATTAATATTAGTCATATAACAATTTCATTCTCAGTGTCCCTAATCACACTTGTGGGATTACACATATACAGTCATAGTTAGTCACCCTTTTATTCAATACTTTTTGCAACCTCCTTTTGCCAAGATAAAAGCTCTGAGTCTTCTCCTATAATGTCTGAGTTTGGAGAACACCTGACAAGAGATCAGAGACCATTCCTCCATACAGACTTTATCCAGATCCTTCAAATTCCCAGGTCCATGTTGGTGCACTCTCCTCTTCAGTTCACCTCACTCATTTACTATTGGGTTCAGGCCAGGGTATTGGAATGGCCATGGCAGAAGCTTCATTTTGAGCTTAGTGAACCAGTTTTGTGTTTATTTTGAGTTTTTCTTCTTTTTTTTTTGACCATTGTCCTGATGGAAGATCCAACCACGGCCCCTTATAAGCTTTCTAGCAGAGGTCCTCAGGTTTATCTTTATATCTTTTGGTATTTGATAGAATCCATGATGCCATGTATCTGAACAAGATGTCCAGGACCTCCAGCAAAAAATAGGCCCCAAATTAAAGATCCAGCAGTATATTTAACCTTGGGCATGGGGTGTTTTTTATCCCTGTTTGCACCAAACCCATCTGGTGGGTTTGCTGCCAAAAAGCTTTTTTTGTTGTTGTTGTTTCATCTGACCACAGAACCCAGTCCCGATTGAAGTTCTAGTAATGTCTGACAAGTGAATAGGCTGGAGTTTGTTTTTGGATAAGAGCAGAGGATTTGGTTTGAGACCCTCCCAAACAACACATGGTGATTTAGGTGCTGTTAGATTTTTTTTGTTTTTTTTTTTGTTTAGGTTTTCTGAGACTCTTTGGCCGCTCAAACTATCCTTCTCACCATACATTAAGACAATACAGACACACATCCACTTCCAGGCAGATTTGTAACATCTTTACTTGATTGAAACCTCTTAATTATTGCCCTGTTGGTGAAAATGGGAATTTTCTATAGTTTAGCTGTTTCCTTACAGCCTTTTTCTATTTTGTGAAGCTTAACAATCTTTTGCTGCACATCAGAACTATATTCTTTGGTCTTACTCATTGTGATTGATGATGATCAAGGGAATTTTGCCTTTGTGTTTCCTCATATTTATAAACGGGAAGTCATGGCTGGATAATTTCATGTTCCTGGTCACCCTGTTGTGCTAAAACATGTAAATATGACTGGGAATACTTGATAAATTTTACTCATAAGATTTTCTAGGGGTGCCAATAATTGTGGCCAATGTGTTTTTTTCCTTCTTCTAATAAATACTTCGAAGGCCATCAATTCCAACTGAAATAGAAACTTATAAGTGACTAATTGGGGACACTAAAAATAGGAAGCTACTCCTTACACGACTTTAGCATTAGCATGTTGCTAAGGTAAAAGCATGAATGACTATCAGGGCTTCCAACTCTCACTCATTCAGCGTGAGACTCACGGAAGTGACATTGTTCTTTCTTTCTCTTTACTACTAGTTACAGCACAAAATAAACATGAATGAACATCAGAGGGTATGTTTAAAGAAACAGTAATAGAAACAGATACATAAAATGGTGTGTCCTCTGTGTTACCTTGAATAGAAAAGGGAACATAGTGAACGACCATATTTTTATATACGGTAAACGATAACCGTAGCCTCACCACAGACCCTCTCAGGTTTTCATGGTTCACTGTTCTCCTTCTCTCCCCCATGACAAGAATATCCAGTGACATGCCGCTTGTGTCATCATACGCTCCACTAGCACTGATTATAAGTAGCAGTGCCCTGAGCCATTCAAGACGCCCTCATGCGTGGCCTGTACACTCTATAGAAAAAGGATATTATGTTTTTTTTTTTCTTTTTTTCTAATAGAGACTGTGCAGCAGGACAGGTGGAAGCACAGGCAATAATAGAGGCCACGCAGGCATTTTGTCCACTGAAGCGTTTTTTTTTTTCCTTCTTTTTCTGATCTCTGCCCCGGACACTCCATCTGTTCTTCTTGAAAGAGTAGACTGTAATTCATGATGCTTTGTGCTTTATTTTCTGGCTTAAAATTAATTTACGTAGGCATATATATTTTTAGGGATAGTTTACAAAAAATAAATAAATCATTATTTACTCGCTTTCATGTCGTTCCAGTACCTGGAACACAAAAAGAATGTACAGTACAATACCGTTCAAAAGTTTGAGGTCAGTAAGATTTTTATAAATGTTTTTGAAAGAAGTCAGTTATACTCACCAAGGCAGCATTTATTTGATATAAAATACAGTAAAACAGTAATATTGTGAAATATTAATACAATTTAAAATAAAATATAGTTTATATCTTAAAATATGTGATGGTGATGTATTTTCAACAGCATAATTTCTCCAGTCTTCAGTGTCACATGATCCTTCAGAAATCATTCTATTCTGTTGATTTGCTGCTCAAGAAATTATTATTAATAATACTGAAAACAGTTATACTGTATAATTTAATTTTTTAGAAACAATGATTTTTCCAGGATTCTTTGATGGAGAACAGCATTTATTTGAAATAGAAATCTTTTGTAACATTATAACTGTCTTTACTGTCACTTTTTTTAATAAATCTTACTGATCCAAACTATTGAACAGTAGCATATGTATTTTTATTTTGTGGCAATAACGACTTGTAAGTAATGTAAATTGTGGGAATCATTATTAATACTACTTGTGTTAAATCAGCTCTGTGTCTTTCTCTCTCTCCAGTGATCTAAAGCGCAGAGTGAGTATTCTGATTGACGGTTCACTCATCATCTCCCAGGTGAAACCTGAGGATGCTGGGAGATACACCTGCAGCCCGAGTAACAGCCTTGGCCGCCCACCTTCTGCATCAGCATACCTGACAGTGCATTGTGAGTCATTCCGCGGAGCAATCTGCTGATACACCGCTAGATCTTACAGACATTAGATTTTTGTCTTTCATCTGAAAACATGTATCCGTTGCTGGTGCCCCTAAAAAACTCTCTGCATTGCTCCGAGCAGATGCTGAAATATACTGTGGAGTGTAGGTGAGAAACCGTCAGAATAGAATCGATTTGGTATTTTTACTTCCTGTCAATATATCCAGCTGATCATACCCCTCAAAAATCTAAGAGCAAGAGCAAAAGTGAACGTGTTTCTGTTTTGTTGAACATGATGATCAGCTTCAGATGATCCAAAGCATCTTGTGCTTCTAAAACAATGTTGTATACATTGTCAGTGTCACAAATTTGCTAAAAAATTTTTCATTAGTGTCCAAGTAATCACTATCATTCCACTTTGTAGTAAATGAGTTAGACCTTTTATTCCCATATTTTCAGTATGATCTCAAATGTTGGAACCCCAATGTAGATAAAGTAGGTCATTATGTATGACATTACACAATAGGCAACTGGGAATTACTGCTTCATCTAAAATGAATTTGTTATAGTAAAATAATCGTATCATATGTAATACCTTCATTCAGTATAAGTTTACAAAAGCACTTAAATCAGGAGGTCTATATATATATATATATTTTAATGCTCTTATCAACATGGAAAAGTGGATCGGCTTGCTTTGTGCAAATGTTTTTTTATTGAAAACAACATTGGCATATACTGTAGTGTTCAATTTCACACTAACATTCTCACTTGGAGCAAATAATCGCATCAGAGAATGCTTGGCCATCAAGTGGTATTTCAGACTGGACGTGCCGCGATGATCGCTCAGTTCACAACGACAAAACACACAGATCACTTTGGTCTTGTCAATGGAACCATTTGGCAACTTTTTAAAAGTAAACGTTCCATTCAGAATCTTGGCATCCATTTCGGCGCCTCGCGCTCGCCATCCACTCAAAACGTAACGTTAGCCTACTACTTTTTGGCTGTTTTGTTTCCGGTCTAGCTAGATCCAGTGTGGTGTTGTAGTTTTTCTAACGTTACTAGTTGTTGCAACAGCATGTGAAAAAAACGGCAAAGTTTGCTAGGCCAAAAAGAACGTTAATCTCACGCTAAAAAAATTTAGCTTTTTAAAAAAAAATAATTCTTTAGCAAGGCAGTGGTCATCTTGGAGCAAATTTACACTGTTATGCAAGCTGTACACTCACTACTTTACATTGTAGCAAAGTGTCATTTCTTCAGTGTTGTCCTATGAAATGATATAATAAAATATTTACAACTCTCTTTTGTGAGATACTGTATATATCATTGTAGATGAAGCAATAATTCCCAGTTGCCTATTGTATTACGTAATGTCATACATGATGTAATAGAGGATGAATTCTCCTTCATCTTCTGTGACATTGGCCTCACTGGATTGAGCATGAAAATAAAGTAACAACCTTCACTAGCAGATTAGGCCTTTTCATCATTTTTCTTGCATGGTGATCTTTTGTAATAAAAGGGTTACTTTAGTCTCCCAGCGTATTCCATCTCAATACATGGGCATGAGGGTGCATTAGCCTCAACTGCCGCTGTTGGGTAGGCTGACGCTTTCTATTTGCAGCCGAGAGATTGGAATGGCCTTCTGTCCCCGGAGTCTGGAGCAGAATTGAAACAGTGACCTTGAGTCAGTAAGCTAGCAGATTACTCAGTCATGGCTCACGTCCTCCACTCCGATAGACTGATGCAAAGAACCGGCGTGTAGAGGCTTTTCTAGACGTTGTTGGGAAAAAAAACAGGGGAAAACACACAAACATGTTGCATTTGCAGTAAATAGTGACGGGAATTAGCACTGCAAATTGGCTGTGGTATCCAAGGTAACAGACATTTCAAATTCCCTCGCTCAGAGGAAGCAGATCAGCCTGTGTCGGACAGGCTTGGCTCGGTTGAAGTGGCGGAAAGGGATTACATCATACCAGAATTCCCAGAGAGGGACAGACTGCAGAAATTTTCACCTGTTTTCTAAAGCCGTCTCATCCACCGGCACATAGTCTGGCCGCCCATGTGTGCAGCGAGCAGAGGCGCAGAGAAAGTGTATTTGACAGTAAGTGAAAAAAGGGAGGGGGGAATGTAAAGGGATGACATCATCCTGTGTGGAAACCCTCTTCTCTGCAGTGACGTCACCTGCAGACACTCCGGCAGGCTGTTAGCGTGGGCGCTGGCGGCCCCGTTAGACAGCTGACGGCATTGCAGGTCTGCTCCTTTTCCCCACCTCCTTCTCCTTTTCTTTTCTTATCCTCAGCAATCCTGTCCTCACGTCCTCACGACTCCCTTTTCTTCTGTTCTTTTTTCAACTCCACACTTCTTTCTGGTCCACTCCTCCCGCCATCCCATCCCAGCTCCACTTGTGCTAAAAATAGACCCGGGTACTTTGCTAAGCATTAAGATGGAGCAGTGGATTTCTTCAAAGTGTTCATTTCGGAGCGCCGCTCCCTCTCGCTCTCCAGCATGCTGCGGTTGGCTGGTGTCTTCACTAATGAAAGACAGTGATTTATGAGTCACACGCGACTGAATCTCTTTTACAGCATTTTTGAGACTCTTTGCTTTAGATGTGGTTTATACAATATAATGAAGGAAAAAGTAATCAGAAATCATCCTCTTGCAAATTTTTCGGGAACTGGTGAAAACACTATTAATAGTGGCTTTTCACAACATCTGGTTGGTTTTTGAAGGCAGCAAATACAATATGTATCCTTCATTGCCTATGATATCACACAATTCTGTGTATATATGTAGTTGATTCAAAGAATAAAACCATGTCTGATGGATTGTTTATTTATTTACACTACCATTCAAAAGTTTGGAGATGGTTAGATATATATTTTTTTTTTATCGCTTATGCTCACCAAGGTTGCATTCATTTAATCAAAAACAAAGTTATATTGTAAAATATTATTACAATTCAAAATAACTGTTCTATTTCAATATATTGTAAAATGTAATTTATTCCCATGATGGCAAAGCTGACTTTTCAGCATCATTACTCCAGTCTTCAGTGTCACTTGATTCTTCCAAAATTATACTAATATGCTGATTTGGTATGCAAGAAACATTTCTTATTGTTATCATCAATGTAAAAAACAGTTAATATTTTTTTGTGAAAACCACGATGCAGTTTTTCACGATTATTTGATGAATATAACATTTTTGTATCATTATAAATGTTTTTACTGTCACTTTTGATTAATTTAGTGCATCCTTGTTTAATTTTTTTTTTAAATCTGAACCCAAACTTCCAAATATATATATTTATTTATCTATCTATCTATCTATCTATCTATCTATCTATCTATCTATCTATCTATCTATCTATCTATCTATCTATCTATCTATCTATCTATCTATCTATCTATCTATCTATCTATCTATCTATCTACTTAAACGCCAGTTCTACAGTGAAATAAACATTGTCACACATTGTTTAGTTATATCTAAGGCTTGCTTGAAATTGATATATCATTAGACATGATGTTATGGTTTGAAGCTTATCTTAAACCAGTTTCCTTAGAAAGTGCCTTATACTACAGTACATGCTGCCTGTTTAGTCAACTATGTAAAACTGCACAAGATCCTAGCCATGTCTTTTCAACTGTCAACTGTTTTGTAGAGTTTTACATGGGTAAACACCACTCATATTTCTTTTGAAAATATAAAAACAATATTGTATTTCAGTTATGTAGGCTGTAGCTAATTTTTTCCCATCTGTTCCCAAGGCACTTACTGTACTGTACTCCGATTAGCTGAGTAATAGTCTAGAGCTAGTTCAGATCTTTTTGTCTCATCTCAAACACTGATTTCAAGCAGTTCCTTATTAGTGTATTTCTTCATGACTCATTCAGAGGATTTGTGCTAAATGTTTCAGACTAATGGCTCAGAGTCATCCAGTACAAACTCATCTCATCTGTCAGACAGTTTAACAATGCACAAAACCCTCGATGTCTAATTTTATAACAGCACAGCTTTTATGCTGTATTTAATGTTTCTACTATCATTGTGTCCTGTAGACCCTGCCCGTGTGGTAAACATGCCGCCCGTTATTTACGTGGCCATCGGACTGCCGGGGTATATCCGCTGCCCGGTGGATGCCAACCCGCCTGTCACTTCAGTGAAGTGGAAAAAAGATGGCCTGCCTCTGCGGATAGAGAAGGTGAGTCCAGCTGGACAATGATCTCAGTGTTTTCACAGATGCTGTCACATGGGCCTCAACGATCTCTCGCAGCTGTGAGAGATGGGTTTCATTCACAGGTTACATTGATCTCATAGTCTCGCACAGACAAAGAACACTGACTCTTCCTCAGTAAAGCCAAGTGGGGAATAACTGACCCTAATGAAGGAACAGGAAATCACTTTCATTCTCAAAGTCTGTTCCTCCTCAGTGCAACTGGCTTTAAAGGATAGTGTCCATGCAGCTGAAAATGTGTAGGCTTATCATGTTACATCCCAAGAGCACTGAGAGCAAATCCACTTCATACATTTCACTGAATGCAAAAGCTGTACTGCTTGTCAGGGGTGTAGCAACCATTATAACAAGGGGGATTTAGTAAATTTAAAAGCTTGTTCCCCTACTTTTTGGTTGCGTTTCTGATGTAGTATGAAGAAAAAGCTGTACCCAGCCTGTGAAATGATGACTTTTATACTAAACAGTCTACTAGTTGGTTATGGTTAACACCCACTTACTGTACCTGCCTTTCAGCAAGGACTAGGCAATTGTTACATCACCTAATTAATATTCATGATCTAAGCTGATGAGGTCCATAATATGTTCCCTCCACTTTTTAGTACATTCATACATAAGTGATATTATTCAGTGTGTCCATTACACTCAAATTGATTTCAGATGATTTCACAGAGTATTGATTTAGATTTTCATACTGTGATTATACCGAGTGCGATTATTAAATTTGCAATTTTTACATTGTATATGTAATTATGCATGCAATGGATGCTTTTATCTAAAGGAATTTACATTCTATTCAAAATACACTAAAGTTAAAAAGTTTGGGCTTATTAAGTTTATTTATTAATTTATTTTTTGAGGAAGAAGAAGATAATACTTTAATTCAGCAAGGACACATTAAATTGATCAAAAGTGATGGTAAAGAGATTCATAATGTTAAGATTTCATTTTTAAATAACTTCTGATCTTTTGAACTTCTTATGTATCAAAGGATCCTCGAAAAGATGTATCACGGTTTCCACAAAAATATTAAGCAGCAAAGCTTTTTTTTTTTTTTTTTTTAGCATTGGTGACATTTAGAATATTTTCTGCAAATCAGCATATTAGAATGATTTCTAAAGGATCATGTGACACTGAAGACTAGAGTAATGATGCTGAAAATGAAGCTTTGCTAAGAATAAATGACATTTTAAAATATATTAAAAATAAATGCAGGCTTAGTGAGCAAATGACTTCTTTCAAAAGCGATTAAAGATCTTACTGACCACAAAAATGTGAACGGCTGTGTACAAAATCTATCAGTTTGTGCATTCCCTGGGAATCAAATTTGGGCATCAGCATCATGCTGTTCTGTTTGAGCTTCAGGAAACGGTTTGCTCTGGTTGTGTATGCTGGGTGTGATGGGACTTTTCTCTTTGTTGCAGTACCCTGGCTGGAGCCAAATGGAAGATGGGAGCATTCGAGTGTCTGAGGTGACAGAGGACTCTCTCGGCACCTACACCTGCGTGCCTTACAATAGCCTCGGTACAATGGGACAGTCCCCTCCCGCCCCCCTGGTGCTAAAGGTAAAGAATAACACTTGTAGTTATTTAAGCTGCACTTTCCTTTTTTTTTTTTTTTTTTTAACATTTTGTTAATTACATCATCAATTTGCATCAATATAACGTGGTGTTTGGCGATGTATAGGACCCACCCAAATTTCTGGTGGTTCCTGGAGGGGAGTACAGGCAGGAGGCTGGTCGAGAGCTGGTTATCCCCTGTGAGGCAGAAGGAGACCCATTCCCCAACATTACATGGAGAAAGGTAAGCCTTAACAATCCTTGAGGAGGATCCTGTATCATTGTCAACCCAACTGAACCGCTTGCTAGAATTGTTTTCTTTTATTGGAGAAGGTAGGGAAGCCCAGCAGAAGCAAGCACAACGTCCTACCAAGAGGCAGCTTACAGTTCAAATCTCTCAGCAAGGAGGACCATGGGGAGTGGGAGTGTGTCGCCTCCAATGTCGCCACGAGCATCACTGCCAGCACGCACCTCCTAGTAATCGGTAGGAGGCGTAGGAGACAAATGGAGCAACTTTATGATGCACAAACTTTACTTGCAATAAAGTCATTCTTCCATACAGCAATGTTCTTTAATCATAATACATCATACAGACTCAACCCTGTTACTTTTTTAAAGGTGCATAATTTTGTTTATATTTTGCTGGACGACTGTGGTTTTTGACTTTTGGTTCCCATGGTCATGAAAAGGGAATTTTTAAAAAAGTAATTGAAATTGATGTAGTCCACATATATTTTTCTAGTTTTATTATGATGTGATTTTATATAATATTTATATATTATATATTTTATTTAATATTTTATTTTATTTCAATTTTATTTATTTTGAATTACCAAAAAAAGAAAAGAAACAAATTCAATAGTTTTATTTTTAGTTTCAAAAATAACTGCTATTCACTAAAACTTTGTGCAAATTGTTCTTTCAAGGCTTTGGTCCAACGGGTTCATGACTTGTTTGCGAATTGTCTGAATCCAAATAATAATAAAAAACATTATTATGTTATTATGTTATGTTATTATTATTACTGGATAAGGAAAAAATAATCCTTATCCAGTTTCTCAATCCTTATACAGTCTCTCAAGCAAAAAGGAAATTCATTGGTTAAAAACTATGGGAACCTTGTTTATACTTATATCTGTTGGTTAATGTTTTACCCTGTTTTGCCAAGGCATATTGTTTAATGTATTTTGAAAAAAGTAGACAGGTCATCTCATGTGAAGCACATCACTTTAAACATACTTTGTTTTGGTGCAAAGATGACTTGTATTACTATTAACAGTAGCTGCTGCAGTGTCTTACATGGAGTATGCACATGCAGACTTATTTTATAGATTTAACTGAGGTGAGTAGCACAAATGCTAATGTTGCCATGGTTTATTTTTATTAGCAACCTGTGCAGCTGTAAAACAACACTGCCAGCTTACTGTATATTGCTGCTCACTGCCCTGTCATATCCACTGTGCCATTGGACACTGTTTGGATTTGTGTAGCTTCAGTGAAGCTGTCAGTTAAATAATCTTTGTTGAGTCCCTGATCAGAAGCTGCTAGGCTAAATTGTAGGTTTTCTCTTTTAGCTATTCAGTGAGTTCCTTACAAAAAGCTCTCTGTATAAAAGTCCTTCGGTAGGTCGGGTCTCTGAGGGATATTATATGCTGTGAGAGGACTCATACTGTAGAAATGTTTCAGTGTCTTAGTATTTTACTCAAAAGCATCCTTACGAGCTAACGGTTATCTGTTGAATAAGAGATAAAGGATAAATGATGCACACTGTGTCTGGTTGTTTGTGTTAGCGCAAGTGTTTGTGTTAAGACAAGTGATCTAATCGCTCTGACCGAGGGTTTTCTACAGACAACGCTTTAGGAAATGAAATGTGTGTGGCCTTACTTTAGCTTTTGTGTATAAGTGTGTGTTTATATTAAGTGTGACTCAAGTTGTCCTCTTCCCACAGGCACAAGCCCACACGCCCCCGCCAAAGTCCACGTTTCGGTCTCGACGACCTCGGCCAACGTCTCGTGGGAATCTGGTTACGATGGCGGCTTTGAGCAGACATTCTCAGTCTGGTACGGCCATGTGTGAGTCATCCCAGCATGCTTTGCTTTCTGCTTCTTTTCCTAACTGTTGACCTGAGCTCTGCTGCTGCTGTGAGGCTGCTACATCTGGGGGCACGGTGTGGGACGGGGCAAAACCTTTCCCCCAAGGGGTGAGATGACCAGAAGGGCCTTACATATTTTTAATATTAATGTCAGTGCAGCTAAATGTTAAGGAGATACGTTTGGGTATAGAGCATCATGGTTAGGAATTTTTGTAGTGCATATAATGAATAAAATACAGTAGACTCTAGTTTGTTCTTCAAAGTCCTGTTCATAACTTCCAAATAATTTTTTCCCGGAAAATCTTGAACAAAGATAATAATTTCATGACTAGTCCAGATCCACTGTTTTCTTTGAGTTTTTTCCCCTCTACGAGCAGTTCCCTAGCATGCTGGCCATGTTATTCTGGCTCATAACGATAGAATTGGAATGGAATGATCAGGCAGTAAAATCCCTCTACGGAGTTGTTATGAGTCGAGCTGCATGCAAAGTACCTCATTAAGATGACAAGACCATTTTGGTGTTGTGTGCAGTTCGACTGCTTTTTAATCACTTCAGCACACTAAAAATAATGGCATGTTCATGTGATTTAGAAGGAACAGTCTACTGCTGATTATAGGTATGGAAGCCACATTTACAGTATGTTAATATATACAATATCACAGTGACCCCTTCCTAAAATATAAAGCCAGCTATATATTTTCATGTTTACATTCATATATACAGACCCATTCATACTGTGAGAAAAATAAGATATAGTTCACTCAATAATGAAAGATTCTCTACTTTATTTTCTCTCACTGTCATGTCTTTCCAAACATGTATGACTTTATTTATTTTGTGAAACACAAAAAAAGATATTTTGAGAAATGTCTCTTAATACAATGGAATGACATGAGGGTGAGTTAACATCAAAACATCAAATTAAGTTCTAAACAGTGATGTTGAAGTACAATAGAACTTTTCAGATGCTAATTAATAAATTATAGGTCCAGCTTATTGAACTGCACATGTTTGGCAGGTGCTGTGAACCTCCAGTTTGTACATACAGTATTTATTAAGCCCTGATAGATTCTGAACTATGATAGATTCTGAGATATGTGATGTATGAAAAGTATGTATTAATATAAAGACTTTGTCTTGTGCCTTCTCGCAGTTCAGTGCTAAACAGTTTTTGATATTGTAACCGTATGCAGAGAGCCAACAATTGTAAGTATTTACTGTAACAATTTTATAAGTTTCCATTACTTGCTCTGGTAAGGTGACAATCAGGTTTAAAAGAGGTTATAGGTTGTGGAGGCTTTTGTTATTGACATTACCATTACGGCAAACTCTCGCTTCTGGCTCAGCACGTTCGTCTCCTTCGCCTCTCTTCATCTCTCTGCCGCCCATGCCAGCGCTTCTGCATCCCTGTGATTCTGCTCCCTCTTTGGCGCTGTCCTCTGCGATATTCACCCGGAATATCAGCATTCTATAGCTCTCTGTGCTCCTGTCCCTATAGAATGACACATGCTTTTTGTTTGCTTCGATGGGTACGAGCAAGAACATCTCAATCATTTGTCTCTAAAGCTCCTTTAAATAGTGTCTTTGCTACTTACTCTTTTTAGAACATATTTTTGCAATGTCACACCTGGTAACAAATGTCAGCCATGTTTAATGGGAATGTAGCATGAACAGGTTTAGACTGTTACAAGCCCTGGAGACAGATTTCAGTCCTTTTCGAGCTATAAATGGTCATGAAATGTAGTCTGAGAGTTTCTAGGCCTGCTCGATTATGGAAAAAATCATAATCACGATTATTTTGGTCAGTATTGAAATCACGATTATGTAACACGATTATTTCACATGAGTTTGGGAACGTGTTGCATTTATTAAAAAGACACGGTAACATTTTACAATAAGGTTAATTAGTTAACATTAGTTAATGTATTAACTAACAATGAGAAATACATTTGTTATAGTATTTATTAATCTTTTTTAATGTTAGTTAATAAAAATACAGCTGTTCATTGTTCATGTTAGTTCACAGTGCATTAACTAATGTTAAAAAATACAACCTTTCATTTTAATAACATCTTAGTAAATGGTGAAATTAATATTAACTAAGATTAATAAATGCTGTAGAAGTATTGTTCATTATTAGTTAATGTTAACTAAGGTAGTTAACTAATGCTAATTAATGAACCTTATTGTAAAGTGTTACCAAAGACACCTTTCAAGAATTCTTAAAAAAAAAAAAAATTCGAAATTTGAACATTGATTGTACTTTTTGAACTATTAAAATAAATAATATAACAGATAATACTTCAATGAGTATTTTAATAATTCCCCCAGGTCTACCACTTATAATGCGGGAAATTCCCCCACAAACATTGATTCACTTTAGCATGTAGATTGTATGAGTAGCCTAAATGAATCCACACAGATTATAAAATCAAATCAATAATTTTAAAACTTTCTCCAAGACGCAATTTCACAAACCGCGTGAGTGTTCAGCGGTGCTGCGTCTTCTCTCTCTCTGTCTCTCAAAATGGGTTGGACAAAGCAAGCGTCGAAACTACACTTTCGCGTTTAGGAGTCGGGACATGACGGAATTGTCACTTACACAATCGAGACAGCATTGCATCGTAACTGAAGGTTATCATTTTCACTACTTTTTAAGTCTTACCAATTTAAACGTTCAAGCTAAGAGAGTTTACGGCTTCGGGAGGGGCGGATGTGCGCGTGCGCACGTCATTCAGAACACAAGACAAAATTATCGCAAAATTATCGTTTTTACTAGATTGTACTATTTTGGTGATCGTTGGGAGCCGAAATCGAAATTCAATTAATTGCACAGCCCTAAGAGACACATATGGAGAAAAAGAGGGGAAAGTCTAGAGATTAAATGAGATGCAAGGGGAAGTTTATCTATAGGCATACTGCATATACAGTGGGGAGAACAAGTATTTGATACACTGCCGATTTTGCAGGTTTTCCCACTTACAAAGCATGTAGAGGTCTGTAATTTTTTTTATCGTAGGTACACTTCAACTGTGAGAGACGGAGTCTAAAACAAAAATCCAGAAAATCACATTGTATGATTTTAAATAATTAATTTGCATTTTATTGCATGACATAAGTATTTGATCACCTACCAACCAGTAAGAATTCCGGCTCTCACAGACCTGTTAGTTTTTCTTTAAGAAGCCCTCCTGTTCTCCACTCATTACCTGTATTAACTGCACCTGTTTGAACTCGTTACCTGTATAAAAGACACCTGTCCACACACTCAGTCAAACAGACTACAACCTCTCCACAATGGCCAAGACCAGAGAGCTGTGTAAGGATATCAGGGATAAAATTGTAGACCTGCAGAAGGCTGGGATGGGCTACAGGACATTAGGCAAGCAGCTTGGTGAGAGGGCAACAACTGTTGGTGCAATTATTAGAAAATGGAAGAAGTTCAAGATGACAGTCAATCTCCTTTGGTCTGGGCCACCATGCAATATCTCACCTCGTGGGGCATCAATGATCATGAGGAAGGTGAGGGATCAGTCCAGAACTACACGGCAGGACCTGGTCAATGACCTGAAGAGAGCTGGGACTACAGTCTCAAAGAAAACCATTAGCAACACACTACGCCGTCATGGATTAAAATCCTGCAGCGCACGCAAGCCAGCGGATGTCCAGGCCCATCTGTAGTTTGCCAATGACCATCTGGATGATCCAGAGGAGGAATGGGAGAAGGTCATGTGGTCTGATGAGACAAAAATAGAGCTTTTTGGTCTAAACTCCACTCGCCGTGTTTGGAGGAAGAATGATGAATACAACCCCAAGAACACCATCCCAACCGTGAAGCATGGAGGTGAAAACATCATTCTTTGGGGATGCTTTTCTGCAAAGGGGACAGGACGACTATTGAGGGGAGGATGGATAGGGCCATGTATCGCGAGATCTTGGCCAACAACCTCCTTCTCTCAGTAAGAGCATTGAAGATGGGTCGTGGCTGTGTCTTCCAGCATGACAACGACCCGAAACACACAGCCAGGGCAACTAAGGAGTGGCTCCGTAAGAAGCATCTCAAGGTGGCCAAGCCAGTCTCCAGACCTGAACCCAATAGAAAATCTTTGGAGGGAGCTGAAAGTCTGTATTGCCCAGCGACAGCCCCGAAACCTGAAAGATCTGGAAAAGGTCTGTATGGAGGAGTGGGCCAAAATCCCTGCTGCAGTGTGTGCAAACCTGGTCAAGAACGACAGGAAACGTATGATCTCTGTAATTGCAAACAAAGGTTTCTGTACCAAATATTAAGTTCTGCTTTTCTGATGTACCAAATACTTGTCATGCAATAAAATGCAAATTAATTACTTACAAATCATACAATGTGATTTTCTGGATTTTTGTTTTAGATTCCGTCACTCACAGTTGAAGAGTACCTATGATAAAAATTACAGACTTCTACATGTTTTGGAAGTGGGAAAACCTGCAAAATCGGCAGTGTATCAAATACTTGTTCTCCCCACTGTACATGTATAGACTACCATTCAAAAGTCTGGGGGTCAGTATGATTTTTGAATGTTTTTGAAAGAAGTGTCTTATGCTCACCAAGGCTGCATTGATCAAAATACAGTAAAAACAGCAATATTGTGAAATAGGATTACAATTTTAATATATCATAAAATATAATTTATTCCTGCAATGGCTTTCACAGAACAGGTAAGACTTCAAACAAAGAGTTTATTGGACAGATACAGATGAAGGATGACTTAGCTTGCTGTGAACGAATTCTCTATTTGCAGATGATGGTTCCAGACGCAGACAAAGGGCAGGTGATGGATGGCAGATGACAGAAGACAGGTAGGGTTTCCACAGAACAGGTAAGGTACATGTAATCGGTCTTAAGGTGTTCATATAGACGAGACCAGACAAGGGAGGCAGGAGAAGTGTCTCTTTATAGGGAGTGCTGATGATGAGGTGCAGGTGCTGATGTAATTAGGTGATGGCTGATGGTATACAGGTTGGAAACATGAGGAATGCTGGGAAGTGTAGTGCGGTAGAAGTGACAGCTGGTGTGGTGACTGGATACGTGACAGTACCTCCCCCTCCCGGAAGGTGTGACCTCGCGCCGTAGTTGGACCCAAATCATGGCCTTTCAGCCATTGTGAGCCATCGTGGCCTTTCTCTGGGACTCAGGTTTGGACATTCTGGCCAGGGACCCATAGCTCCCCTCCCCAAAATTTTCTTGGGCGGATCTATGGGCTCGCACTCAGGCCCAGGAACGGATATAGGCTCAGGAACAGATTCGAGAACAGGCTCGGGAACAGACTCAGGGACAGATCTTGGAACAGGAACAGGTCGATGAACAGGTCTTGGGACAGGCTCTGACTTGGCGGCGGCCATCCTGGCTGAGGGCTCAGGCGGTGAGGTGGCGGCCATCTTTGCCGAGGGCTCAGGCGGTGGCCATCCTTGCCGACTGCTCAGGTGGTGAGGTGGCGGTCATCTTTGCCAAGGGCTCGGGAGGCGAGGCGGCGGCCATCCCTGTGGCATTACGTGATGAAGTTCATGCTGGGCAGGCATGACGTGAAGACATTCAGGCTTGATAGACATGAGATGGAGAATCTCAGGCTTGACCGACATGACGTGACGAAGCTCAGGCTGGGCAGATCTGACGTGAAGACATTCAGGCTTGATAGACATGAGATGAAGCAGAGGCTGTGCAGGCCTGACGTGACGAAACTCAGGTTGGGCAGGCATGGTGAAGATATGCAGGCGGTCTGGCGAGAAAGATGGCTGGTGATGGTGGTTGAGGGGTGATGTCAACAACAGCACATGATCCAGGTATTGTGCGAATTAACCTGGTTTTGCGGCTGAAGCTGGCTGGTGCAGAGGATCGTCCAGTCAAAGCCTGAACGCGTTATTTAGGACGTCATCTGTCCAGTTGACCTGGTGTGAAATTTCTAGGAACTCTTTCACATATTCTTCAATCGGGCGGCCATCCTGGAAACAGGTTATCAGATGATCAGTTGGGTTTTGATTGATGCGGGAAACGCCCATACTTTGTTTATGGTCTGGTCTTCTGTCACAGAACAGAAGGATGCAGACAGGTAAGACTTCAAACACAGAGTTTATTGGACATATACACAGAACTGAACAGGAATGCAGACTGGTGGTATGATGGAAAAAGAACAGATGAAGGATGACTTAGCTTGCTGTGAACAAATGTCTCTATTTGCAGATGACGGTTCCTGACGCAGACAAAGAGCAGGTGACGGATAGCAGAAGACAGGTAAGGTTTCCACAGAACAGGTAAGGTACATGTAATCAGTCTTAAGGTGTTCATATAGACGAGACCAGACAAGAGAGTGTAGGGGGAGTGCTGATGATGAGGTGCAGGTGCTGATGTAATTAGGTGATTGCATGCAGGTGGGAAGCATGAGGGATGCTGGGAAGTGTAGTGCGGTCGCGGTGACAGAGCTGGTGTGGTGACTGGATACGTGACAATGGCAAAGCTAAAATTTCAGCAGCCATTTCTCCAGTCTTCAGTGTAAAATGATCCTTCAGAAATCAATCTAAAAATTTTATTATGTATATTTTTTTAATTCTTTATTGAATAGAAGATTTAAAATAACAGCTTTTATGTGAAATAGAAATGTTTTGAAAAAAATACCAATTCTTTACTCCCGCTTTTAATGAATCCTTGCTGAATAAAACTATTAATAAAAAGAATTAAAAAATTTGTACCAACCCCAAACTTTTGATTGGTATTGTTTATACATATATACATTTGTGGTGCCAAATTTCTGATTTTCTGCTCAAATCTGACATATTATTAAAGCCTTGAGGATTTCTTTTTTAGTATTGTACATATGAGTGCTTGTGGTCATTTCTTTGGAAATTGTTTAAAAAATGTAGAGGTAGCAGTATACATTGTCTAACTTTGGCTGAATAATTACACCTTATATTTTATATATATATATATATATATATATATATATATATATATATATTAGTCTTCTTCATGCAGAGGATGAATAAAACAACGTGTCTTTAAGATTGAAAATCACTGACATGAACTTTCATCTGACTGTTCGCTCATCAAGAAATGTATTTCTATGTACATTGCCAAGATCAGAATTAAATTCAGTTTCAATGTTATTTTTGCTGACAGATCGATGCCATATATGAGGAAACTGGGTCTGTATGCGCTCAGCATTTCTTCATAGTCTGTACCGAGTACCAACTTGAGTCCTTCCACTAATGCAGCAATCTACACAGGCATAAGCTCAAGAAGAATAGAAGGCCCTCTGGAGGATTAAAAAAACATGTTAATCCTCACCCAAGGGCCAGGCCTCCCTCACTTTTCTGCATCAAACTTCTTTTTGACCATCATTATCCACTGGCCTGATGTGTCCACCACAGGTACCCAAACGATCGGAGGCCTGTGCCAAGAGCTGACTAAAGGTGTCATTTGAAACATTGGGCAGTGTGACTCATGCTTTAAAGGTTGTGTGTGAATGGCCTTTAAAGGTGACCCTCGTGAGATTAAACAACAGCTTCCGTCAACCTCATTGACGCAGATAGTTGGCGTGTTCCTGCTACTTCCTGTGTATTGCAGGAGAGGTGCTAGGCGACCGCTGAGATGCTGTGAATACCACACATCTCAAGAGCCTGTGAACTCTCATGTTATAAGGGCATGGAGGAAGTGATCAATTATACCTCAGTGGAATATTATGACTCACACCAATAGGAACAATAAGACATCCGTCAGGCGCCATTCCATGCATGCCAAGAGCAGTAGTTTATCAGATTACTGGTTGTAGATGCAGTCACACTTACAACGGATGTGTGCAATAGGGCATGATGTCACTGGCTTCTGTAGCTAAAAAAAAACAATACATTGTAAATATAAAAAATCTAAATGTTAAAATATAAAGTAATAGTTTAGGGTCCAATTCTCACTATTAACTAGTTGCTTATTAGCATGCATATCACTAGGACAGTGACTGTTTATTAGTACTTATAAAGCACATATTAATGCCTTATTCTGCATGACGATATTCTTCATCCCTTAATCCTACCCAATACCCAAACTTAACAACTACCTTACTAACTACTAATAAGCTGTAATAAGGAGTTTATTGCAAACGTCGTGGTTAATAGTTAGTTAATAGTGAGAATTGGACCCTATTCTAAAGTGTTACCAAATATACTTTCTATTCCACTTATCCACAACATTGCAGTCATTCTTACTGTTTCCTTGTAAGAGATGTATTGTCCATACAATTGACTCATTTCAAGCCATAGGTCATTCCCAAGATAGCCAGAGAAAATGGTTATAGGGCGGCCGAGGTGCACTGAAGATGTATGACGATTTTTTTTTGTAAAGATCAGTGGTTGAAAACGCAGTTGCATTCTTCAGAAATTCCTCTGGGAAATTGTTGTATTATTGGATATCACTGAGCACTCACACTGAGCCAAACAAGCTGTCTTTTTCCGTCAAGCTGCAGGCAGTGCTCTCATCAGTGTTGTGAGCGACGTGATAATCATTATCCAAGCGTATGTGCATGCATGACAACTTTTTCCATCTGTGCATGTGACTCCTCCTGCAGGGTGAAGAGGGAGCAGTTAGGACCGCATGACTGGCTGTCCATGCCTGTGCCCAGCGGGCAGCACTGGCTCCTGGTGCAAGGCCTGGAGCCCGAGACGGCCTACCAATTCAGTGTCCTGGCCCAGAACAAGCTGGGGACGGGCCCGTTCAGCGAGGTCGTCACTGTGAACACACTAGGTTGGTCACCCGTGCAATCCAACATTCAATGACAAGTTCATCTCTGCCTGACAGAAGTCCATTTTATAGTAGGGATAGAAACGCTAAGAATTTAGCAATTTAAGCTGAAATTCTGACTCTTGATTCCTTACTGATTTATTTTAGTACTTCTAAAGAAGCAACAAATTCTTGATCCTAACTATATTACACCATGTTATATACACTATGGACAAAAGCATTGGGACACACCTCTTAATTATTGAATTCAGGTATTTCAGTCAGACCCATTGCCACAGCTGTATGAAATCAACCACCTAGCCATGCAGTCTGCATTTACAAAAGTGTGAAAAAATGGGTCGTTTTGAAGATATAAGTGATTTAAACCGTGGTACTGTGTATAGGATGCCAGTTTGTGAAATTTCATCCCTGCTAGATATTCTGCGTGCAACTGTAAGTTGTATTATTGGAAAGCGTTTAGTAACAGCAGCAACTCAGCCACAAAGAAGAAGACCATGTAATGTCCCATTGAAGTCACTGAGGGCTGAGGCGCATGGTGCGTAAAAGTCGTCAAGAGTTCCAAACTTCCACTGGCATTAATATCAGCACAAAAGCTTCATGGAATGGGTTTTCATGGCTGAGCAGCTGCGTACAAGCCTCATCATCAAGTACAATTACAAGCATCGGATGGAGGGATGTAAAGCACGCTGCCCTGAACTCTAAAGCAGTGGATGCATGTTCTGTGAAGTGATGAATCACGCTTCTCTGTTTGGCAGTCTGATGGGTGAATCTGGGGTTGACAGATGCTAGTTAAACTTTACCTGCCTGACTGCAATGTGGCAACTAACTGTAAAGTTTGGTGAAGGAGGGATAAAGGTATGGAGCTGTTTTTTTAGGGGTTAGGGCTAGGCCCCTTTCTTCCAGTGAAGGGAAATCTTAAAGCTTTGGCATACCAAGACATTTTGGACAATACTATGCTTCCAACTTTGTGGAAACACTTTGGGGAAGGCCCTTTTCTATTCCAGCATGACTGTGACTGTGAGACAAAGCAAGGTCCATTTAGACCTTTTGACTATTTCATCCATGCTCTATTGGTTGAATGGGAAGAAATTCCCACAGAAAATCTCCAAATTATTGTGGAAAGCATTCCCAGAAGAGTGGAAGCTGTTAAAGCTGCAAAGGTTGGACCAACTCCATATTAATGTCTATGTATTTAGAATACAATGTCATTTAAGTCCCTGTTGGTGTAATGGTCAGGTGTCCCAATGCTTTAGAAAGTATAATGCATTAAAACACATCATGACAAACAACCAATTTCAGATGTAACAATTAATCTGCAAATATTGTGCTTTTTAACTTTGGTTACAATTATTTATGAAAACATATAATGCATTATAATGTACATTATGGATACATTTATAACGCATCATACATAAAGGCTTTAAGTAAAGTATTACCAAAAACGCTACTAGAAAAAATACTAATACTAGCAACAAATACTAAAAATACTAGCACATTTATCGCTTATAAAATGCTATCGTTCAGACAGTTAGGGTCAGCAGTTTCAGCAAGGATGCATTAAATTGACCAAAAGAGACAGAAAATACATGTATAATGTTACAAAATATTTATTTTCAAAATAAATGCTTTTTTTTTTCTATTCTTCATAGAATCCTGAAAAAAAGTATCATGGTTTCCACACAAATATTAAGCAGCACAACAGTTTTCAACATTAATAATAATAAGACATATTTCTTGAGCATCATATCTGCATATTATGATGATTCAGTGTTTTGCTTTCTTCCCTCTAGTATTTCCTATAAGTACCCCAGAACCACTGGTGCTGCTTACCCCACCACGGTGCCTCACAGCCAACCGGACACAGCAGGGAGTCCTACTCACATGGATCCCTCCAGCCAATCACACGTCGCCAATTGATCACTACATCATGGACTTCCGCCTCGGGGAGAGGTGGGATGTCCTTGATGATGCAATCCCTGCTGGAGAGACAGAGCTCTTGGCTAGAGACCTGGTTCAGGTATACCTGTGATCACAATTTCAAAAGTTTGACACACAGCTTGTTTTGGGATTTCTACAGTATTTGAGAATAAACTATAACTATAGTATCATTTTGGTATTGCTTTTAAACCTAGAATGATAATTCAAGCAACAGTAAAATTTTGTTTATCATTTTGTCAGAGTTATGTTGTTCCGAAACAGAACTCTTATGACCATTTGAAAGCCATGCAAATTATATTTTTAGTACATTTTCTAAAATGTAAATTTGAAGGAAAAAAGCAAAATGACAGAAATCTTCCTCAAGGTTTTACTCACAGTAATGAAAGTTTTTTTGGGGGCATATTTGTCACATTTGGATGCAAATTTATTCCAATTATTTCACATTCCTTACAATGTTTTAATCTACTACAACTGAACCTTCAGTGGGCTGATTTTTCTAGTGATTTCAGGTAATAAACCTATTTAAAGGAAACATGCTGTAAATGTCTCTGCATTGTTTTACAGGAGGCCTGGTATGAGTTCAGAGTGATAGCGGTTATGGAGGGCCTTGTCAGTGAGCCCAGTAATGTAGTGGGAGTCTCTAGCACAGGTCAGTGCCCATACTGAGGATTTTAGAATCTGTACCGTGATATTTTACTGCACATGATATCATGTTGTAATGTACTCTTGACACTTTTGTGTAGGCTCACACAAACATTAATGGAATGAGTTGACTCTGAATTAGTGGTGGTCTGATGAGACTCTGCTGCCATCTGATGGATGTAAAGTGAATTATTTTGCCTTTGCTGAAGTCTAATTTGAGAATTAAAGCAAGTTCACATTCAGAAATATTGGATGCGTAGTGTTCTTTTTGTTTGAATATAGTCAGACAACTATACAATATTTTTTTATAGTTTTAATATCTCAAACTATAAAATGTTTAATGTTTCAGTTAATGTTCACTGAAAATACAAATACAAAAATATATATTTAACAAAGACTATGTGCATGCCAGTTTGTTTAGTATTTAGTAGGTAAAATATTTATTATCACTTTAAGCCATTTAAACAGTGAAAATATTCACTTTTGAGATCTGACACCATATATACTACCGTTCAAAAGTTTAGGTTCAGTTAAGTTATGCTGGCCAAGGCTGCATTTATTTGATCAAAAATACAGTAAAACTGTAATATTGTAAAATGTTATTACAATTTAAAATAACTGTTTTCTGTTTTTGTATATTTCAAAATGTAATTTATTCCTGTGATGGCAAAGCTGAATTTTCAGCATCATTACTCCAATCTTCAGTGTCACATGACCCTTCAGAAATCATTCTAATATGCTGATTTGGTGCTTAAGAGAAACAGTTCTTATTATTATTATCAGTTTTGAAAACAGTTGTGCTGCCTTATATATTTTTTTCAGGATTATTTTATGAATAGAAAGTTCAAAGAACATAATTTACTGTTTGATTAGTTTAATGCACTAGCGGCGCCAGGATTTTGATTGTAGGTGGGCCTCCAGAAAACTGGATGGGCCAGTTAAAATAAGCCAAAAAAAAAAAAAAAAAAAACGGGTTTCCCTTCATCTCCGTTTCAGCGCTTTTCTGCGGCACTGAGGACAGCGACTCATAGCCTACCTGAATTTAATGCGTAATTAGCACAGGTAAAAAAGAAAAGAAAAACTTAAACAGGAATTTTTTGTTGCTTTTAAAAAAAAAATTACAATTTAATTTAATGTATTGTTTAATAAAATTATAGGCCTATTATTTTTAGTTTATTAACAGCAGCAACCGCTGTAAAGATGAAGTTGTCGATCGTCAACTCCGTGAACGCGCCTATAGAGAGAAATGCACATCATGGATTGCATAATCAGAGAGTAGGCCTAGCCTTTTTCTTTTCGTTTTAAATTGTTAAAAAGACATTTCAAGCTTTAAGATAGATTTCATGTCTGTGAGGCATATGCTGAGTTTCGTTAAGTTAGGATGAGATGCGCTCCTGTTCACGAGCAATGCAAGTGACCGCGCGGGCGCGCCTCTTATATTGTCTCCTATTTGCTTCATTAAATACAGGCAATTGGTTGATAAAAAAAAAATTAAAATTAATATACAATTTATACAAAACGAAATTCACTTAAAAAAGGGCTTTCTAACTTAATTAAGTGGTCAAAATCATGTCTGACCCCTGACCCGCTCCATGTCTCTCGATATTGTATATCCTATCTTACTCGTGCGGTTCCCTTTTCATAATCAACTTAGATGAAAAAATAACATTATAATATTTTAACAAATATGAAACTAAATGAGCTTGATGGCTACAACACATATAGTAGGCCTACAGACTCTCTATTTGTACAAATTGCTGCACATTAATTTTATTCTGAATTTTGCACACATAAGTTAAAAGGCATTTGTTTGTGCATGCATAGTAAAACATATCTGCAACATTTATCAAGTCCGCTGATAATTATGCGTGCATTTATTAATTATTATCTTAATGAATAATGTAACAAGGACGAAGCATGTAGGCTAAACTGCGTTGTTTGTTTAGAATGGAATGGATCGCAAATAGATCCGAATGAAGAAACGTACAAAACCATAGTAGAAAATGGGTGGGCCCGGACCTAAAATGGGTGGGCCCAGGCCCACCCGGGCCCAATGGTAGCGCCGCGGCTGGTTTAATGCATCCTTGCTGAATAAAAGTATTAATTACTTTTGAACACTAGTGTAAGCCTGGTTTTTTAGATGATTGGGGTATTTTATTATGTTTCGTTCTGTTGACAAACCTTGTCTGTTACCATATTCTAGTGATTGAAAACCACCCCTAATGATTGATTTCACTAAATAGATAGTTTAAGCACTACAGTCGGAATTCAATCCCTACTTGAAGTCAAAATAAATGTGAGGCTGCTCAGTCTTTGATCTCATTTCTTAAAGCATCCCACTGTGATTTAAAATGTATTTTGAATGTCTTTATGAATCAAGATAGCTAGCTATTTTATTCTTTTTCAGTCTGTCTAACCTTACCTCCTCTTAACTAAATAATACAAAATGAGCTGTATGGTTTATTGTTAAAACAGCCCATCTTAGGCAACTAAGAATGAAAGAGCTTGTGTGTGTGCTGAAGGCGAGCTTGTTTGTATCTTTCAGACTATTTCCCGCCGCCTGAGGTGCCAGACGAGGGACTGGCGCGGCCGGTGGTGGCAGGCATTGTGGCCACCATCTGTTTCCTGGCAGCAGCCGTCCTCTTCAGCACGCTAGCAGCCTGCTTCGTCAACAAACAGAGACGGCGTAAGCTCAAGAGGAGACGAGGTCAGTGGTGCCCTTACGGCCAGAATGTCCTCCTCTTTCTCATCCAAACCCCATGCACTTTACATCTTACCCTACTGACAGACTGAAGACTTTGATGCAATTCAAACAGACTGGGAGAATTTTTTTTTTACCTAAAGCAATTCCATTTATTTAACATTCAAGACATCCCCACTATCTTGTTCTCTTACAGTATGAAGAGGTTTAATAACAGGTAACTGCCACTATTGCACAAATGATGCTGCAGAACTCCCAACAAGCTCTTAGGGTGCTTTTCATCAGGAAATGAGTCTTTTTATGCGCGTGTTAAATCTCTAATCGCTTTCTTTCTCTCCGGTTTTCTCTTCGACAGATCCCCCTCTGTCTATAACACACTGCAGAAAGAGCGTGGAGACTCCGTAAGTAACGTCTTTTAAGAACTTCCTCCTTCTCCCCTTGTACCTCAGTTCATTCAGAGCGAGAGTGGAGTGTGCTTCATAAATCAAGGCATCTAACAGGTCCGCCCTCTCGCTTAAAGATCCTATTAGAAGACCCATTAATTACTGCTTAGTGATAGGCCGGTAATTCATGGATGTAGAGTGTTCATACACTGAACGGCCTAAGTTAATTTCACCAAAGAGCAGTTTCTTCATTTTTACATTAATTTGGAATGCTAAATAGTTCTCTCATGCGTTTGCCTTAATTTGCACTTCAGATCAATGGTTCTCAACCAATAGGACTCCATTGTTCACAAAAAAGTAACTAAAATTAGTATAATTCTAATAATTAAATTTCAGAATTCCAGAAGTTTTAGGAGCTGTATTTTAGTCGTTTGTGATTCACTGGATAAGGACTACGAATAAGGATTTTTACTACGATAGCTTAGCAAAACTTAAAATGTAAAAATGCCATGACGTTTTAAAGGAATAGTTCACTTAAAAACCCTCAAGTTGTTTGTATCACTCTGAACTCAAGTTGACCTTCACGAATTTCTTTCTTCTGCTGAACACAAAGGAATATATTTTGAAGAATGTCAGTAACCAAACAGTTGATGGACCCCATAGACTTCCATTGTATTTTTTTTTTCCTACTATGGAAGTCAATGGGGTACATCAACTGTTTGGTTACCGACATTCTGTCATTTAGGGTGTGTAAATGATGACAGAATTTTCATTTTTCAAGTGAACTATTCCTTTTAGATTTTATTAATTTAGATTACTTTTCCAGGTCTTGAAATCAAACTTTTAAAAACAAGTTACAATCAAAAAGTATCTAGCTATATTGAATCTACTTTTTTAAAACGTTTCAAAAAAACATAATGCAATACAATGCAACAAATGTAACATCATTGCAAGAACAAAATGCATGCAATTTAAATTGGATATACAGTAGTCAAAAATGCACGTTAAACTCACAACACATGCAGTGATGGAGCTCGCAACATTTTCTGTGAACGGAGCAGCTCTGAGATTCGCTCTGAAACCCACCACAACAAACTAACCTATATACCTATTTAAATAAATCATAGCCTTTGCCATGTGATAAGTGCACTAAGGTATATTGCAAATTCATTTTCTGTTCGATTGACAGATGCTTTGCCAAAGCAATGGCGAAAAACACAACGTTAGTGATCTTTTAAGGTTCATTGCGAAATTGTAGCAGGACAGATTATTCTAGGAAACACTGATTCATCATTGTAATTAAAACAGAAACAGACATTTGATATAGAGTGCTATAAAGTAGCAAAATTAATGTATTACTGTATGAGCGTCCTTAAATTTGTGCTTGAAGTCTTCGACGCAGACAGCGTTTTATCTTTGGTTTGCATAGATTACATACCAAAGTTTAACCTTTACTAGTCGATTCATGTGAAATATCAACCCAACCATTCTTAACATAATCATCAGACAATCTCTTAGGCCGTGTCCGAAATCGCCCCTTATATTGGGCACTATTTGAGGGCACAGCCATTTGTAGTGGTGTTCAAAACAATATATTGGACGTTATCAAGTGCACACAATGCACCGCAATAACGAGTATACAACCGATGTACGCTCAACATCCATCCATTTTCCAAACCGCATGTCCAATGTGACTACAGCGTAATATTATACAGGCATAAATTCCCTTTTCATTGATTATTAAATTGTTTAATTAAGGTTTACACATATTTTCTGACAGAGTTCAAGATAAATCTTTTCCTCTTACTACTGGGGCTGCCAGTTTGCCTAATAATTATTAAAAAGCAAGCACAAACTATGCAGAAGCGGCAGGCCTTCCGGCGCACTCAGTGTCTGAATTCACTCTCTCGGTTTCATTCACTCCCTCAAGTGAACTATGGTGAGGGTTTAGGGGGGCAAATTGGGACACAGCCTTAGTAAACCGCAAAGAGGCGTGATAAAACAGTAGATGGCGGGAATGCACTCTAAAAGAAGACACTGCACTTCTTTCATACATTGCAGGTTTGTCAAAACACAATGTATCTTTTGGTCGTGCTGCACCGCTACTTGCTGGAAAAAGTAGTTAGCTACTGGCAAGCTACACTGTTTGAAAAAAGAAACTGAGCTACTGTCAATCTACTGAAAAATGTTGTAAAGTTAGTAACGTCGCTACTTAGCTACTCCCCAACACTGTTTTTTAGTCTATAATAATGTTTGTCCTAATTTAAAATCTTTTAAAGTCTTCTTGAGGCCCTCTTGGAGGTTTACAGAGACCTCTTAATAGGCCCTGGCCTATTGTTGCCTTATATGGATTTTATTATCATTAACATTATATTTATTAGGCTTCAAAATTCAAAATATGTTGGACATGTTGTTTGCAAAGGGAATGCACAAATGAATCACAACGAATTTTTTTTTTTTTTTTCTCTCAGTTTCTAGGGATACAATTAATGAAAATTATAGTCATTCATATAGCGGTTTTCTTTTTTTTTTCTTTTTTTTTCACCAGATGAGCAGTAACAGGAAAACATTTAGGGAGAAACAAGGGGGTGGGATCAGGAAACGACCTGAGCTGAATTCAAATTTGCAAACCTTAACATAAACGCCACTGTCTCTGAAACTATGTGCATTGGTGCCTTGCAGCATTCATTAATAGCATTTGATGTTAATTTCTTCTTTTTTTTTTCTTTTCTGTTAATGAGCCATTTGAGACCAGTGTTTTGCAGTGAGATTGAGACAATACCCTTTATGTATTTCTGCTTGATGTTTGTGTTGTTGAACTGTTGTCTATAACTGTTCATGGTTTTGATGACACTTACTACCCCAGTAAAGAAAGTGGTTTCAGGTTCATCCTCATAGCAGTTGGTTTCTACACAGACACTGAGTAAGAGGGATTCAAAGTGACCCTGCAGCTTCTGAGTTCCCATGGCAACAATCAGCCACTGAAAAGAGTGTGTAAAACATGCTCGTACAGTACAAGCACTGTAAAATATACATCTGTGCATCTGTGTGATTTGAATTGTATAGGTGTGCGAAAAGTGTTTACTGTAATCCAAACATACAGACTATCAATGTATTGTGTGAAGATTGCCCTCTTTGTCAAAATCTTTCAAGGGATAGTTTATTCAAAACTGGTTCTTGCGTGTATGCATATATCAATTGCTCAAATAGGATTTGTCAGTGAACATTAACATATAAGGGCTTATAAGCACATACATATTTTAATGAGGTAAGCATTGAGGCTTGTTTGATTAGTTGTGTAAACATCAAGCAGGGTTTCATAAGCCACCATTAAAAGTGGCGCTAACCGCTCTATCAACAATACCTCTGGACTCATTACCATGGTAAATGTGCATGCTGTGTTGTCTCTGCTTTTAAGAATGCCTCTTACCATGCTTTCATATTTTTATTTTGCATTTACCATGGTATACTAACAAGCTGCTAAAGAACAGGGAGGTTCATCTCTCCGGTATTTTTATTTCACTGCAAACTTATCTTTTCTTAACTTACATTTTACACTAACTCTGTTGTTTGTCTTTCTTCCCAGTGCTAATAACAGTGGACATCGGTGACTAGGATTTTCTTATTTATATTTTCAATAGTTACATAGTATTTGTTCATATTATTTCTTCATAATCTGTTTTACTTGATACATTCTCTGATGTCCTCTAATGCTTCAAAAAACACAAACGATGAGTTTTAAATGAATAGAGAGCATATACCGGTGCTCCTCTGTGATATTACATTTATAGTAGCTATATGATCCTCCTACATACATCTTTTAATAGGCTAAATCTAAGTGGGTTAGCTCTGATATGATGTCAGTCATAACCTCCATAGTGGTGCCATTTAAAAACATGCTGCTATTGCTGTTCACTTTATTTCATGTCATGCTGGGAGATGTTATCTGTTTGTGGTAGTGCTTAAGTATAGCACTGAAATTAGTTTTTAAAAATGATTTTTGTTACGTAACACCTGTTTATCTACAGTATTATTATGGCATCAAGTATGATTTTTTTCGTACATTTTTCACTAAATACATTTTGAGTTATTATACCTTTTTTTTACATAGGCTTGTGCTTTGCAAAATTATACAGTGGGGGCAAAAGTTAGAGAAAGAAAGAAAGAAAGAAAGAAAGAAAGAAAGAAAGAAAGAAAGAAAGAAAGAAAGAAAGAAAGAAAGAAAGAAAGAAAGAAAGAAAGAAAAAGAAAGAAAGAAAAATGACGAAATATTAATGTCAGAAGGTTTTTTTAACACAAAGTCTTATGCAGATAATATATATATATATATATATATATATATATATATATATATATATATATATATATATTATATATATATATATATATATATATATATATATATATATATATATATATGACCCGTGCTGGCAAAAGGAGTCAGAATGCGCACGGGATAATTTCGAGCTACAGACAAAACAAGTGAAAAATTAAAGTTTTGGTTGAATTTAAGGTTTTCACAAAAATGAGTTTATTAAGCCCTCGTCTAGCGAGCCCAATGCTCCAAATAGCAATTAAACATAAAAGTATCTTTATTTGTACGTTTTCTGAGAGGAGTATCTTTCCCTTGTCCATGAAAAATGCTGTTTTTCTCTACTCGCTTCTCGGCGATTGGTTCTTCCCCTCAGCACAAGTTTGTTATCTTTTTAAAGCGCAGCATTTCAAATTTATGAATATTCATATCGAATTCTTGATGGCATGAGTCTGAACCAATGAAATGTGATTTTCAAACTCATGCTAATGTAAACAAAATGATCTTACTCGTGCTGACTGACACTTCCAAAGCATGCTCACTAAGACGCCTCAGACAGCGGGTGATAATATTATTTCAGTAATATTTCAAATTATCAGTCTTGGCGAGTATTCACGCAAACATTATCCGTTATGTCTTAAGTGAATTTTTGGTTAACTGTTGGGGGAAAAACATCTGACGTGTAACATTATATTATATCCGTGCGGTACAGTAGTCTTAATATAGGCTATAGGCTGCCTGACTAATTAATGTTAATCAAACAATTGTGGTATCATGGGGGAAAAAAGGTGAATATATATTTTTCCTATAGATATTAGGTTTTGACTTGGTGTGTGCCAAATTTGGTGTTATTACCAGGGATTTTAAGGTATGGTTGCTAGGTGATTTTGTTTTGGAACCTTCAGAATACTTTAACTCGATTTTTCTCAAAATTTACTTTGCTGACTCTATCGACTTCAAACAGGTGTAGCTCAGTCATTTTTTTTTTTTGCCTGATTCCAATAAATCAAACATCATTTTGTTTAATAGAGAATGTGAAAATAACAATAAATCGTCTTTTAAAATTTGCTCATTGTGACTCATTTTGCCAGCACGGGTCTCTCTCTCTCTCTCACACACACACGTTCTTTTCTTTTCTTTATTTTTTTCCCCATTTTTTTTATGCAACCTGGAGCAGTTAGTCACAGATCTTTGCACTCCACTGTATATCAGCTGCTTTTGCCAGGAATCTCAAATAAGCCTCTGAATGTCTACTGGAATATCAAAACAAGGAGACTGCATGGATCCAAGCTGGCCTAGACATCCCTGCATGCATATGCCTTAAAATGTGTGAAAGATGATTAACAGTGTCATTTAATAAATGCACAGTCCAGTGCCTGCGGTCATCATCATTTATTATATCCTGAAGCTCTGCCTTCCTCTTTCCTTCAGTTCTATCTCTCCATGTCACTGTTTCTTTTCTCCTGTTATGTTGGTTGTATGGAAAGCAGCTTCGTTGATGGCCAACATGACCCCTCCCCTCCCCGTCCCTCCCGTCTCTATTGTGTTTCCTGCCACAGGAGTCCTCTTACCCCTCTACCTGGCATAGAACCCTTCTGGGACCAGGAAAGGTCCCAGGAAAGCCAGGAAAGGAGCAGCTACAGGCCTCCGCCTTCCAGTCCTCTGTGAGTGCCTGCACCTTGTTCAGCAGTGTGCACTGCCTTATGTCGCATGCGTCCCATGTGCGCTGCTGGGCACGGTTGTTTTGGCAGGCTGTGAACCCATGCGCTACACACACAGGAGACCCACAAAACTTAGGAATTTGTTGCCTTTTGGCCCGACTCGCACATTTACTCTTAGCCCTGTGAAATTAAAGGTGCTTTCTGGTTGTTTCCAACTTGATTTCTGTTTTAGTGTATATAATGTTTGTATAAACTCATTTACATTTATACACTTATAATGGGAGCCTAGCAGGCAAGTGTGCCAGATGTTTTCAAATCAGATATGTAATTATTTTATTTTAAACATAAATGCTCAATCCATGTTTGTGGTTTACTTTTAAATTATTATTTTGAGGTGAAACTTGTCCTCTAGGTGGAGTAAGTGGTTATGAATTACAAAAATCATTTCTCGGAGTGGAGTTTGCATAGTTTAACTAATGTAAAAGTACTAGGTATAGTTACATTACATTACTACCATTTCAATTCTATCACACAGTCACAAGTACTGTATAATTACTTGTGTATAAAACAAGTATAGCTAATGTATAGTTAATCTCAGCTGTTCAATTGTTTATATCATCGCAAAATGTAGCTCTTTAAATAAAGTTGGATATAGAATGTCCAACTTTATCCGCATATACAGTATACTCATGTAGGGCGATACTATAGCATATCTCAACTGCTTGATTGCTTGTGTCATGGCAAAATGTAAACTATATGATCACCCAGCTCTAATCTGTTAAATGCAACTATAGGCCCTGTTTACATCTGGTATTAAGATACGGTTAGGTTAATCGGATCCAAAGTCCCATCTGCTAAATTCATGTACAGCGGGGGAAATAAGTATTGAACACGTCACCATTTTTCTCAGTAAATATATTTCCAAAGGTGCTATTGACATGAAATGTTCACCAGATGTTGATAACAACCCAAGGAATCAGTACATACAAAGAAACCAAAACAAATAAGCTCAGAAATTAAGTTATGTGTAACAATGTGAAATGACACAGGGAAAAAGTATTGAACACATGAAGAAAGGGAGGTGCAAAAAGGCATGGAAAGCCAAGACAACAGCTTAAAACTATTAGTAATTAAAAAGCAATCCAGCCCCCTGTCCGTGCAAATTAATAACAGCTGGTTCAGTCCCAACGGATGGCCTACAAAAAGGTCTCATTGCCAAGGTGTCACACAAGACACATCTCATGATGGGTAAAAGCAAAGAGCTGTCTCAAGACCTTCGCAACCTAATTGTTCCAACACATAATGATGGCATTGGTTATAGGCACCATTCTAAGCTTCTGAATGTTCCAGTGAGCACTGTTGGGCCCATAATACGGAAGTGGAAAGACAATCATTTCACCATAAATTTGCCTCGACCAGGTGCTCCTCGCAAGATTTCTGACAGAGGAGTGAAAAGAATAATCAGAAGAGTTGTCCAAGAGCCAACATCAAGGTGTATGGCGTTTTTAGGGTAATGTGCCAAGGTCTTGGCAATGAGACCTTTCTGTAGGCCATCCGTTGGGACTGAACCAGCTGTTATTAATTTGCACGGACAGGGGGCTGGATTGCTTTTTAATAATAGTTTTAAGCTGTTGTCTTGGCTTTCCATGCCTTTTTGCACCTCCCTTTCTTCATGTGTTCAATACTTATTCCCTGTGTCATTTCACATTATTACACATAACTTAATTTCTGAGCTTATTTGTTTTGGTTTCTTTGTATGTACTGATTCCTTGGGTTGTTATCAACATCTGGTGAACATTTCATGTCAATAGCACCTTTGGAAATATATTTACTGAGAAAAATGGTGACGTGTTCAATACTTATTTCCCCAGCTGTATATGAGTGATTATTATTGTCACATAGCACACATTTCCCACAAAAAAAAAACAAAAAAAAAAAACATTGTGTCTCATTTGATTGGGTGGACCAGCCATCAGTCTGAGTGAGCCTAATGTAGTCTCGCCACTGGTTCAAACGCATTGAGCACATGAGCGTCTACACCATGAAAGCAATCTGGACTAATGCATTTTTGACAACCTCTGGAAGTTCTCGAAAGTGGACAAGCTCAAAATGTTTTAGACCCCATTTACATTTTTGTATTTCCACTTGTGATCTGTTTGACGAAAAAGGTGTAAACAGGGCCTAAAATGCATGACAATATTAAGATATAATTAACATGATCATGAAACATCATGATTTTATGTAAAGCTGCATTGAAACAATGCATATTCTGAAAAGCGCTATATAAATACAATTGAAAAAATGGAAGAAAAAAAGTTTCATATATGCTCTATCTATATAGTCTATATACTACACTTTGGGCCTGAGTCCTGTGCATTTTACCAAAAACCTACTAGGCTTCCATTATGTCTATTTACCCTCAACATTGTTTGATAGAACCAAACATGCAGTCTATATTATTTTAGGTTGAAAATAACCTGGAGTGTACCTTTAATTTGATTAAATCATCGGTTTAATGTTTCCTGTAGAGGGCGACACAGCACCTTTATTTTGATGATGCAGTGCATTAAGAGCTGTGGAATCCTCTACACAGAACTCGGTCAAGTTGGTCATGAAAGCTTTTCATAACACTCTCTTTTATACATAATTGAGCAAGCACTTTAAATTATTTAGCTTTTTATCGAAATTTCTTTCAAATATTTTACACACAATCATCTCTGAATCAAACTTAATACAGCTCCCCAAAGTCAAGTCACTCATTACATGTCTATCTATCTATCTATCTATCTATCTATCTATCTATCTATCTATCTATCTATCTATCTATCTATCTATCTATCTATCTATCTATCTATCTATCTATCTATCTATCTATCTATCTATCTATCTATCTATCTATCTATCTTTTATGATTCCACACATTCAAAATTGACAGTATAGTTTAGTTTAAATAACAGTGCACACATGAAGACCACAGGCCGCCAAGGGGTGGCTTGCACTTTATTTCATATGTCTTATTCACCTCATAATGTTTGTTTCAGATTTCTCCCTCCCAAGCATCTGAGCCACTGCCTGTATATCAACACACCCTTGCACACCAGAGGTTAATGTGCAGCAACTGGTGTTCCAGTGTTCAAATTATTTATTGTTTTGTTAGTGGATTTAACTTATATAAATGGTAAACAGTGTACTATCTTGGTATATTGTGAAGCTTTGTGTGGTTATTTGGAATTGCTTTTACAGTCAATGGTTGTAGTAGAATGAGCTTTTAATGAGATATTCTGTGCCAAACACAGTATGAACTGTGGTATTGTAATGCCTGACAATCGATCTTGAATGCATAGCTAAATTAGTCCAGAAAGATTGTGAATGGTGTGACCTAAAATAGCAACTACATGAATTTCCCATGTACAGTAGAATCTGAATTGAGTCTCAGTTTGAAGATAGTTTTAACTCATTATGAAGTTTGGAGAAATTTGCATGGAAGGCAAAGTAAAGACAGACGGTTAATTTTGCTTTCCTCTCTATAAGGTTTGATACCATCTTTCTGTCAGCGATATGATGTCTTTATCTTTCATCACAACATTTAGCAGGACAACAACTTGAAATGATCAGCTGATAAGGATAATTACATTTAAAACACATTGAATCTCTGATGTTTTATCAGTGTTTTTATCCAAAACATGTTTACTCTTGCAAAATGAAAGCAAAGCCTTGTTGATGAGCAAGTCAATATCTAATCAGATCTGTCTGTGTGTTTAGATTTCTTTTTATTTTCTTAACAGACATATTGTATATTATGCCTTTAAACATTTGTGAGAACAATGTTGAAAAGTGTGGACTTTCGTTTACCGAAGAGTGTGTATTGTGTGTTCCCTCTGCTTGGCTTGGGAAAAGCCTGCTTAATAGTGCACTGTATTGTTGCTTGGAGCAAGCATAACGTCATTGCACCTGAATGGTGGTCATCAATAGGCAGTTGCCATGGAAACCAAGCTCCGTCACCGCAGCCATTACAAGTGAAAGTGCATGCTGTAATGATTCAGCAAAAACAAAGCTTCAGCCATTACATGTACATTTGTTACTGAATAAAGTATTATGTCTCTAACATTTCCTGATTTGCTCTCTTCTTTTCTGGACTATGCTTGTTATTTCTCGTTGTTTGGTCACATGGATACTCTCAGTTGAATGTCTTTGAAAATGTCACCTTCTATGATTAATATTTCTTTTGATAGCCTATATTTTGTCTACAACACACACACACAAACACTATACTTCATTTTTGAGGAAACAATATTGTTAAAACTGAATTAGTTATTATATTCAAACAGTGGTGACTGGAGAGTATAAGGGCTTAACAAGGATGAGTTATGACAAGATATATCCAGAAAAAAAAGAGTTAAAATTACAACAATAACACATATTTACATATTTATCTCATATAGAGCACACAATGGCTTTATTTTGAATTAAACTTTATTTCTCTGATGGTTGTCAGGGTGCAACTTTCTGGGGCCTAGAATTACAATGTAAATCTTTTCAAGACCATTGTCCAAGAAATCATTTCATCATCTAATTTGAAGATAACTAATTGTTTCTATGTATATGTAAGGTAACATAAAGATGCCTTAAAAAGATGAACTTGTATGTAGTCTAAATCATAGGTCACGTTTAGCTCCCATGATTGTGACCTTAAAGTAAACCAACCACTTCAATGATCATTTTGATTAATGCTGACATTCTAAGACCCAAAAGCAGAAAGTTACACAGAGGCCAACAGGTTATCTAAAAAAAAAAAAAATTCAAATGTCAGAATAGTTTCTGAAACAGTTTGTTGTGTTATTATAAAGGATAGCAATCATTGAAATTCAATTAAATAAGCAAATGTGTATGTATATGCACTGTTGGATTTTATAGTTCACTTCAGGCTTACCTGATGCCCACAACTCCCAAAGCGACAACAGGTAAGCCTGAAGTGAACTATAAAATAACGTAGCCTAATAGTGGACCATGTGCTAGAAATCACAAGGTTGGACCCCAATTGTGACCTTAAGCAACATATCTTAGGTCAATCCAGCGTGTCCCTGTAAAAGTTTATTGTAATTTGTGTAATTGAACTATTAAACTAGGTGTTTGCATTTTATTTTCACACATTATCATGTGCTATGCATAAGTTTTGTATATGAGGTACCTTGGGTGCATCTGAGAAGAATCATTCACACTGTGTGTTGGTCTAATTTGGTGTATTGCAAGTATGTTTGAATCACAGTTATTTCTCCCCATTGGATAACAGATGAGGCCTTTTGGATGAGTGATGAAACATCATCAAAAAGTCCAGTTGTCTATGACGTATTTATATCCGAAACTACAGTGACCATAACTCATCATTTGTTCTTCTTTCTTTTTCTGTCCCATTGTTATAGGTCATCTTCTGGAAAGATAAGTCCAGAAAGCGTCCACTCCATAGGACCTCCTTCAGAGTCTTCAGAGGATGGATTACGAGCTAAGAAGTTTCCTCAAAGTCCTGCCAAGGAGAAGGAGCTGTCCTTATACAAGAAGACCAAGAGAGCAATAATTAGTAAGAAATACAGCGTCTCTAAGCATGAGGCGGAGGCTACCACACCAATTGAATTGATCAGTCGTGGGCCAGATGGGCGCTTTGTCATGGATCCCACAGATATGGAAACTCCGGTTAAGGCACGGCGCATTGAGGGCTTCCCCTTTGTGGAGGAATCTGACCTGTACCCTGAATTTAGACAGTCAGATGAAGAGAATGACGATCCGGGGCCCATGCCACCTATGATGGCTACCCTCAGACCCCATCAGATCTCCCCCATTTCTTCTAGCCAGGAGTCTTACTTGCAGCCGCCAGCCTACAGTCCCCGCTTCCAGAGGCCCATGGAAGGCATGACTATCATGGAGACCAGTCGACTCCAGGCTACAGGGCAGATCCGTGGTGCTCCTCACTTCCGAGCCTTTTCCCATGGTCAGTTCTACAGCTATTTGGGAAGTCCAGGGGAACCTGAGCCTCCGCCCCCCTTCTACATGCCGGACACCAGCCCTCTCAGCTCAGTAATGTCTTCTCCTCCTTACCACCTGGAGGGACCTTTTGGCCATCCCACCATCCCGGAGGAAATCGGTGAGGGAGAGATTCAGCATTATGCAGTTTCTGGCTACACCCTTCCCTTGGCACATCCCTCCACCTCGCGCTCTCCAGACATCTGGCAACGACCCGATTTCACCTTTGCCACAATTGAGGGTCCTCACTTTATTTTTCCACCCCCACACCCTTTGCATCTTCATCCGGAACCTCCCCTTCCTCCCCCTCTTGTTCTTCCACCTAGTGCTCTCCAACCCTCCACCCTTCAAGTATCTCCTTACGCTGGTATCCTGCAGCTGGAGGCTCCAAAGTGCCGTCCCGGCAAGTCTCCCAGCAAGGTCAAGCCTCAGGGCCTTCCAGCCAAGCGTTTACCTATGCAAGAGGCACAGAGTCTAGGGCAGCTAAGACACACAAGCCACGGTATGGGTGTACCGGTATTGCCTTACCCTGACCCAGTGTCTCACATGGTTGGCCCAAGCTCGTTCGGAAGCCTGGACACCCGATGGTACGAGCTTACACCCAGGCTTAGCCCCAGGCAGCCCCGTAGGATGGAACCCAGCATGGTTGTTCTCCAACCATCCCGCCTCTCACCTCTAACTCAGAGCCCTATTAGCTCTCACGAAGGCTCACCGGAGATTGTAGTGCGACCAAGGCCCCGTCCCAGTGTCATCCAACCCCCAATCCCTCCTGAGATGTCTGAGATCACCCTTCAACCTCCGTCTTCAGCTAGCTTCTCTAGGAGGTCCTCGCCCTCCTCCTCTCCTGCTCAAGGCCAAGGTAGCCGAAGGGCAAGTCCCAGCTACCGATCCCACATGGCATTTGCCACCTCAGCGGCAAGCTATCCGTCACAGTCCCCTTCGCCTCCTGTAGAAAGCAGCAACATTTTTGGGCAGATGCCAACCCATAGGAGGACTGAGGAGGAGATCCTTCCATCAGAACCCTCTCCACCCCAGTTATCAGCTTCAGGGTAGGTGCACTAGGCCTGTAGCGTGTGGATCGATAAATCATGTACCATCTGGCCTAAGTGTAACATCTAGGACCTTTCAGGGGTCTCAGTGCAGAAGTAACCACACTTTTAATTTTAGTCTAAAGCTACAGTTTGCTCACATGGGCAAAATTATGTTTCCTGCTTGCCTTAAGCTTGTTTTTTAGGAATGTTAGAACTCATGCTTTCATAGTTACACTGCCCCAGATGCCTTGCATTATTCAAAACCATTCAAAACCATTTTCTACATAGACAAGTTGTGCTATAGTTTTCTATGTAATGCTGCTTTTCATGTCAGACATCCAATTTCATTCATAAGGTCTGTGAAGCACTTTAAAGCACTTGTCTTAAAACCAAAGTGAGCGACTAACCAAAGTGGTTGTGGGGTAACAGATTCCAAGTCAAGACTTGATGAATTATTTGCTTCACAGACATGGTGACAGACCTTTTAGGGCTACGTGGCTGGAGAGGTTCTATTTTAAGTCTATTTAAAATGCAATAACGAAGCCCCTAAAAAGCCTGGAATCAGAGGGACACAACTACAGGATCTCAGCCTTTCCATTCACTGTCATGCTTTACCCTGCCTTTCACCCAACAGGAGGAACCCCACATGTGCAATAAAATTGACCAATCCCAGTCCAAATGAAGCCCACTGTTTTGACTAACTCCAGGCTTTTTAGGATGACTGTCATGAGTATGATGTGGAGGCTGAGGTTGGTGTGTCCAGCACAACAGGGCTCTTCTCCTGTTCCAAAGTAACCTGACCGCATGGTTGCCTTTTCCACACTCCCCCTCTCTCCCACCTCCTGTCACCCAGGTAACCCCAGCTCTAACTGCCAAGGGGAGGCTTGTTGGGCGAATCGTGTTGCAGGGACTGTCTGCTCTCATCTGTTGCAATGTTGTCATCATCTTAAATAGGGCATTTGGTCATTCTTGATGGCTCCTCGAGTCTTACCTGCTTTGTTTTTGATTGATCTCAGCTATCTGGGCAGCGTTGTTGTGACCAGGTCCTCTACACCGCAATAGGTAAGGGTTGGATCCATGTCTGAAAGGGGGGGGCAGCAGGTGGGGCTTTTATTCGCCTCGTCCTTTAAAGGGGAATACAAGTCTTTGGGTCTTGCTTTTGTTTTGTTTATTACCTAGTTTATTGTTTTGTTTTGTTTTTGATATTTATTTTCAAATAGCCACACATTTTAGTTCTGCAGTCTTGAAGCCTATATGCATTCTTGTCTTAGTATGCATATGTACGTTTCCCAGTTGTTGATTAGGAAACCCAGCACATACCATTTGGTCAACACAACCTCATGCTTGAGACGCAATAAAAATAAAATATCAAAAGCAGAGCTTGAATTTCGATTTTGTGAGAAGCTGCCATTTAAAAAGTTTGCATGGTTTGAGATTCATGGTAACCTTCAAGGTATGATTTCTGTTTATAAAATAAATGTGCCTTTAAAAAAAAGGTTTATAGTAAATGACAGTACAAACACTACTTGCAGTGGCTGGGAATTTTAGCTCGACCTGGATAAAAGTGACCAGTTGTTAGGGACCGTCTCAAGCAAGAGTTGCATGTTATACTTCATTTCAGGTAGGTGCATTTTATTGCTTGAAACAAATTCAATTGATTTAAAACCCATTAGCCTTGTACAGACACCTTGTATGATTAAATGCACAAAAAAAAATTATAATCATGATTGATCTAATGTACACGCAGTGTATGCATATGCATAAAACTGCACTTGTTTTGTGTAAGTTTGGACTGCAGAACACATTTCACAATCATGTGAAGCAAGTTTTCTTCCAAAACAGTTTCTGCACTTCCTTTACAATGGGGAAAGTACTATTGGCACCAGAAAATGCTCCTTTTTAAGTTGTGGCTTTCACCCAATGAAGTGCTTTTCCAGAGTATTCCCCTTTAAAGTTCTGTTCCATGTGCAAAATGCCATGCATGCCATTGCTAAATATTGCTCTTCAGTTGAAAAACCAACAAATATCTGATTAAATTCTTGTTACATTTGTTGTCCAAGTGCTTTGTTTTATTTTTCATTATGTGACTGTTCCCAAGTAGCCATTTTCCCCTCCCGCCATCTCTCCCCCTGTCAGCATGGTGAAGCCCATTGTAGACAGTATTCATGTCTATGAGCACATTTCTGACAATGCTTTGTCGCTGAGCTGTGATTTTCCCCCACTACTAATGGCCTTTAATTTCTCTCGGCAGCCTCAGCAGAAGGACGGTCCCTCTATAATGCTATTTCTGTTATTTTATTGTGCCTCGTGAGAGCTGTGTGTACGAGTGTGTCTGTGTGGGGCAGAGTATGCGGGCTGCCAGTTTAAGTGCCTCCTTACTATATTTGGATGGGAAGACTGTACAAACCTAACTGTCTGAGAATGGATTTATAAAGCTTTTTGTATCTAAATGTTTTTGTTTTGTTTTGTTTTGTTTTTTTAAAGTTCTGGGCAACTTCGGTCCTGGAGGGCCACTGTCCTACAGAGTTTAGCTTCAACCCTAATCAAACACACCTGAACAAGCTAATCAAGGTCCTCAGGATTACTAGAAAATTGCAGGCAGGTGATTTTTTTAAGGTTTGGAGCTAAACTCTGTAGGACAGTGGCCCTCCAGGACCGGAGTTGCCCATCCCTGCACTATACAGTATTATTCTAATATGTATTTAAGTATGCTAATCCATTGGAATTACCCCAATCTATGTCATGATTTCTCAAAATTTCTCTTTAAACAGATACATACATTATGTTGCCATATTGAGGTACTGTATACATTTTAAAACAAATTTAATTTCCTAATAATATATGATAAAATATTTATGTTTTGCCTTCCTGTTGCATAAGCTTGACTAAGTTTTTGTTTAAATGTTGATTTGATCTCAAATTGATGAAAAGTTGCCATTCAAAAGAGTTACAAATGTAATTTTGGGCAGGAAATACATGGAAAACTCTTAAGTATACCCCTCTTTCCACTCAAATAAATGTTTTGCATCATACTTATCATGCTAAACTGGACCAAGCCTGGTCTTGATCATTTGAGTGCAAGAGATTCATGGGTAATCTGAGTGAGGCCATGTGGTCACTACTATGACCAGTTGAATATACATGGAGAGCCACCGCACTACCCGTCCCTTGTGTGATGGCTTTGCCTTTCTTTGCTCTCTGTTCAGAAAACGTCGAGGTGCACCAAGTGGCTCTGCAGGGTCTGAGAGGATAGAAGCACTGAGATATCAACGAGTGAAAAAAGTCAAGAAAGTCGGCATCAACAATAACAACTCCAAGACCAGACGAAAGACGGGTGAGGAACAAGTCAAAAGCTACTGTAATTCATATACTATAAGCCAGTGGTACATAAACATAATCTATGTTTCAAAACCTAGTTCGTTTTTTGTTGCATACTGCCTTCTATGAAAGTATGCTAACTCAAATGGAACATCGTAAGTGACTGATTTGGGTCGCTTGGGTCCTTTTGGTACAGCCATCATGTCGGTATAGCACGCCTATGATGCTTTAAAATGATGTCAACTTGTGTCAATCTGCTTCAGGACCCAGATTTGACATTGTTATCAAGTAGTGGCAGTAAACAATCATATTCCCCGCAGCCAACAAATACATGTTTATCGTAATTGCGAGTGAATGAAATGTGAGCTGTATTTTCTTCAACGTTGCGTAATGTTGTTCATGAATAATGGTATGTGATGCAACCTGTCCATTAATGCATCTGCCTGTTTTTGCTTCTACCAAGTGACAAATTAATTTGCCGCAAAATATTATAGACACATACTGTAGCTACTTGATATGTATTTTGATATTATTAGTCTGTACACTACTGTTCAAAAGTTTGGGGTCAGTAAGATTTTTTTTAAAGAAATGATTAATACTTACTATTCAACAAAGATCAATTCAATTTCAATTAAATTGATTAAAGATGACAGTAAAGGCATTTATAATGTTACAAAATAATTATATTTCAGTTGTTTTTTCTTTTGAACTTTCCATTTATCAAAGAATCCTGAAAAAAAGTATTACATTTCTACAAAAATATGATCAACACAACTGTTTTAAACATTGATAATAATACAAAATATGTAATGTGCATCAAATAAGCATTTTAGAATGATTTCTGAAGGATTATGTGACATTGAAGACTGAAGTAGTGGCTGTTCAGAAATTCAGCTTTAACATCACAGAGATAATTACATTTTAAAATACAGTATATTAAAATAGAAAACAGTTATTTTAAATTGTAATAATATTTCACAATATTAATGTTCATACTGAATTTCTTTATCAAATAAATGCAGCCTTGGTGAGCATAAGAGACCTTTGTACATTATTTTAAAGCTTCCACTAAGAAAAAATAGTCCATTACTATGTATAAAACAACTGGCCTACAAGACGAACACTTTTAATAGTAATACTAAAACTGAAATCCTCTGGTCATTTTCACTACAGTCTATAACCATGATGCAAGCTGGCACCAGTTTTATTTGTATAAAACAGGAGTGAGCAAGAAGTGAAGACATGACATGAGACATGAAAGTAGCGTAGGTTTCAGTTACCAGATGAACTGTCTGATTTACAACGGCCCAAAATTTTAGGGCATATATATTACCTCTAGATGTCGCTGTGACAAGTCAGAGAGACCCGTAATATTTTGTAATCCAATCTCCTCACTTTCAGCACATTTGTCCTCATGTGCTCATCTGTCTTGCTCTCAATACAGGTGTGACCCCCTCTCAGACCCAGCAGCCCCACACCTCTCAGGTCCTCCAGCCAGAAGAAGCTCTCTACCTCCGCAAGAAGAAGAAAAAGTTGACTCGCCAGGACCCGTACGCCCGCTTCTCCGCTCTGCTGTACCGTCGCCCGCCCCGTGAAGACCAGAAAGCCATTTTGGCTAGTATGGACACAGCAGACCCAGACCACGCCACTCTCCTCTGAAGTCCCAGAGATTACAGGCCACACTCTCCCCAAACTCTGAGCTCCTTCCACCTTCGCTCAGCCAGCCAACGTCTTCACGTCCACACCGACTCCAATGGTTTACTCCTCTTCTCTGTTCCGTTACACTTAATGTATCACAAGAAAATGCTTGTGTTCCAAGGTTTTGCTCCAGTTCATTTACCTCAAATTCAGAAAGATCGATCATATGCTTCATCCTGTCTTTGGGATTTAGTGACTCTTATCAGACGATGAAACAGATAAGAGGACAGCTGTCAAGCTTCTATTTTATTCTGCCAATAGTCTCAACCATATCTTGCAATAGACCACATGGTTCTCACAGGTATAGCTCAAAATCACCACAAGCTCAGTGCTGCTATACTGACAAACACAGTAGTAATTGGCAATCAGAATATTCTTGTATTTTCAAATGTCATTTCACAGTGAAAATTTAGAAATGTAAGTGAAATGTACACTACTGTTCAAAGGTTTGGGGTTTTTGAAAAAAAAATCTTATATGGTCACCAAGGCTGCATTTATTTGATCACAAATATAGTAAAAACAGCACTATTGTGAAATATTATTACATTTAAAAAAATTTTTTTTTTTTTTGTATATTTTATATAGGTAATTTATTTCTGTGATGGCAAAGCTGAATTTTCAGCATCAATACGCCAGTCACACGTTCCTTCAGAAATCATTCTAATATGCTGATTTGCTGTTCAAGAAACATTTCTTAATATTATCAATGTTAAAAACAGTTGTGCTGTTTAATATCTTTGTGGAAACCGTGAAACAGTTTTTCAGAATTCTTTGATAAATAGTAAGTTCAAAAGAACAGCATTTATTTTGTAACTTTATAAATATCTTTACGGTCACCTTTGATCAATGTAATGCATCCTTAATTAAAGCATTAATTTCTTTAAAAAAAAAAAAAAAAAAAGTCTTACTGACCCTAAACCTTTGAACTGTAGCATATGTATTTTTCACATATATTAGCAAAGTAATGTTTCAAATTTTTAAGGCATCATGGCGATGGAATTAGACATACAGGATTATGTGTGCATTTAGGATGTTGTTAGTGTCTCTACTCACATACTAACACTAATAATCCATATTTGAGGAGAAAATGGAAATACTCTTTTACAAAGCACAACATCTGTTAAAGCCACAGTACAGGCAGAGACATAGGCTTGGATTGCAACGTCAATTACTAAGGGAACATTTTATTCCAATGCAATTTTTGATAAACATGTGTACTTACAGAAGCTGCTACATCCTTCTACTTTTTTTGAACACGTACTTGAAGCACTGAAGCAAAACCTTGGTGACTACTGTGAGTGACATTTTTAGTTTACACCAACCTCACTTCTCTTGGTTACCAAGCTATATTTGGAAAGTACTATAGTAATGCCAAAAATACTACAGCTTCCTTAATCAATAAGACTATAAAGTGTACTGTACTGTGAGGAGGATAGGATTTTGTGCCATAATATACTATAGTATTTTTGTCATCAATATGCGATGCCCCCTTACATTAAAAAAGGCATTGGTCAGCCTTAATAGGGCTCCTAAATGCTTATTCCTTCTGTGTTTGTTAGGGTTTTTTTCTGTTTAAATGACAAAAAAAGAGAGAGAAAAGAAATCTACTGCCTTTGTAGGCCATTATCGAGCCTTTTTTTTTTTTTTTTTTTTTTTTTTGGTAAAACCAGAAATGGCAACCCAGCGCCTGTCTCTCTCCTCTTTGAAGATCCTTTGGGATGAGAGGGCTATTCCCAGCGGCCAAAGGTTTTTATTGTGTTTCTATCATCCAACGGTGCTTCTTTTCTACAGAAAGACATGTATTTTCACTGTCTGAACAGACATACCTGGGCATATGTAAATTTTAGTGTGCTAGCCATTGTCAAAGGGGGATGTAATGGCCGTCAGACGAGAGGTGGCATGTTCTGTGTCTTATCATTTGTACAGAGGTGCAGTCAGCTTGTACATTTGAAAAATGTCTAAAAATGCATCAAATGGCTGAACATTGTACTGTTTCTTCAGCCTGGGAAAGATTTTAAATCGAAAAGCAAGTGAAGGCTAACCCTTGACCTCCAGATCGCAGGTTTAAGGGATTATGGGGACGTGGTTCATAGCTAAGCCCCTCCCAATGGCCAATCACCACATTATAGGCATTTTAACAGCCTACGTAAGGTGCTATCAAAAGTCTTCTGACTGAACTCTGTTAATATTATATCATTAATGTGATCTTCCATCAGACAATGGCTGCTGCTTTTAAGTGTGGTCACATTAACGAAGTTTCGACACAGTTTCATGAGCATAAAAAGGTCTATTATCAATAGTGTAGTAACAGTAGTCACTTTTAACCAAACTCACATTTGATGTTACTCTGCAAATTTGTGCTGGGCAAAAAGCAGTCATTTCAATGGGAATCTGCTCGATAGGGAATTACGTTTAAGGGTAAAAGATTTCCCCACAAGAAGTTTCACAATGGGTTCAAATTGGTCACTCGGATTTGGCGTGTTGCCCAAAAGAAAGCTGCTGGGTTTGAAAGTTACTTCTGTGTGAGATGTGCTTCATTCATCACTACACTATAGACAGTGGAACTTTTTTGTGTGTGTGAAATTTCGCTAATGTCACGCACCTTATCTCCTGAACACCTCAGTATTTGATGTTTTAGGATTTTAACACCATCCTGCATCTGTCTGATAAGCCTTCAAGTGCGGTCACATTTACTGTTGTTTGTAGAATTTTCGCATTCGAAATAGGAATCCATGCAATGTGTAATTTCAAAGTGGCGGCGAATGATTTCCTCATGCAAATTTTGCAATGGGTTCAAGTTGGTCATCGGACAATGGCTCTTTTTCCTTGTGAAATTTCGCCCGAATTTTGCTAATGTGAGCGTACTTTTCTGCTGTGCCGTTTTGAGGGTCATCAATGATATTGACATTCTTACTTGACTACCATCGGAGCGTTAAAACTTCAGCGAGCGTCAGTCTACAGTTTTGAGAGCTGTGGAGCGTGCATATTGATTGGTAAAGGGAAGCAATGTTGTAGCCGCAGCTGCCATATTGTGAAGATTTAGTTTCATTTGTCGGGATGTAACGTTAGCTTACACATGACAGACCAGTGCATCAAGTGCTCATTTGCACCTTTTCGCCATCAAAAAAGGTCGACCTTTGTGGAAGATGTAGATTTGGATCAGGGGATTGATTGTCGAAGAGAACACCATTTTAAGCTTTTAGCGATTCGGAGCTCGACACGTTTTACTTAACGTCGTGCCGTGAGACCTGCTCAGATTGCCGAACCTCGACTGAGCCGTCTCATTTGTGTGAATGGCTTTATATTTTGAGCAAAGACTTGATTGTTCATACTTGTAATTGTTGTTTTATTTGTAAATCAAGTAACTAGATGAGACCTACATGCTAAAGTTAGGTATTCTATTCTAAAGTTAGATGTGTGTCACAAGACACTGTTATAGGTAGATAGAGGTGACTGATCATCTCGTTCAGTTGGGAGATGTGCTTATCTAAGTATTTTTGATCCATTCCACTGGGCAATTGTCAAATATGGTGCTTTCTAAAATATATACAACTATTTAATTACATAAATATTGTGTTCCTTTTTTTATTTAAAGCCTTCATACAAAAGAATTATATCGAAATGAATATCCAAAAAGCTAGGAATGTACTGTAACATGACAAAAAAAAAAAAAAAAAAAAAACTGTATATAATATAATAGCATATATTGCACAATGTATTATAAAATTTTAGTAATTTTGAATAAATTGGCCAATATATGCACGCAACAGAATATATTGATATAAAACACATTGTCATATTTTGGATTCTGTTTCTAATGTTACTTTTTCATGAGGATTGGAATGCATGAGAGCATTTTTGAGCCAAAATAGCTATTTAAGTGGTGTAAATGTTTCGGTCCACTTGCATTCACTCTCACATTGGATTTGCAACTTATTTTGTCGGTTTCTAATGATGAAAGTTGTCTATGTTTAAACCTGAAAGGATACCGGTCTGGCTCAAATTCTGTTTTGCAGGAGACTTCTGCTACTGTAGCATCAATCGTTGAACAGATTGGCTAACTCTAGTGTGGCCAGATAAATGAGCTGTTTGGGGATTTTGAGAGGTAATTAATGCTAACTTGATTTGACTCATGGGCGATAAACAATGAGATTCATTGTAACAGACTCTTGAGCTTGATGAAATGAACCTTTATCTTTTTAGTAGCATTATAGCCGTGGTAGAGATTCATTCAAGCATTAGTTGAATTATTTATTACACTGTACTGACTTTATATGCCATTTATATCTACACAAAGATAAAAACATTCTATTACTTTTGACAACACATCTCAAGCTTAGCATTTTTCCATTCCAGATCATTTTCTGAGGTGCATCATTTTTTTAATAAAAACATCTTAGTAAATCTCTGTTCCTTTGTTTTGATTGCGAATAAATCATGTCATTTTTTAGCAGCATTTTTCAATTTGCATCTTCTAGTTTTTTTTTATGACATATTCTTTCTAATGTTTACATCACATTTATGTTCCGAGCAGACACTTGCTTACCAAAGCAACTTACAAGAACATGCACATTTTGCGGGAATGGCATATTACTTCATCTTGAATGATGCGTTACACAGTGGCAAACCGGTTTTAGCTGGTCTGTTGATTGTTTGGTTGCAGATGTTTGGATGCTGATTTATGCCACCATTGGTTTGTACTTTCGCTGTTTGCTTCCAGATGGAGTAAGACAGCTAAAATGTTTGGGATGGAAATTATGTTTAGAGATGTGTAGAGAAGTTTTTTTTAAGTCTAACCCTGTTTTATTAGATATACATGTTTTAGACTTGTAGTCAAGACCGCCTAAACCGAGACCAAGACACTACCAAGACCAGAGGGTATCGAGACCAAGACAAGACCAAGACCAAGACCAAGACAGACCAAGTCAAGACCAAGACCAAGTCGAGACCAAAACCGAGACCAAGTCGAGACCGGAGGAAAAAAAAACAGACTAGTGTTGAAGCTAAGCAACAACTTGTATGTAGGGATGGGGCCGATCCGATCCAGTATCGGTATCGGGACCCGATACCAGCGTAATTCACGTATCGGATTTTCCCGATCCAACCTGCGGAGATATCCGATATCCATGAGTCATGTCTGCGCTCGCTTTAACGCGTGCTGAAATGACTCCAAAAGTGATTCCCGCCGGCTAGTCTGCTAGCTGGCTGCAAACTGTGGAATGGATTTCCAGAACGGAGGCGCGGCTCAATGAGACACAGTCACAGAGTTATGAGACACGCTCCCGCTCAGGAAATCCATTCCGCAGTTTGCGGCTAGCCAACAACGTCTGCTGTGTGTGGAAATACTTCAAACTGGAAACACCGCAGAGCAAGACAGCAAAATGTTATGTTTGCAAAGCTGTAATTCAGTCTTTTGAAGCTTCCTCGCGTCGTACAACACAACGAACGCAATCAAACATTTAAAAAAGCACCACGTTACTGTGCGTTCACACCAAATGCGAATAGCGCGTCAAATTTGCGTCTACCGCGTCTATTTTGAATCCATTCGCGCGTCCAGAGAAAAATTGACGTGCGTAAAAAGCAAAAGTTTGAAACGAAATTGACGCGCGTCTGAGGCAAAATCCGCTTGTTTGTTTGGACGATGCTGATGTTGATCGAGCATTTACTGCATCGGAGCGAGGATCACCCTTCAGATAGTGTGTGTGTAAGATGTTTAACGTTAACGTTACACTTAAACTTTTCTTATATTTCAAGACGCAAGTATTTGACATTTTGGGAATGTAATAAATATTGACATCATGACAATCAATTTGAAACCCCAGTTGCATATTTGTTTTCAGAATGGGATTTTTCCTGTTAACAGGATTTCCTGTTTTTCTGACTTCCTTTTCTGACCTTATACTTACCTCAAGTTGCCTTTTGGGACATACATGGCATGCATGCATACATACGTACATAACATATCATTACTTGCTTGTTGAGAGAAGTTTATTTCAGCATCATATAAAATAAACAATAATGATAATAATAATATTAAAGCAAACACAGCTCTGGTATCGGAATAGTATCGGTATCGGCCGATATCCAAATTCAGGTATCGGGATCGGATCGGAAGTGAAAAAATGTGGATCGGTGCATCCCTACTTGTATGAATTCAAGAACAGCAGCATACTAGGGTTCAGCCGCAGTTTAGGCTACATTCAATACATATTAGACGGTATTACTTCAACTACACAGGCAGAACAATACAGGGACAGACCATGTCATGTGTGTGACTGTGAGCTCACTGTAAATGACTGTCTAAAGAATGAGAAATATGTAACCAATTGAAATTATACTTAATTTGTAGATGAAATTGTAACATCAAATTAAAGATACACAATTATAAACTTGGATTAGGCCTAATGTTTAGTCAACACAACGGAGATATGCAGATGATATTTAAAAGATCATTTATTTAGTCTAACACCATCTTAACTTAAATACAATACTGTAATCAAACAACACACACACACACACACACACACACAGATATCAAAGACACAAATTCATCTAAGCAAATGCCTGCCTATCTCTGCCGAGTCTCCAAATTAATCCATTCTGCAACTTTTAAATACATATTTACATTTTTAAAAACGAAATTATAGGCTTAAGTGCAGGATCCGAAAGTTGGTCGTTTTGTCGCTATGGTTACACACACACACACACACACACCGTTGGCGGTGCGCTCAGTCATCTGTCAGTTGTGCAGTTACCCAAAATCTCCTGAATGAAGTTAAAACCCATCATGTCACTGATATGTGTTTTTTAAATCAAGTGATCAAAGTGCTCGTTGCCGCTGCGATCAGTGGCGTGGATAAAGTGTTTTCTCGTGGCTCGCGCACACGCAGCACTGTCTTGACTCGGACGCGCGCTTCAATCCGTTCCGTTGCGGATAATAATGTTGCATTATCGAACGTTGTGTCGTCGTGGATATTTTAGTATTGTATTGCTAAATCCCCCGACCACTATGTCGGTCTGAGACAGCGAGACCTAGACAAGACCGAGAGGTCCGAGACCAAGACAAGACCAAGACCAAAGACCGTCAAGGCCGTGACAAGACCGAGACCACGTAAAAGTGGTCTCGAGACCGGTCTCGAGACCAAGACCGGTCTCGAGACATACATCACTAACATGTTTACATAATTAGTATTTCTTACCTTTTTAGCATGATTTTGGGATTTTGCTGAATGTTACTAAGCCAGTGATTTATAATGAGATATAAAGATATCTTATTTATTAACTAATTGTACAATGATATATCATTATTTGATTATTATAATTATTATATTTATTATTTCAGTAATTTGATAGCTCACTAGAAAGGCAGAAAAAAACTTAGGATACACTTAAAGATACATAATTCTCTCATCATTTACTCACCTTCATGTCGTTTCAAACCAGTATATACCACACAATGAAAGTCAAAACAATATTTTTTTGAAATATCTTCTTTTGCGTTCCACAGAACAAAGAAAATCATACAGGTTTGGAACAACATGAGGCTATGTAAATGATGACAGAATTTTCATTTTTTGGGTAAACCGTCCCTGTAACCTTGCCACTTAACAGAGGTTATGGCATTACCATAAAAATAAAAAAAAATAATAATTAAAAAAAAAAATTCTTCATTGGCCTAAATGAAATAGTAGTAACATGTTAGATGGTTTGTTGAATAGAGCAAAGAAATGAAAAATTCACATGCACATCAAAAACAATGTGACACAAACACAATGCATTGCGCACCCCTTTAACAAAAAATTGAAATAGTCTGAGCAGGTGAAATTCAGAAGGCTTTAACCCTTAAAATGACCCTAACTGTGTGTTTATTCATTTCCTTTTGTTTTTAATCATGACAGTTGCAGATATCATGTACCCATGTACAAATGTAGAACACTTTTCCTATTGTTGACGCCACTAATGAGTTAATAGACTAACCTATAAGTTAACCTCTCAAAAGATGACCTCTTATAGTATATCAGGGATACAAAAAGCATATGAATTACCATGCTGCTCATCGTTTTGGTACACAGTCTCAGATTGAGAGGGAGAAAGCATGGAGTCAGCACAATGTAGAGGATGAGAGAGTGTGGCGGTCATGTCCTCACATGGCACTTAGTGCACCATGAGCCTGCAGGAAACACATAGGGTTTATCAGGACACCAGCTCCACAGCAGACACACACATACCAGAACTACCACAAGGTGTAAATAAAAAATGCACATCATGCAATATATATTTTTTCGTAAATGAGAATATGTTGTACACTGTGGCTGTTGATGGATGAATGATCAATTTATGGTCTGTCTCAGTAGTTTATGGAAACATGTAGCAGGCCTTCACTTTCAGATATATATAAAACTATTACAGATGGAGTACACTGTATAATAAAACACAATTATTAAAAGTCTCACTTGCTACTAGAATCGTAAACCAAAGTGGATGGTGTTATCTACTGTTATTCTTTTTTCTGTTTCATTGTCATCTAAAGCTCTGGTTCAACATTTTGGTACAACAAAATGTTCAGTGACAGATAAAACCTATATTAAACTGCTCATACTTTCACCGTCAAACATTTGAACTTATGTTCAGGGGAAGCACGTGCTGAATATTATTTCATAAATGATTCATGCTCAGAAAACCTCATTAATGTAAAATGAACTGTGTGGAAGATATTCTCATGATCATTTGCGGCATAAAGAAATCTATCACACAAATGAGCATGACCAGTTTCTGATGAGTCTGATGAGTCTAATCGTGCAGTTCAATATACCTGCAGAGATGGATTTTTGTTATGTAGTCCAGCTACAGTGCTGTTTAAGCGGTCAGCTCAAGATCTTGTGTCTGCTGACTGAATGGCATTTGTTGTTATGTTGTTGTTGGGGAGGGGGGGTTGGGTAGGGTGTGTGGCACCTGCAATATGTATAGCAGCACAGTCCAAGATATATGTATTCTGTATTCTTATAGTCAACAGACTGTACCAGTAGAAATATTTTGACAGTGTACTGTATGTATAAATAACAGATATTTATAGTTACGTAATAACGACGAATTGGGGAATCTTTAATTTTGTACTGCGAGAAAAACCCAGAAGATTTGTTCCAGTTTAGCTGTCTTGTTTATGGAGAAACACAGTATATGTTCTTTCTGCTGTTAGATGCTCCTGGTAGCAAGGTGTGGTCATTAGCGAAATAGCAGATGATGCAAACTGCTTTTTGTAGTAGGTATGTATTCTAACAATCACCGTAACCTTTTCTAGAGACCTCAGTGTGGTGTGTAAGCAGCCATACCATTGAACATATCATGACTTGGTGCTATTGCTGATTGATTTTGTGGTCCAGACCAGAGATAACTCTGCGCCTCACATTTATCATCACTGAACGATCTTTCCTGTAGATTAACAAAGAAAATTAGAGAAAACCACACATTAATACCTGAGGAGTGTACTTTGTTACATCAATGCGCTACCAAAAACTAGAGACACTTAGAAAATACCGTAAACACACTCTTGACAGTCGGGAAATATAAGAGGTTATAGCTACAGTGCAAAACAGTTTTGATGCTTTCCATTTAGCCAGTTTTTTTTTAATCTCTTAAAAATAAAATTCATTTGAAATAAAATTCGAGTGCTATAGGCTAATTCCATGTTGTTTTGTTGTTTTGTCAAACATTTTTTTTTTTTTTTACTGTAGAACAACAATGTTAGCCCTTTTGTTAGCCTCAACATGTATGCTGTACTGATGTAATATGTTTGCACCGTCACTGTTCTCTTTTAATTTTTAATACTCTTTTAATTTCATTTGTAGAATCATTTGCAAATTTGCACATCACAATATGACCTCATTCGGACTCAATCAAGTGGCATTAATGTGCCACTATTTTCCATTGATGTAGGTTTCTATCCATATGCTGTACTGTCAGCATTTGCCTGCACAGAAACTTAAGGAATTAAACATGACATTGTAATCTGAGAGTGATATGTGATATATGATTTATGTCATTAAAGGAACAGCTGACCCCAAAAATACAATTCTGCCATCATTTACTCACCTTCATGTTGTTCTACATGACATTTGAGCATTGACAATTGAGGGTGAGTAAAGGATACAATCTTCATTTTTGGCTGAACTATGTTTTCAGAAGTGTCTTTTTAAATTCTGAATTACAGGATGAATGTTGTTACCTAAAATGTTAAACATCACATTAAGGAATGTGGGAATCTGCTTAGTTCTGTATCATTTATTCCCATTTGTATGGTTGTCACTGCTGTTCAATAGCTTTGCTGTATTGTTTTGATGTGCTTTCATATGTTTCAGATAAATGAAATTTCAAGTGGCACCCATAGGGTTAACTCTGCTTACCTCTCTTGTATCTTGTACAGTGCTCTTATTAATTGCACCGTAATGGTTGCCATTATGTTATGAGTTTCAGATTCCAAACAATATTTTGACTGCAACTGTTTATAGTTCTCCAGTAGCTCTAAATTAACTAACATCTACAGACCTCAGACACAAGAAGCAATGATATGATGCTAGGATGTTGCTTTACTCATCAAGACTAAGGTTATAGATTTTTTTTTTATTATTATTATATATATATATATAGTTCAGATAATAGATACAAGTGGAGCTGCCAAGTATATAAATAAATACACAAAACAATTACAATAATAACTATTTAAAAAAAAAAGACTAACAGTGGTAGATACTGACCTCACAATCATCACTTCGGTTCACTTCACCCAGTGCTGGTACAGCTCATTGACATTTTCAGATGCTAGACCCATGTATTTTTTTGCCTGCTTCAAAAATGTTTTGTATTTTGAGATAATAAAAGAGACAAGAAAATGACAGTATACTCGTGTGAGCTTTGCTTATGTATGGGAGACTGGTGCTATTGTAACATTTTACATTTTCTTCATACTACCTACTGTACCTGTTATCTTTTGGTGTAAAAAAACATGTGCCAAAACTAATAGTAATATTAAAATATTTTACATCAGGACAGACAAGATTGTTCTATTGAATTTGTTTTCAAAAAGGAATTTTATTAGAGGGGATTACAAAAAAAATCCTCTTCATTTTATCAGTATTATGACAGTCAGTAACCTAAAACAGGTTCTCAATCAGACCATAACTCAGTCATTTATAAAGTATAGGCCCAACTTAATAAAAACAGAAATACTGTAAAATGATGCATCTTTTCGGGAAACCTTGCTGTTATGTCCTGACAGAAGGACAATGTTTATTTTAAAAAATATTTTAAGTTTAACCACTGTGTTCCTACTTTTGGTCAACACAATATACATATATTTAAAAATCAGGCAAAATAAAAGTCCTGAAACTATTTTCCCCTTAAACTAATAATGGTTCACCAACGTCTCACAGCCTGTGGCAATATACACAAAAAGAAAATAACCCGCTTTGGCTCATTTTAGCAACATGTGATAATTAGAACAGCAACATAGCCTAATACATGTCTGATGTGCAAATAACGCTATTTCGTAAGATTTTCTGACTGCCGTGACAGTTCAATAGATGGAGCTGAAGATCGGTTCTAATGCTGCTGTAGTCTCATACATTCATCCATTCATTCATTTAAGTAAATGCAAGATTTGTCATTTATTTATAATAAATATTTGACACTTTTTTTGTATATAATATTTCTTTCAGGTTTGTTGTCTGTTGGTCCCAGAAGCAACTCAATAATCAGTGATTTGTGTGTTAGATTTGCCCATTTTGATACAGTTAGGACCTAGGCTACTCAATTGGCCTATAATATTTTACTGCAAGTGTATTTCTGTAGGCTATTAGAATCACGATTTATACTTGCAAATATTGCACTATAGGACCAATGCAGGGCAGGCTATGTGAAGTCTTGCATAATTAATGTGCACAGTAACAGTCAGAGACTGACTGCTCTTGTCAATATTTTAAGAGAATGAGCACCGCACGACAATTTCATGATTCTAAAAAGTCATACATCGAGCCCTAACAAGAAATACTCATAAAAAGGGAAAGAATGAACGATTCAGTGCGTGTGCCCTGATAAAATCCGCTGGACTTCTGCGCCAATCGCACTTATGTGGTCACGGTGACGCGCATGGAACACCACTGCGCGGTCACGCTTTTGAATGTTGAACCGAAGTCTCTCTGTGGCAAGTGGCGGTACGCGTGGCTCAGCCGACAGGACAGTACACCTCTCTTCATATATTCGCTAACATTAAAATGGACGTCAGATATGTGACAAGTCTAGTCACATATTCAGTCATATTTTTTTAAAGTTCAGTCAGGAACGCCGCTCGAACAGCTGGTTGGTTGCAGCTAGCTGCAAAGCTAGCTCGACAAACCCCTTCCCCACAAGAAGATTTTTAAGGAACCTATATAATTTCATCTCTCTGAAGTTATATTTGCTGCAGCACAATCCAGTTTCGTGTGGACTTTGCGGTCTTTTTAATTTAAATCTCTTAATTTCACGATGCGACTCTCTGGCACCGGGTTTCTCGGCTGGCTTTCTGCGGTCTTCGTGGAGGATCCCTGGATAGAGCGGTGCTGAGCCACATTGACACCCCAATATTCATTTTCTCGAGCATTTACACAATTATACAACCGGTAAGTACTTAAACATAGCGGGTTACCGTTATATTTATTCATAACTTGGTAGTGAAACGCCTGCGCGAGCGGGGAAAGTGGAGCGGCTTGAATGTGTGTGTGTGTGTGCGCGCGTGTGCTTTTGCGTGCTTTCCTATAATAAACTCTGCTACTTAGCTTTACATTTTATAGCTTATGTCTACATGATTGTATTTTATGCATTTTACACTATTAAGTGTCAATACAACTGGTGTTTCTGGGAAGTTTGAATTGATTAGAATGTTATATTGATTTACACAGTAGCCTACATTCCCGGGGAGGTGTACTGTTTATCCTGTAGCCTACTTATATAGGTGCCTAAACTTCGTTAGCTGTCGCTAGTTATTATCGTTAAATAGTCCCTTAAGATGAGATCTACGAGTCAAACGAATTGCCATTTATAAAGACAGTAGGCTATAGTAGCCTACGTTTCGTGTTTCACAATGAGATCTGACCATAGACGTTGGTTTATTTTTATTTTTTTGCTCTAAGGGTGCAGAATGACAACATAAAATTGAGGTTTTATGTCTACTCTTTGGTCTAGACCAGAGGGTTTCAATCATTCATTTAGATGTCAAGGACCCTCAAATATCCTCCTTGTGACCCCATCCTAAAATGTAAAAGCCATCTTTTAGATTCTTGAAATAAAGACACAATTTATACTTTTTGAAAAATGATTGTCTCAAATATTATTTGGAAAATATTTAGTTGCGTTTTGTTTCTACTCATTATATCACCGTGCTGTCATAGTAGGCCTAATGATCCCCCCCCCCCCCCCCACTTGTTCTCTAAACATTTCCACTGACCCCCTACACTTCCTTCCTTGTGGCCCTTTAGTTTAAAAATCCCTGGTCTAGACAAATGAGAATTCATGTAGCACCTTTGCATTCAGGTCTGGTTTTCCCTTTTGCTGTGAAAGGGGGTTTGCAGTCATGAATCAATATTTTAAACTGAATTCAGTTGTCTGGTTGTTGTACACCTGTTAGACAGAGAAAAATGTTCTGCTCTTGGCCACATTGCTTTAGAAAAATAACGATGCGCATCCTAAATTATATTAAAGTCTCTGAATGATTTCGAGACTTGACATTAAGCCTGAGAATCAGCTGGAGGCGTCTGTGTGCATATTAAAGCAGCGCTCTGCTCAAAATATTGATTTTGGTGATAGAATTACAGCTATATGTATAGCTTAGGCTTTAGCCTGTATTGTGATATGCCCACAGCTTTCATTCATCGTCGTCTTACTGAGGCGAACCACATCCAATCTTGTCTGACACTCTTATTGCCAGCGTGGAAAGAGCAACCTTGAGCAGCCTGGTTATAAACCTTTTCTACCTTCGTGTTCTGTCTGGTGCCGTGCTTCACATTCTTGCCCTCGTTGAATCGCACGTGTATTATCAAGATGTGAATCACTGCTGAAGCGATGAGCTGCTATTGATTGGCACAGTGGCAGAATGCCTCTCATATTTCCTCTCATCTTTCTAATTTCCTGCATCGGTTAGCATACAAATTCCATGCTACTCTAACAGTGATTATTTGGAGAACAATGGTGCATAACTCTTTGAAATTATTGTATTTGCATTACAACTCTGATAACAAGCAATAACATAAAATGCTTAAAGCCATAATGATTATATAATTAAATGTAAGGCGCAAGATAAGCATCAAAACTGATAACAGCCTATGTACTTGTAAAACATGTTGCACGTTGCCTGAATGTGATTGGACTGAATTGTTATTGTGTATTGTCTGGTTTCATTAGTTCATCTGTTCTTTAACTCAGGCAGGCAGTGCGGGATAACATATTGATATATGACCTACATAAACAGGGAAGACACTCCCTACATGATACAAATTGAATGCATATTTGTAAGGTGATTACAAAATGATACACACACAAATGGAAGGGTTTGGATTTTAGAGCATTTCCAGATGTGTGGATGGAAAAGTCTTTTTTCTAATATTGGCAGATATCATTTAAACTTTTGTTTGAAGAAGATTATCCCATTTTATTAACATTCATCCATTCATACTTGCTTTCCAGCATATTTTAAATGCTGTCATAAGCATGTTTTCTGTGTACGTTCACCGAATTCCGTTCTTTCACGTCTATTTTTGCTTTAAGGGACACATACACACAAAATTGTCAAAATGCCAGTATCCTTATAAACGCAATGGCTTATGGTGTACGTTAACACAAAAAATTGAGAAAGAAAACGGATGCATATTATTATATTGGATCCTTGCATTCAGTCTTAAAGTGACAGCAGCCTAATACACCGGCTGCTGTCTGTTTTATTAACCCTTTCACACGGTAGTTTAATTTGACTTGTTTTAGAACGTTATCACCTTATTATTTCCAATGGCGACACGTCATGCTTGTCACTTGACACACTTCAGCCACAATACCACTGTATGATCTGTATGACAAAATTTTCACAATCTTGACAGCCATGTTATCTACATGATATTCTGATTTTCAAATGCATGTAAGTGAATGCGTTTTGTCATTTAAAAACCTTTATCATGATCATGTTAGTTGATCTATAACCCGCCGTTCGTTCACACTGAAATTCAGAGAATTGTATCTGTCAGATTTACAAAACATAAATTCATACACTTCTCCCGAAATGCATGAAAGTAAGAGGCCAGTGAAATGGGAGAAGAATAGAGTAAACTTTAGGCTACCTACACAACGTGTCTCTGATATGAATCAAACGTATACATTTCTAATTGAAAGGATTGTTATTGGCACTTCCATAGACATCAGTGTGTGTATATTACAAACTACACATTTGTTTTGATAGTACTTGTGTATGTAAATGTCTGAAACCCAAAATAAATATTATGTGTGTAATAAAGTTTTGATATGTCAAGCTCTGAGCGTGTCTGTCTCTGGCTCAGCGCCAGCCAACACATGAAAGCACATTTGAATTTAGCAGTTGATCACGTGATGCACTGACCGTTCTAATCACACCGGTGTGATCATACGCTCCAGTGAAGACTAGTATTTTACATTTGACTATTCAATGTCTGTAAGTGAATACTGTTAGACTTGCCTGAAAAACATGAAACACTTTCATTTGTATCTTTGTTCTGTTGTATTTATATCTGCTTGTAATTTTATTATTGCAGATTTACTTCCCTACAAAATCACCTCAATCGTTGTAGAATGTTCTAGATTAATTCTGTCCAAATAGAGCTATGCAAGTCATTTGGTGACTTTTTTTCATATTGCAATATAATTCTGAAAAAAATAAAAATTTCAATGTCAGTTTTTTTCCAGTGTTGTGCAGCCCTGCTCTCCGTAGACTAAGCTTAATTTGTGTTGGTCAAAACAGCATATGTGATTCAAGATACAGTGTCAGCCTCATCAGAATATGAAGTGTGTTGTAAATATCAGTGTTTGATTCACTCCAGCAGCCATCTGTTTTCCTTGTGTGGAGTGGTTTGCGTTTTTTCATGTGTACTTGGTGAATGCCTTTAGGCCATTATAACGCTGCTCTGTGAAATGAGGAAAGAATTTAAATCTTTGCATTGAAATATGAAAGCACATTAGTGTCTATTTCTTATTCTCTGTTTTTCTCTCTCTTCACATACATTAGTGGTGGATAATGCCAGTATTGGTTAATGGCATTGAATTTGGTTGAGAACAGAGTTTGCATTGTATGTCTATGCAAACTAATGCAAAACAGAATGACATAAGGCAGTGCTGTTCAGAAAGCCATTGTTGGGAGGTAGATATTATACAAACCCTGCCACTTGGTGCCTTAACTAATATGAGACGCATCTCTGAAATGAATGTTAGTTTCTATTTGAAATGCATTCATTGATATTTTCAGTTGAATGAGCATGTTGTCTTAGAGAGCAAGGCTAATGCAAAGTTAGCCTACTTCTGCAAGACTTGAATTCCATTAGTTAGTCAGACATAGTCATGGAAATTTGGATAAGGAATTTGAAATTGTGTAGTTAAGACTTATATGTTCAAGTAGTGTTTCAGACAAGAACGGACGGCTTCTTCCACCTTTTTGTACTTAAAAAAAATATTGTTCACTGTGTAACAACTAACCAATTAGTTCTGCTTGAATTGTAAAGGTCTCTCTGCTCGGTCACGGTCAGATGTTAAATTTTCTGACAGGGACTTGCAGAAGCATAGTCTATCTGAAGATGGAGTAATCTTGGCTGGGAACATGATGCTGTAATTGGGCTGCTTATTTGGAGAGGGTTTAAGAGAACCTCAGAGCTGAAAGATGTTTGAATTAGGCTGACGCATTGCAGCTTAACTAAACAGACAAATCAGTCCGACATTGTTCAGAAAACATGAGGTAAAGACGTTAAGCAAAGTGCTGTGCAAATAGCTACAGGAACGCATGTACTGTACTCAACCTTATCATTATCTCCCAGCTTCTTTCCTAACAATATGTTGTGTCAGCAAGTTAAACTAGTGTTGCTGTTTACCTGTTTGTGTTTAGCTTTTAAAACACTTTGTCCACGTCATGATGGAGAGAGAAGCGCTCTAAGCACTTTGCAGGTGCGGTTTCATTAACCGTTGTGAATACTCAGCTCAAAACGTTTGTGTAAGAGCAAGCACCGGCTGACTGATGTGACGACTATGTGCTACTCATCATGGTTTGCCATCACAAACCTGCAGAAGTGAATCTTGTTTCTCAGAACTAATGGGCTTTGTTCTGTCTTTAATATAATTCGTTCAAATGAATAATAATTAGTTGTTAGTTGCCAACAGCACAGCAGCTCCCGACAAATAATGACACTCAAACCCAGTGTTACTTACTTGTGGAGTGGAACCAAAGCAAATCTCTGTGTCTGTTTTCAGGCCTTCCCGCTAGGCTCTCTCCAGCGCTGGAAAGCTTTTTTAATATTAACGTGGGTCCTAAAGCTCTTGTCCAGTCATAAACCTTAATTTTCCAGTGATTTCTTCTGAGCTTTTCTCTTTTGTATTGTCTCATCTCTATTTCTGCAGTCTCTTGTTCGTTCTTTCTGCTCCACCGTCATATGCCCCATAATGCTGATTGGCCACACAAGTTTGTTGATGTTCTTCGTGTGTCGTCCGACTAACTTCCAAACAGCATTTTTCAAATAACACTTACCTCACCTTTAAATGAATGATTCTATGATTCACTCATTACGGCTTGCCGCTACCTACTGGAGATTTTAGTTTCATATATAATAGTATCATTTAATTTTTCCCAACATCTCATATTACAATTCACAATTTTATATTTAGAAATTTAATCTCATAACATTTAGGCAATTGTAATTGTTGTGTAAATTAATTTTGATAAATGGTAAGATGTATTTTGTTGACACTGATTTTATTGAATTGCTATAGCCCAACAGTCCTATAGTGATTGAATAGTGTTAAATGGTGTAATTAATTAAAATGATCAATACTATGGAACTTATTTTAAACTCCATTCATCAAAGAATCCTAAGAACTATTCATTATATTATGTAGCATATTGAAGACACTGAAGATGAGCAATGGCTGCTGAAAATACTTTGCCATTAGAATTTGTTTTAAAATAAAATACATTATATAAATTATATTTTAAAATATAGTAAAATAGAAAACATTTCATATTGTAATCCTTACAAAATTAGTTTTTACTGTATTTTTGATCAAATAAATGCAGGCTTGTTGAGCCTAAGATACTACTACTTTCAAAGAAAAAAAGAACAGTAGTGTGTGTTTTCTGAGATTCTTGGATATCACAATATCCCCATAAATATTCTGCAATAACCTGGAAAAACAAAGCAGAGTTCTGTATTTCCTAAAAGTTACAAAATGGTCCTACTGCTTACATAACCTTGTACATTTGGCAAACGAAACCATACTCATCCTTTCGGTGACTGAAAAGTTTGCAGTTCAATCAAAGGATTCATTGTCTGTCGACAATCAGCACTGCCACACACAAAGCCTTGGCTGAACTCTAACCCCCAGCTCTGAGGGCTAAGGATGCATTGTGCGGGAATGAGGGCTTTGTCATTTCAGGTCACATGTCCATTAATTACTAGAGTCTCATACATTGGTTCGTCCCCTGACCTCCAACACTCAAGCTGAGTGAGCGTGTGTGCGCTGAGCATAAAAAGCATCTCCATTGGTCTCCACTGTAGAGATGCTTTGGAATTTCTTATTGGATTCTTTGCGTATAAACAATTCCCACATTGAGAGAGGTTGTTGGAGAACATCCAGGGAATTCCTACAATGGGGATAACGAGGAAGCCTTGACAAAGGGAGTTCTCATTCGGTATTCAATTGGCAACATGGTGTGCTGAGGAGCTCTCCTGCACAAAACTCTGATACCTTGGGAATGTTTGCACCATTTATTACCATTTTCTTTGAGCGTATCTACACACTGTAAAAAAGGAATTGTTGAGAACCAAAAACAAAAAGGTCCTGTTAAGTGGAAAATATGTAGTTGCTTTTTTGTTTTGTACTTGTTTTGGTTTACTTGTTGTCCTAATCATATATTTTTATTAGGGCTTTCATGATTCCTTGATTAAATTCAAGTACTCTATTTAAAAAAATTCACGATTTCAATTTACCTGTGTCGAGGGACCGGCAAAATACCGGAAGTGGTTCATTCCATGGACAAGAATCCATGAACCACATTATTAGACCGTTTTCTAAGGCTGCACAATGTTTTAAATCCATATAAAAACAATACAATAGCATAGTACTATTGTTAATTTACGAAAGGCAGCGATTCAGTTAAATAAATATATGCCCTGCATGTTTAGTGTATGTTTTTATTATTTACACCAACTCAAAATTTTCTAGTGACTGGTCACATCTAACACACACATCTAAATAAAAATGTAGGCTATATTGGTAAATTTATATTAGTAAAGCAACTTTGCTGTATTTTTTATTCCCCATTGCCATATCTCATATCATCATATATTAAACACTCAAGCCATTCGGCCACAGTTTATTTTATAATATAATAGTTTATTTAATAAATTGTATTAAATCTACAACATTATTGTGAAAATACCTTAAAATGGTAAATGCATTGAATTTTCTGCACAGTAGACCTTTAAAAATCATGCATTTAAATTCAGTATTCTGATAAGATACACAAAGCTGATGAATTGCACCTTACATTAACAAAATCACAATTATTTGAAAAACATCAATTATCTGCAAAAACATAAAAAAATACCAAAATGTAAGTAACTGGGGAGTGTACTCACCCAGTGTTTAGAGAAATTTCACTTACATTTTAGTATTTAGGTACTTTGTGTTCATGAAACTGCAGCTTAACAGTTTAAACATTTGCCTAAACATCTACAAACATTTGCTAAAGTGCAAAAACGTCAAAAACACCATAAAATGCATAACTGGAGGATTACTTCAAATGTTTTTCAATTTTTTGTATTTTCACAAGAGGTACTTTGAGCTCATGAAACTGCATCTTAACAGTTTAAACATTAAACATCGAAAACATTTACAAATATTTGAAAGACTGCAAAAGTCACACACACACACAAAAAGGAAAAAAGTACAGGGTTACTTCACTCAGTGTTTAGTGTAATTTCATCGGAATTTTAGTATTCTCACAGGAGGTACTTTGAGCTCATGATGTCCTTTTTCAATCAAGAAATGTTGATTGAGAGCAGATGTCCTTAAAATCACAGTTGTCACAAGAAAATGTGGCATTCTCCTGATTGCCAGTCTTTGGATGTACCCTCCACAGGTGTGTTTTTAAAGCCCCAATTGTTTTGACAATACAAACACATTCTGGGTGTAAACAGGGAAAGGAAGTTGCATTAACTGACCAATGGCAAGTTCTGTAGTGCTTGAAAAGGATGTCTTGGTGAGGTGATGAAAACTTGCAGAAGTGGCACTGCATGGACTTATGCTGAAAACCTGCAAAATAAATAAATGACAAAGCCTCCTTGCATCAAATAGCTGACGGCAAGTGACAGAACAAAAGTTATTTTACATAACACTGGCAAATTTGATTAATTTATGTCTTTAAAGGTACAATATGTAAGAATTTTGCATTAAAATATCCCATAATCTCAAGGCCAGTGTTATATATTTTAAGTTGATTACTTACAATATCCCAAATGTTTCCAACTATTTTTAAATCGTGAGAAAATTGCGATTTTAACCAAGGAAACGGGGTGTTAGAGCAGGGGCGAGCTGGGAGTCGCCAGTCAATTGCGTCATATCCGCGTTACCCTTGGTTTTCGCTTGTACTGCGTGGAGTCCTGGACAAATGCGAAAGTTGTAGCGTCTATCAAGCAACAAACGTTAGCTTGTTTCTTGTAGTCGTTATGGAACACAATTATTCTTTACCGATTGCAGCTGGTTCTGTCGACAAAGCATGCTTAATTTTATATTTTCCAAATGTAGCATTCGGTAATAGTTATGTTTATGTAAGGGAAGTATTATTGCTTTAGGTTTGTGTTTAGTTTATTGACATTGTTTATCACGTCTGGCCATGTAAATAAATATAGCATGTGTTATACATAAAGATGAATCAGTATTTTGGCAAATGATGTGGGTATGTTCGAATGTACTTTTACAACAATTGTTTAGAACACGTAAAACTGCGCCGCGTTATCACAACAATGAATTCGACATACAGTAACATCTATGATAACCAATTTAGTATGAAACATTACTTTTCTTGCGGTTAATTCATTTGAATGAAACAAAAGTGTGATGAGGTTCAAGAGTCAGGAAGGAAGAAGACGGGTCGGCGTGACTGGGACTCGTACTTTATTAAAATAAAGCAAAACAAACAAAAGTCATGCACAACGCGCATTCACCATGGCAACCGCGACGGCAAAAAACAGTTCAAAAATGAGAGCTCGGATCCACCGGTTTTCTTTCTCTGCGTCCAATTTTCTCTTCAGTCTCTCTCTCGTTCCAGCGCGGCTTATAAGCGGTCTCTCCACGCGGATCACAGCAATAAGACACAGGTGTTCGTCATTTGCACTTGACCTACTTGCGTCCCGCTCGTCTCTTCTCTCTCCCATTACAGACCGCACTGAACCACGCCCCCCTCGCCACAAAAAGCATGTCATTATAAAAATAGAACTTAGCCTCATCCATGAACATGATTTTTCGATTCCCGTCTGACTGATTTACATCCACGGTGGAGTTTAAAACGACAGTTCCCATCATTCCACGCTCCTTCACATCGTCATCAAGCTACGCCGTGTTGTTGTTGTTTGGAATGTAGCGCCCTCTAGCGGCAAAAAATTCTTGCATATTGTACCTTTAAATCACATGCAGCAATATTTAAACTTTTAAACATATTAATGAATTTTAAATTCATGAGGATGTCTAGTGGCGGATCCTGGCTGTAACAGTGGGCAGCAAATGAATTGGAATTCTTGCATATTCACGTAAAATAGCTTGCTTCTGCATTGATGATAAAGTGGATACATTTACAGCAAACAAATTTGGTCCTTGTTCCTGATGTACATGCACTGACATACCGTTGCAAGTTTGATTTATTAAAGTATATGAGGGACAACTACTTAAAATCAAAACTTGACATCAGTTAATTATGTATTTATCCACTGACCTACAGAATATGACAATATGGTTGGCAAAGATGGACGACAAGGTTATGAAATGAAAGTCTGTAAGATTTATTGCTGCCCTTTTTACAACAAAGTGACACCCATGAAATTCATCCACTGACATAAAGTTGCTAACTCTAAATTCATTAAGTTAGTCAGTAAATTAATAATGTCAATGTAATATCATCAAATAATACTAAGTTTTGAAGTAACATTAGCATTAACCCAAACACCACTTTTATTTTTATTGATATTCTTATTGTATTTGGCCTGAAATAACATTTATTCAATAAAATAAAATTGTTTTGAAAATTCCGGTTTATAGTTCTGTATTAATAACAATAATAGTTAAATTTGTTTTTTCCCCCTAATTTAGAAGCTCCATATCAAATCTTGCCTAGGACACCAAGTAAGCCAGAACCAACTGAGGATGTCAGGTTACCTAAAATGATAAAATGGCCACGTTGTGTCCTCAACAAGCTAGTAGTACTAGGAGTTCCTCCCCAGACTAACACAAAATGGCAGACATCAACTTCGTAACTTATGCAGCCTGAATTACACTGTCACATGTTTTAGCGGTCTCATGGGGGCTCTCAATAAAGCATCTTGCTGAACTTGCGCAGAAACATCAAAATATAACCAGCTTTTTAAAATGGTTTTTAAAACTAGTTTTTATAATTATTGACAAAATTAGAATATAGTAAAAGTTTTTTTTTTTTTTTTTTAAGTTTTGGGTGGGTCTGTTGAAAAGTGGGGCCATGTCTGAGCTACAGGACATCGTCTTTCAAAACATAACCTGCGTGAAAGAGAGAAAAAAAATGAATGCGTCATTGCACCCAGCACTTCTGAAAATGCACTTCCGAATGCGTCTCTGTCCCCAGCACATTTCAAACCAAACTGACGCCCATGTGACATCGGCGAATGTCATTTTTATTTCCCGATGGCAGTTAACGAGGCAAATATCGCCCGTTACCGATGTTCAGCTGATGCATCAGTGCATCCCTAAAATATGCTATCTGTTCATCGCAATTTCAAAATAAAAGTTTAAACCTTTCACTCTGAATTTGCATGTTTTGATGTCGCGTGAATGTTTGCGAGTGAATGTGTGCGTGTGACGGCAGGCGATGACTGGTCGGAAAACAACGTGTAGTCTGACACTGTCCACGACACGACAAGATTTTAGGAGTCAAAATCGTGTAATCTGACACCGTGACTATCGTAACAGACACAAAAATCTTGTGTCTGAACCAGGCATTATTCATCGTGTCAGGCTGTCTGTTGCGATGTGTTCATCGCGCGAGTTCATATCGCGATGACGATGAAAATTCGATGTATCGTTCAGCCCTAATGTCCACATATTCTTGTTCAAGAAATTACCCTGGCTGTAGCATATATATATATATATCGTAAACAAATAGCCAAATATTAAAGATAAATGTACATTTGAAGTAAATGTCGTTTGGCCAGTATTAAACAAGGATTTGATATGCTGTAAAGTGTAACAATCAACAGGCCGTTGGTGACCTCTGCAGGCATTTGTTATAATACATAATGTACAATGTACATGTACATGATTGTTTAAAAATTGTATATTTTAACAGTGTTGTTTTATAACCATATGGTTTGCTTTTGATACTTTATTTGAACCAAATATTATTGCCTCATTGTTATATGCATTTCATTTTAAAGCCTTAGGTCTTTGCTTGGGTCTATTTTTATTACCACAAAAAATATCTGTACTCTGTCTTTACTAACCCTACTCGATTAATCATCAAAATAATCGACCAATTACTCGATTACCAAAATAATTGTTAGTAACAGCCCTAATTTTGATTTCATTGGCACTTGTAGAATATTGATATTTTCTGAAAGGCATAGAGACTGTTTTCACAAGACTCTGTTTTCTGCTGCATCACTAGAACTGTTGCTATTGAAAGGATCTTTAATTTATTCAAACAATCTTGTGCCTTGATCTCCTGAAATCACTCTTGATATAAATTGCCTCTCTGATTGTCATATTCAGTGCAACCTTCCAAAGCACATCTAGCATACGGCTTGATGCTCCAGCTGTGGGAAAGAGCAATTTGAGGGATGACTCATCTGTGGAGAATCTTCAGCCTCAGTTCTGACAGCTCATTTTTCCTGTTAACTCTAATTTGTCTGAAATACAAAAGGAGCCTGCATACTACCATTTTATTTTTTCCTTTTCAGTATGTTCTCACTGGCCTGTGAATGTAATTTTTGGCATCGGTGTTGGTATAGTACAATTAATAGCCAACAACAAGCAGTCAACAAAAACTACTTTCAGTAGCTTCTTGAAGGATATTCTTTCTGACTTCCCAATATGATGATAACTGAAAAACGTGTGCTATTAATTAGTCAGACAAGAGACTGAGAACATTTGGAATAAATATTGAAAAAAAAATGCTCACCATTTGGCAAATTGCTGGTCACTTCTGCGCATTGCTGAGTAATATGAACAATAAGGCTTCAATTCCAACAGTATGTGCTGAGTAAGATAATCTCTTACACCTTTAATTGGATTTTGATGTGGAGATTGGGTCATACAAGGTCACGCAGTATGTGTTAAGCTGTTTGACGAGTCATGACTGGGCTATTGACAGCTAACTTGTAAATTTAGCTTAAGGCTGACAAATCGTAATATTGAAAATGGATTAGCTGCATCCAGTCTTTTCAAGGCATTATCATTGTCTTGTATGTACATGCATGTACCATTCTTTGAAGCAGTGTTTAGTCAGCCTAGCAACTCCTTATACACTAAACTCAAAAGTCTTGGTTGTCTATTGTGCTATTCATTGCAAACTTACTCAAAGCATTCACAGGTGTAACTTCTCAGTTGTGCATAGGGCTGTCACTAATGAATAATTTGGTAATTGAGTAATCGGTTGATTATTTTGACGATTAATCGAATATATATATTTTTGTGGTAATAAAAATAGGCCCTAGCAAACAATAGCCTTTAAAATTACTTAAAATGTATGAGGCAATACTTTCTGGTTCAAATGAAGTATCAAAAGCAAATAATCATATGGTTTTATAGAGCAACACTCTTAAAATACATGATATAATTTACGTAGTATAAACAATAAACTTATGTACATTCCATATCATAACAAATGCCTGCAAATCCAGATCAAATCCTTGTTTAAGATTGGTCAAACAACATTTAATTCAAATGTTAACTTAATCTTTAAGATCTAAAATGCTACAGCCACTGTAATTTCTTGAACAAGAATATGTGGACATCAAAAAATGCAAAATCAGACAGCGAGGGTTTAAACTTTTAATTAGAAATTGCGTTGAACATTTCACATTGAAACTTGATGTATTCTCCTGTGTTGGCATAGGTTTATAAATGATTTGCGTTATAAATCTGAAGAAATGGCGCACATTGTGTTCCCAGATGAACTTTATAAGTAACCTTTATAAAACTTAAAAACTTTATAAGTTAGCCTATACTTTAAAACTTTAAACTTTGTTATACTTTTTTATATATATATATATATATATATATATATATGCTTAATTTATTTACATGCAGGGCAAAGGCTATATTTATTAAATTGAATCACAGCCTTTGTGAATTCAAAATGTGATACTTTCGGCTAAAGTGATGTGGTAAAGAGCATTTGCTGTGATCTAGGATTTTTCCAAACCCATGTAAATCTTGAGTGAAACCACGCCTGACAGAATTGGGACACATGAGCAATTTAGGATTGGAAGACAACGAAGAACTGCCTAGACTAACACTGATGTTATCTGCTCTCTGTTAGAAGCTGTTTCATTAAGTGTGAAATGTCCTGGCTTGCTGTGCCGAATGTTTTTTTTTTTTTTTCTACACACTTTATTTCCAGTGTAGTTTAAGTTCTGACTGTCAGAGGTGTTTGTCATATGTAAGATATTCTGGGTCAGATTTGACTAGAACCCTTTTTAAAATGGAAAAATCTATCAGTCTGACAGAGAAGACTGCACTTGTACATTCTTTTTTGTTATTAGCCCTTCTTGTCCTTGATCTAACTTTGCCATTTACCACCCATTTATAGTTTGCTTCCATCTGAAAACATTGTTTAACAAAAATTAGGCTTGTAAGTTCTTCATTGGGTAAGTTATGCATTTACTTTCCAATCAAGCTGATTAGCCCTTGTAAGTTTCACCAAGACTGTTGAATTGAATTTAAAAACGTCACATAAGCAGGAACCATCGGCTTTCTGTTCTGCACCACTGAACTGCTTCCTGAGGGCACAGACCTGTGTGATACTATGGATTGAGACTCATAAATTAATCATTAAAGATTGAATGCATTAATTATTCATATGCACATTCAGGCAATAACAGCCATCAGTTAAATCATCTTGGTCCAGTCTGGTTTAAAGTGTCTGTTTTTCCCTGTAGGATTCTTCCTTTAATATTTTTAAACAACTTTAGGAAGTACTTCTATTGTACATTGAGTATTTGGTATTATGACCAAAACGCTGTTCCAAGAGAACTCGTTTTGGCCAGATTTGAAGGTGTTGTACATGTAACCTATGCCAGAATGCCCTTAGCTCAACTAATCAAATATGGCAGATGAGATGGAAAATGCAATATTTTATTCAATATTTGTGTTGCTAAAAAGTATTGTCGTTGGCTAAGTAACATGCTAGCTTCAAACTATTGCATGTAGCGTTCCATTCACTAATGAGATTCTGTCCTACACTAGCAGCATCCTACAGCGAAGGAGCTCACAAGGGCATGGAACAAAGCTATACTCTGCTATATTATGAAAGCAAGACCAAACTACTGTCTTGTTACAGAATTTGCTTATGCAGTCTCCTTTCTTTGCTCTTGAACTACAATTGGGTAAAGTTCATTTTCTCACTTGAGTGCTTCCTAATGCCACAGACTGCCCTCTGTTCTTTGATCCACTGCTGCCACTTGACACTGGCACCAAGTGCTCGAGGCTGTTGCCAGACAGCTGCCTGGGGTGAGTGAGGAGCATCAGACTGATTTCATTCTGTTCCTGATAGATGCAGGACCTCCAGACGTTTCTCAAGAGCTTTACTGATAGGTTTTGCAGTGTCCTCTCCATTTTTTTTTTTTCTTCTTCTTGCCCCACGCTTTTCTCAAACCTCACTTGAATGCTCACCCACACAGAGTTGTTTTTCTTTTGTGAAACTGCAAAGGCTGTGAAATGTGCTTCTCATATTTTGATGTACATTGGAGATATAAAGCTGCTTGTTTGTTCAACAGTAGGCCTATCTCAAGGCCATCTCGTGATGTTTTTCTTGCTCACTGTGAAGAGGTCACGGAAAAGTCTCTAGTAGGCTAAGTATTGTGAGACTTCTGCCGAGTGATACTTTGATCTCTATCATGCTGGCTGCACAGTCAACCTAAAAACACATTCTTTTTTTTCACATCACTGCCTTACTGACTTAAAGTTGCAAGCATATTTGTCCTCTTTTTTATTTATTTAATTCATCAGCAAATAATTGAATTGTGAAGTTATAGTTCTTTATGGTAATTGTGACATACCATCTGCAAAGCAAAGGTATTTTTGAAGGTATAGATGCTGGGATTTGTCAGCTCTCAGATGCCGTGCTGAATTAATGAGCAGTGACCTGTCCTTGAACACTGCGGGCATGTCAGACGGGCATTTGATCTGCATAGCTCTGGATACAGGTAGGTCTGTCCCCGACTAAAGATTTTTCTAGTCAACTAGTAGTCGTTGATTTAAGCCATTAGTTGACTTATCGCATGTTTTAACTACTTTAATACTGGGGGGATACATAAGCCATAATGAACCTTTAAAGGAGTCATATGACGGTTCTAAAAAAAACATTATTGTGTGTATTTGGTTTAATGCAATGCGTTTGTGGTATTAGGTTAAAAAGTCATTATTTTGCACATACCGTACATTATTGTTGCTCCTTTTATGTCCTGCCTTTCTGATACGTGTCGATTTTTACAAAGATCATCGTTCTGAAAAAGCGTGGTGTGCTCTGATTGGCCCGAATACCTTAAGCGTGTGATGGAAAGTCACGCCCCTTACCATATTTGGAACATCAGTCCGTAACATATGTCGGTGCTACCTTATCAATTCGAGCCCGAATCTGAACCGGAAAATGCAGATGATCAAGCTGATAGATCAACCTTGCCAGCGCGACTGGACCAGAACGTATCCGATTGGTAAGGTTTTATTTCATTGGGGACATAATTAGTGATTATAATGACTTATACTGTCTTTTTACACTGAGTTACGCTATGTAAACATAAAACCAGGTCTGCATTTGTGATCGTAGAAATGACAAACAAGCATTACTCTATACTGCTCAAAATTTGCGTTTGAATAGTCAGTAGCAAATTCTTAAAATATGATAGCATACTTACAGACTGTGTCTGTGAGTCAGAAGCACCAGACTGTACTTGCAAAGATGGAATTGCCCCATTTTTTAGAATCAGCCTTTGTGCACAGCCGGCCTTGTACCCTCCCAGGTTCTGGAAACAGTCCTCCGAAAAATGTGCAGCACACAGTTTAAATATTTTGGTTATACTGTTCTGGAACAGTTGTAAATAAAGCTTCACCACTGTTTTCTAATTGTGTCCTCTTTTGGAAGGCCAAACAAAGTAGTTTGGCTTTCGCAACGAAAAACAGCGTCTCCACAACACGGCGGCAACAATAATACAGCGAGAATACATTGCGTATACATTTGGGTGGTGTAACGAAACTCTACCCCCACACACTGACGTAGATTTGTGGGGGCGTGTTTGAATGAAGCATTTTAGGAAGGCGTGGCTGAGCCTTAACTTTTACAAAAAATGCTCTTTGCGTTTGAGACTTGTAACTCTGCAGATCTTATACATGCACAAACAGCTACATAACACACTAAAGAAAAAGGAAAAGAAATCGCATTATATGACCCCTTAAAAAAAAAAAAAAAAAAATATATATACAGTGAGAAAAATAAGTATTTGAACACCCTGCTATTTTGCAAGTTCTCCCACTTAGAAATCACGGAGGGGTCTGAAATTGTCATCGTAGGTGCATGTCCACTGTGAGAGACATAATCTAAAAAAAAAAATCCAGAAATCACAATGTATGATTTTTTAACTATTTATTTGTATGATACAGCTGCAAATAAGTATTTGAACACCTGAGAAAATCAATGTTAATATTTGGTACAGTAGCCTTTGTTTGCAATTACAGAGGTCAAACGTTTCCTGTAGTTTTTCACCAGGTTTGCGCACACTGCAGGAGGGATTTTGGCCCACTCCTCCACACAGATCTTCTCTAGATCAGTCAGGTTTCTGGGCTGTCGCTGAGAAACACGGAGTTTGAGCTCCCTCCAAAGATTCTCTATTGGGTTTAGGTCTGGAGACTGGCTAGGCCACGCCAGAACCTTGATATGCTTCTTACAGAGCCACTCCTTGGTTATCCTGGCTGTGTGCTTCGGGTCATTGTCATGTTGGAAGACCCAGCCTCGACCCATCTTCAATGCTCTAACTGAGGGAAGGAGGTTGTTCCCCAAAATCTCGCAATACATGGCCCCGGTCATCCTCTCCTTAATACAGTGCAGTCGCCCTGTCCCATGTGCAGAAAAACACCCCCAAAGCATGATGTTACCACCCCTATGCTTCACAGTAGGGATGGTGTTCTTGGGATGGTACTCATCATTCTTCTTCCTCCAAACACGTTTAGTGGAATTATGACCAAAAAGTTCTATTTTGGTCTCATCTGACCACATGACTTTCTCCCATGACTCCTCTAGATCATCCAAATGGTCATTGGCAAACTTAAGACGGGCCTTGACATGTGCTGGTTTAAGCAGGCGAACCTTCCGTGCCATGCATGATTTCAAACCATGACGTCTTAAGTGTATTACCAACAGTAACCTTGGAAACGGTGGTCCCAGCTCTTTTCAGGTCATTGACCAGCTCCTCCCGTGTAGTTCTGGGCTGATTTCTCACCTTTCTTAGGATCATTGAGACCCCACGAGGTGAGATCTTGCATGGAGCCCCAGTCCGAGGGAGATTGACAGTCATGTTTAGCTTCTTCCATTTTCTAATGATTTCTCCAACAGTGGACCTTTTTTCACCAAGCTGCTTGGCAATTTCCCCGTAGCCCTTTCCAGCCTTGTGGAGGTGTACAATTTTGTCTCTAGTGTCTTTGGACAGCTCTTTGGTCTTGGCCATGTTAGTAGTTGGATTCTTACTGATTGTATGGGGTGGACAGGTGTCTTTATGCAGCTAATGACCTCAAACAGGTGCATCTAATTTAGGATAATAAATGGAGTGGAGGTGGACATTTTAAAGGCAGACTAACAGGTCTTTGAGGGTCAGAATTCTAGCTGATAGACAGGTGTTCAAATACTTATTTGCAGCTGTATCATACAAATAAATAGTTAAAAAATCATATATTGTGATTTCTAGATTTTTTTTTTTTTTTTTAGATTGTCTCTCACAGTGGACAAGCACCTACGATGACAATTTCAGACCCCTCCATGATTTCCAAGTGGGAGAACTGGCAAAATAGCAGGGTGTTCAAATACTTATTTTCCTATCCATCCGTCCGTCCGTCCGTCTGTCCGTATATTATAGTGTAATATATAGCCTATTCCACGCATAAAGCTTGCCGCAAAGCAACGTCAAAAGTAATGAATTATGAATGTGTCGGAAAAAATACATTAGTTTATTAATAAATAATCAAAGTGTTTTTTGATTCAGTGTCAGCAGCAAAGATGTTGACAATGCTCACTTACCCATCTCTGCAGTATAGTGGGAGGTTCCTATAAAGAGAAATGCACATTTCATACAGATTAGGCTACATAATGAGAGTATTTGTCTTCTATTTGAATTGGTTCTTTTAAAAGTGGACATTTCAAGCTTCCTATAGATATATTGTCTGTGAGGGAAGTAGTTTCTTTTAATTTTTGTGACGTGCTTCAGTTCAGAGACGGCAGAAAGCTTATTCTGTTTGTTTTCTTTATTTTACAAAAGCACAACGTTTTGTTGTTATTGTGAGTTTACCCAAATGTAGACCCTTACAGTTTCAAAATGTATATTCTGTATGATCAAAATGACAGAGTATTTTAAATTGATCCATTGTTGTCAGGAAAAAAGTGATGGTGCCAGCGCCTCCATGTCATGCAGAGCTCTTGCTATACATTAGCTTCCACACTCTGCACAAACACTTAAATATGTATCTAATAATACCGCACATTTATCTAACGTTAGAGTGATTGGCTAAGGTCCTTATGTTTCAAATAAGTCATATTTGAGGTCGATGGATGATAGGCGAACGTCTGGATTTCCTGTCCGACATACTGTAGCCGTTTCTCAATATGCGAACTTGTCTGTACTTGTGTTCTTGTGGACTTGTGAAACGTCATCAGTCGCTGCCCTAGTACTGTTCCAATTCAAAGTTCACATCTAGCCAAGTCCAGTTCAAATCCCCGGATGTGTTCTTGATCCGCCCCTTTTACCGAGGATGCATCGAGAGGTGACTTGTGCGGACTTCAGACAGCCAGGTATCCCAGAATGCATCTCACACCAACCAGCAAGCGTCAATAGCAGAGGAGAAACCCCGCGTAATTTAAAAATACTGCTATAATTGTGTCACAAAATGTAGTTTTAAGAGTATTTCAGGCGAGAATGTAGTTGTTAAAAGCTCAAATCTTTGGTTTATTTATAAAGATAGCGCCTATTTGAAAATTTGATCTGACGTTTTCGGAGTTTTGAGAACCAGGCAATCGGACGCTCGGCGCTCGTACCCCGCCGAGAACAGCCTCTCTCGGCTAGTGCTGCTGACTTGCCGGTGGCTCGGATGTCTAGTCTAGTGGTTTAACTAACATGAGATATAAATCGTCTTGTGTATATCCAACAGGCGATTTATTTATTTTATTTGTCTCATTAATGTATAATTTGTTCCCTGGCAAAACGTTTTAGCTGAGAGCAAAGTGAAGTTTCATAGCTTTATTTAACGTTAGTCTATTTAAATTTAACGTTTTAGCGAGAGCTGACATGTTTGACTGAATCGTTGGCTTTTTATTGTTGTATAGCTTCTTATACCTTTTAGGCTACTGATACTTTTAGAATGGCTATTATTGATCATTAAAACTGACATTTAACAAAAAAGGTTATGTCATTTTATTTTATATATTTAAAACATAGCCTATACAATATTTTATTATAGTCTGCATGTTGCCTATTCTCTTCACTGTATATACATATATGACACAACCCTGTCTCTTTTTGCTAAATATTCGTTTTAATGATCAATATTATAATGTTTTTTTTATTCATCATATTTTTAAAATGAAAACAAAAAGAGTCAGGGTTGTGCTTTATATTTTGTGTTGTTGTAAATATGCAGTGACGATAATCAATTGCGTTTCCTGAACCACATTTGTGTGGCTATTATTGATCATTAAAACTGACATTTAACAAAAAAGGTTATGTCATTTTATTTTATATATTTAAAACATAGCCTATACAATATTTTATTATAGTCTGCATGTTGCCTATTCTCTTCACTGTATATACATATATGACACAACCCTGTCTCTTTTTGCTAAATATTCGTTTTAATGATCAATATTATAATGTTTTTTTTATTCATCATATTTTTAAAATGAAAACAAAAAGAGTCAGGGTTGTGCTTTATATTTTGTGTTGTTGTAAATATGCAGTGACGATAATCAATTGCGTTTCCTGAACCACATTTGTGTGGCCATTATGTTAAAGATTTTTTTTTTAAATGAAAATGAAAAGAGGCAAAGTGGTGGTTTATAACATATTTCGTTTTATTTGTAGCCTAAAGAGATAACCGGAGTAGCCAGAGCGAGCTGCATGAGTGACGCTATCAAGTAGCCTACGCCGCTGTTCCATTTGCAGAATTATCGGACTTGTGTCCTCCCGTCCTCGGGAGTTCGTTCTCCTGAGTCGAACTTGTCAGTCCGAACTACCAAGGACTCAAGTCCGAACTTTGCGTACTTGGTATTGAGAAACGGCTTGTAATTACCACTAGAAGGCGCCATTAACGATCTGTCCCTGTGTGACTTTGCCACTTCCTGTGGAGTTTTTTTTTCCTAATTAAATTTTGAAAAACTTCTCGTCGATTTAACGTTTAGGCGAATATTTGGGGGCAGTCCTAAACCTAGGACATATCCTCCTGGGACCCAGAAAAAAAAAGTTTTTTGAATTTAGTTTTTTTCCATGTCATCACTCCTGTTTAGATCACAATAAACAAATGGTAAAAAAACATTTTTGCAAAATAATATTTTATTCATAAGTTATGCTATGTCCTCTGTAGTGGACGCCAGGACTAAGTTGTTTAAAAAATAAAATGACATGAAATTATATGTATAGGCAAAAACAATGGGATTTTTTTTTCAATCACCAATAAATTTGGGGGTTTCAGGATTTTTTCAACCAAAATTTGTATAAAGATTATTCTCAACTATGTTATGAAAGAAATAACGGAATGAATTGATACACCATTTTACATTATGCAATATGTGGGTAAAATGTCCATAAATTAATATTCCCATTCAATGCAATGTATATATAAACTGTATCTAATTTGCACCTTAATGTGTTCTTGGAGCAACATTTAATGAAAAAAGAAGTGTAATAATTGGAGTAATAATTGGCAACATTTTAATAATAATATCTAATATTTCATAGGAATATTGATGTATAATTTATTTCCATATTCTCTTGTTGTGTCTCACAAAATGCCTGATAAACACGATTTAAGTCCTGATGTCCTCTACAGTGGACATGTATGAAATCAACGCCCTGTTCTGGAATAGGGCTGTGCTCAGAATATCGATACAACGATACATCGTCATGAACTCCTGACGATGCGTGTATCGATACAGCAGCTGCCGTATCGATACTGTTGTGCTTATGTAGCCAATTCAGGGCTCGAATTTCGGCGCGGGTATTGCGATTAATTTTAATCATTCCTGCACTTTAGCATGTAGATTGTATGAGTAAATTAATCCACACAGACTATACAATCAGATCAGTCATTTTAAAACTTTCTGCGAGACGCAATTTCACAAAGAGCGTGAAGCCTTGTTTGTACTTTCGCCTGGCTCCACAGCGCGAGTCTCCACTGCCTGCACGCGCACCTCCCCAAACGGATGAGGCGTTTATACTCGACGCGCTCACAAACAGCTTGCGAGTAACAAAAGTTATTTTTCGCGGATTATATCACTTTAACAAACAAAAACACGCAAAATTATGTCAAACATTTCGGTCTTGTTGAGTATCCTCTAAACACAGTCGGTTATGTCTTCAGCATAAAACGCATGATGGGACAGTATAATGAAATCAGGATCCGTGCACTAACGTTAGCTCTTAAAGGGACAGACGCCATATGTGTCTGTCATTAATATTGTTGTCAAAACAACAAAAGATAGTTTTAATTTGAAGAATTTGGATTAATAGCCTATGTATTTAATTTAGTCAGGACTAAAATACTACCCAGTGTTATTTTGCATTTGATTACTTTATTCAGTTTCTAGTAGCCTATTTCTGAATACTAGTGCTAGACCTATTCAAAAAGTTCTCTCTTTCTCTCTTTATTCTATTGTATTAAGGAAGAGCCATTTTAAGCTTTTTTGTGTTTTTTATTTCATTTAACTCTTCGTTTTTTTAATGACAAAAACTAAATAGTTTTTCAGTGATCACAACTGTTATAACACTGGTTATACAATAAACATATATTACTGTTACTAAACTCTGAAATTCCAAATTGATCCATATCGTGATACCAGGGTTGGGGAGTAACGGAATACATGTAACGGCGTTATGTAATCAGGATACAGAAATCCAGTAACTGTAATCCGTTACAGTTACGTAAAAAAACGTAGTAATCAGATTATAGTTACATTTTGAAAAAAAGGGGAATACTTTCAGGATTACAACGGTTTCATTTAAAACTAAATAAATAAGTATTTTGGCATAATAACACTATATTAAGCGCTGCTTGAGTAGTTCCTGGTTCTGTTGACAGTAATGACTCACGTGTGCCACGTGCTGGTGCATGTGCAAATAACAGCTTTCTACAATCTCCTCAGACGCAGATTGAATCACTGCTGCTAGTAGAAACGATGCTGCCAGCGGGTAAAGTTGCTTTTAATTCATGGAAATTCCGCTGCTATTTTGTAGAAATTAGGAGAGTAGCTTTTTTAGTACCCAAAATATCCTTTCTTTTCTCACGTAACGGGATGTTCGCTGTCTAGGTAACGTAGGGGAACTCCCACTGCCAACGCCCCAAGTTCAGTCAGGCAAATTAAGAAAGATCACGGCGGCTTTGGTCAACATGTAGGCCTATTTTAAAATAAACTAATGTGTAGATTGTGTAAAAATGTAAATATTTAAATGTTGTGTTTTTATTTTTTAGTTAAAAATTAGTTAAAATTAAAACAAAATAATCTGTAATACCATACATTAGCCACTAGATGTCTGTATAGCCCTTTACATAAATATATATTCAGGCCTGTGTCGCTGTGTGTATATTTAGCAAATATTGTACACTGGACCAAATTATTAATAAAAGAGGTTTTTTTTTTTATTTTTTGTTTTTTTTATAATATGTCTTCTTGCTTGACTTTATTTATATATGTGACCTTGAAGTAATCCAAAAGTAATCAGTTACATTACTTTCATATTAAGGTACTTGGATTACGTTACTGAATACTTTTTTTATGAAGTAATTTGTAACTGTAACGGAATACATTTTTAAAGTAACCCTCCCAAGCCTGCGTGATACGTATCGTATCGTGGCTTTAGTATCGTGATGCGTATCGTATCGTGACATTGTTGGTGATACACAGCCCTATTCTGGAACAGAAAATATTTTTTTTATTTGAAACCCCTTAACATTTTCCTGAGATGTTGTTTTATGAAATACAATTTGAAAAGTAGTCCAATTTAAATTATAATTACAATATATTATCTTATTTACATAAGAATGCTACATTTGATCACTAAATTAATGTCAGACATTTTTAAAGACCAAGGAGAAGTTGTTTTCATGGTGAAACCTCCAAACATTTGGTATCTCTGAAAAGTCCTGAATGTGCTCTTTACAGGACACACAGGTTGTGTCATGTGACATGTATGACGTCAGAGAAATTCACTAAAATATAATGTCCACTACAGTGGACAAAAGTCTATTCTTGGGTCCCAGGAGGATAAACCTGTAAAGAGAAGACTTTCCTGTCCATTTCAGTCATGAACTGACTTAGACAATTAACAACAGCTTTCATAGTCTATCTACTGTAAATGTAACGTAAAAATGTACTCCTTTATTTCTCAGATGTTTGAGCTGTATGTCTTAGGCATTTGATTTTTAATTGATCACTTCAATTCTGAAGAAATGTCAGCCAGCTGAAGGTCATGTGAAGACATAAAGACTCAAACAGGGGAAGAAATGTTGCTGGTTAAATGAATAGAATGGAAAGTGCTGGTACTTTGTCAGGAACATTGACTTTTGGAATGAGCAAGCGAAATAAGCTAGCTTGTTCACACTCTCAGATGCTTCAAAACCTACTATCTTTTTCAGCTTTGAGGATAAATGTATAGCATTTCAGAGTGATTACAAAGGATCTGTATTGCTTGTTTCTGGATCTCGTGGAGCCTTTTCACAACAGCGTTTTTGGCTTGTGGCTTTATTTATTGATGCTAGATTAGATTTTCTTTTGGAAGTGTTTTGTTGTAACAGCAAACATTGCAGGACCTTGTGTAAATATAGAGATGGAATATGAATAACATAAATCTTATAGTGCAACAAAATAATTTTTTTTTTTTTTGAATCAGCATACTCAAATGATGGGGGAAGAGAAGTCAGAATCAGTGAGTTTGAATTGTTCAGCTTTCAGCATTCGCTGATTGTTTCAGAATTTGTTTCAGAGAATGTTTCTGTCATACACACAGACTTGACAGAGTGGTTTGATGAACATGAAGTTGAACATCTCCTATGGCTTTTAATCACCAGATCTAAATATTATTGAGCCACTTTGGGGTATTTTGGAGGGGTGAGTTAGAAAACGTTTTCCTCCACAAACATCACATAGTGACCTGGCCACTGTTCTGAAAGAGGAATGGCTCAAAATCTCATTCCCAAGATGAATTGATGCTGTATTGGCCGCAAAAGGAGCCCCTAAACCATACTAATAAAATATTTTGTGGTCTAAAATCAGGCGTTTCAGTTTAATTGTCCAACCCCTGTACTTCCTGTCACGTCTATGCACTCAAGTGGCTAAGACCGCAAGTGTAGATATTGAGACAGGCCCCAAGAGTTTGATCAAAAAGTCATTATTGCTATAGTCAGGACAAAAAATCTGATTTATATTGAAGAGATGGCTTTTATTGCTTGTTTCTTTATCACGTCGCTCCTGGTTAGGACATTTTCCCCATTTCCTTTCATACATTTTACTCTTTCCAATGTGTGCCTAGTGTAAGTTAGCCATTTTATCTTTGTCAGAATGTTCCAACCACTAGGCTATTCTGTGGCACAAAATTCCCTCTGTAGGACATCCTGCTGTCAACTTTCAAAACAGTGCTTTGAACAATGAATGTGATATTTTCAAGGTCTCCAGGGTCGACTGTGCTCCGCATCTAGTGTGCATAATAGCCAGTTCTGTTGGAAGAAAAAACGCCCTGTGCTGTCACCAGCCTGCATTCCCATTTTATCTTAGATTTATCCTCTGATAACGGTGTGATATCTTGTGCTGTTTCACTGAGGCACAGACTTTCCTCAGCCATGTGTCAAACAACCTGTCAATCAAACAGTCACATTGTGCTTTTGTTCAGCAGTGAATCTTCTTTTAGGATAAGATTTACTGGCTTACTTGTAATGTAGAAAGAAACACTCTACACTAATATACTAAATTATATTATGCTTTGTCACCTCAAGCTTGGAATTGTACAATTTTACATAGTTGTAGATTATAAACAATAAATGGTTAAAAATTTAGGATTAGGAATGAAACACATGAATAAACAATTTATTTTTTTAATTCTAAAATAAATAAAAAGTGGTCTATGTATGATGATCATATATCAAATATAGGCACATCAAATTCAAGTCACTGACTTTTGCCTACAGAACAACCACTGGCTTTGCTCCCTTTTACCTAAATTCATTATTTCAGCTTTGCGTGCCATCCATAAACTTGCACTCTGCAAGTGAACGCCGTCTTGTGGTGCCATCTCAAAGAGGCACAAAATCTCTTTCTCGGACCTTTACCATGACTGTTCCCTGCTGGTGGAATGACCTGCCCAACTCAACCAGAGTTGTCCATTTTCAAGAAACGGCTGAAGACGCATCTTTTTCGGCAACACTTGATCCATTAAAACTAACACTTTATCTTCTATTCTATATCTTAAAAAAATAAAGTACACGTACTGCGTTAGAATAAACTGGGAAGGGTCATAGCACTTGCATATTGTTGTCCTGTTGTTAGTTTAACTGCTTCTATTGTTCCCATTTGTAAGTCGCTTTGGATAAAAGCGTCTGCTAAATGAGTTGTAAATATATAATTAATATGCCAATCAATTACAGTGTTTCCCCTACAACAGTGGTTCTCAACCTTTTTTTTCAGTGGGCCGCACTATGTCTAAGTTCAAGTTTCACGGGCCGCATATAATTTACATTTGACGTCACCAATGCAAACTAACCAGATATTAAGGTATCTAAATGATTACAGTTAGATTTATTATTATTATTATTAGAGAGTATAATTCTACTTACCATTAATGGGACACCTGATGTTGTCGGGAGCAGACCAGTTTGGTGAAATTTGGCTCAAAAGGAGTAACAGTACAATGAAGTTGCGACTGTAAGTTGCAGTCTGTAAGACGCGCACGGAAACGTGACTTGATGCGCGTCATTGCAGAAAATGTGCGTTCGCAAATGTATGTCGACCCAAATATGGAAAGCACTTTTGAACTTAATAATCTGAGGTTTTGTCCAGAGATGTTTCGCCACATTTCTGTAACTGAGGATGACTGTTGCGCGGTATGGCTGTGTCCTCTTGCCTGAACATCCATCAGTTCATCTTCGAGTGCGCGGCGGGACAAACCGAAAGTTGCAGCCAAGTCCTTGATTTTTTCCACAGGGAAAGTCAATGGCTCTCTGATGAAATGTCCTGCAGATTTTATTCTCTCAAAATCAGAAAAACGAGAGGTGAATTTTTCCTGCATTTGACTGACAGTTTTAACGAATCGTTCTTTCTGTTGTATGTCCAGTACACCCTCACACGCGTCATTCAGAAGTGGAAAGTGAGTTAAATCATCATCTTTGAGTTGTGCAGTGTACAGCCCTAGCTTCATTTTGAAACTCTCAACACAGCCCAACAGGTCATCAACATGTTTTTCGTCACCTTGAAGTTGTAAGTTCAGCTTGTTTAGGTGAGCTGTAACGTCTGAAAGAAAAGCAACGTTTGTTTTCCACTCATTGTCTCTCAAGACTGGAAATCTTTCTCCCTCGCCGATGTCATTAAGAAAGTTTACTATCTCGGGGAGTACAGCCAGAAAGCGATGCAAGACTTTCCCACGACTTGGCCATCTCACTTCACTGTGCAGAATGAGGTCTCCGTAAGCACTGTCCAGTTCGCCCAACAACGTAACAAAACGGCGGTGCATTAGAGGCCGCGCTCGAATGAAGTTGACCACCTTGACCACAGTGTTCATAACCTCCACAAAGTATCCATCAACTAACTTGCTGCATAGTGCTTGTTGATGCACAATACAGTGAAATGCCAACAAGTCAGGGGAGATTTTTCGCATTTCAGCTACGAGACCCTTGTGTTTTCCCGTCATTGAGGGCGCACCGTCAGTAGTGATGGAGACAACTGAGGATTCCGGTACGTTCATGTCTTTGCATGCTTCACTAAGTGCTCTATAAATGTCCTCGCCCCTTGTTCGTTCATGTAGCGATTTCAATGCCAATAAATCTTCTGTAACCTCAAAAGTCTCTGAATTCACACATCTTACCCAAATGCAAAGCTGAGCAACATCTCCGATGTCTGTCGATTCATCCGCAGCCAAACTGAGTGCTGAAGCAGTGGCTAGCTTAGTTTTTAGTTGTTCTGTCAAATTCTCAGACATTTCAGAAATTCGACGAGTAACTGTGTCATTGCTGAGCTGTAAACTTTTTATCCTGCGAATTATCTCGCTCTTGTTGCTCAGATCATCAAACAGACATTGTGATTCCAGAAAACAGTTCTTAACTAGCTCTCCATCACTGAATGGTTTGCCGTGTTTGGCAAGGAGCCAGGAAATTTTGAACGTTGCTAATGTCACGGCCTGAGACACTTTTAAGCTAGGTCGCATTGTATTCTGTTCAACAATGGCATTTTTTTCAAGACTAGATATCTTGAAAGCTCTTTCCTGAGATCCAGGTGGATATTTCGTGTCAAAAGTTGCATGGGTGGTATCGAAATGCCTTTTGAGATTGTAAGTTTTGCATACGCCCAGTATTTTATTACAGAGCAAGCAGAAAGGCTGTCCATCTCGCTCGTTGACAGCAAACTGATTCTTCCATTCTTCAAGCACTTTCCTACCTTCACTGCTGATGCTACGACTCTTCTTGTTTGCAATTGCATGTGCTCCTTTATCACTATTTTCCTCGCATCTTTTTTCTCCTCTAATAACAAATTTGTCCATTTTGAGTTTTAAATCTGCCAGAGCGCGCGCTTGTAATTGTGTACGTTAACTGTGTAATTGTCAGTTCATAGTTGCGTTAGTACTGCGCATATCTGAAACCACATGATCAGCAAAATTATTTTACAAAAAAAATAAATATTGTTCAAACTTTAAGTGGTTTAATACATAAAAAAAAAACAATAATGAAATATGAATTGTAAAACTATAAGTTATTAATAATTTTTTTTTTTTTTTTTTTTTTTTTTCTTACGTGGTCAGCATGGGCCGCATCAGCATTTGTGACGGGCCGCGGGTTGAGAACCACTGCCCTATGTATTCAGACATGGCGACCAGCGGCACTGCTAATGCAGTGCTCTGAATCCACTTGTTGACAAGAAAGGAGGAAAGAGCCACATTTGGAAATATTTTCAATTAGGCTAATGTCACGTTGCCATAAGGGGGCGCTCACAGCACGTTTTTTGCACATGCAAATTCGTTATTTCAAAAGTAGGTGCGCGGCAAGCACGCTCATAATAGAAGCAACAAGGCGTGCTCGTTTTTCCAGGCACGCCTCTGTTCATGGTTGCATAGCAACGACAGACGCCACGGGAGAGTAAGTGCTTGTGGAAAGGAGAAAGCGGTACGAACTGCGAAATTGGTACTGAGAATCGTGGATTTTCACTGGTATTGGTACCGAATACTGACATTTTTCAGTGAAAAAAAAAAAAAAAAATCTGTGAAAAGATTCTCCTTTATTTCTAGGTGAAGACAGACCTGAGGAATAGGCTACAAGGACAACATCTGGCCATGTGCATGCGTGTCAGCATTAATGCCCCCCTCCCACAATAGCATTCAATTACCAAAGAGTCTTAGAGATCTCCTATGAAAAGCTCAGAAAAATTAAGTGCTCACAGGTTGGGTGTGGCCTTTGCCATTAAGAAAAATGTTTCAATAAATTGTAAATAATCTTTCTGTGTTGTGCCGTTTCATTTTTCCCCTTTCAATTTCTACCTTATAACTGAAAATTAACACAAAAGAAAAACATGAATAATCCTGTCTAAAATTATAAATTGAAGGTTTCTGTTTGTGACCAGTTCAAGGTACGTGCTGCAATAATCATGCCTTGAATCTGTTGATGGTATGGCATATTTGTATGTCTCAATGTCCATTTCTATCCACAAAACTTGCCATAAGTCATGGTTTAAAGGTGCCCTAGAATGTGAAATTGAATTTATCTTGGCATAGTTAAATAACAAGAGTTCAGTACATGGACATGACATACAGTGAGTCTCAAACACCATAGTTTTCTCTTTCTTATTTAAATCTCGTTTTTGAAAAACACCCCTGAAAAACAGGCGAATCTCCACATAACACCAACTGTGACGCAACAGTTGGGATCATTAATATGTACGCCTCTAAAAATTTGCATATGCCAGCCCATGCTCAGTGCCAGGCGGAACTGCGCAGCCGAATCATCAGAAGTTCTGCAGGTGAAGAAACAAGCAGGAGGTGGATCATAGGGAAAATGGCAGATCTATCTATAATCTGATACCGCTACAGTTTAATTCGAAGTTGTTAGTTGCTCTGCCCGTTTCACCACGGACTGTTTTTCTAACCTGGAACATATATCAAGCAGCCAGGCTTCTCTTGGCGTCTCAAACGGACGAAGGGGGCAATTTCAACTAACGTTATATTCCCGCAAGCGGTAAGTAGTGTTTTTATTAACAATAATTTACACTGTGTTAAATAGATCCAGCGCGATATTGTTTTTTCCTCGAGAGACATCGTGGCTTGCAAACGAGCGAACGAAGCATGGCAGTTGCTCAGTGTTTGGATGTACAAATGAACACAAAAGTATTTTTTTAGTTCCTTCATCCGAGCCTCTGGAGAACCAGTGGGTTATGTGAATTTCTGATGTGTAATTGTTCAAGTTCAGACAGATAATCTTTCTCTCAAAGTCGTTCAACACTGTTTATGCATCAGTAGATCGCGTTGCAGTGATAAGATCTTCATTCACGCGATCAACAGGCTGTCATCTGCTCAATGCTGGAATAGATCTAAATACTTAAAAAACTTCTCATGATTCGTTAATCCCGATAGCTGTAATAGTAAAAACGTATAAAAGCTGTAATAGTAAAAGTTTTCCAGATAGCTCTACATGTAATGCCAGATATTTCATATGCAAGCATGTCAGCCAATCACAGCAGTGGGCAACAACACTGAAGTCTCACAGCAGACACGCCCCTTCAAACAGAGTGTTCAATCCAGGGAATGAAATCAGGCTAGGAAATATGCCTTTTATTTCTAAATTATAACAAATTTTGATCTAAAAAACATACTAACATTATAAGGGCACCCCAGGAAACATTATAAAATAATAAAATAATCCATTCTACGGCACCTTTAAGGGGTTATTTTAAAACAATTTCTTCCGGAGGATATGCTTTCATTGCCTTCTCAGCTTTACGCAACGTCGCTTGGCTGAGAGCACCTTATGTTGTTCTCGCGCACTCAACGTGAGAGAAAGAGAGAACGTAAAGAGAGTTAACGCGCTAGATCTAAATGTAGGGCTCGACAATAACGACTGCCCGATGGTCAAGAGTTGACAGAACTGTCACTGATCGGGCCAATGACGCATCAATGAAAGTTTATCATTAGTGTGCATAGAATGTGTTTTAAGCCTTGCCATATTAAAGCCTTGCCCAGAAAGCTGAGTCTGACTTCACGCGAATACTGACTCGAGTTCTCTTTCTCGTCGTCTTGCACTCAAACAGAAAATCTTGACAAATCGTCTTGGCAAATATCCTAGTAAACATAGTCGGTTATGTCTTTAGTGAACTTAAACTGTTGAGAGAGGCAACGCATGTGTAATCAGTATATTTGAATGTGCATTATTTTAAAGTTACAATAGCCCAATGTACCTGCTGCTGTCTGTTTTTAATTTTAATCCAGCAACAAGACTCATTCACTGCTCTTGTCTGAATAACTTATGGAACTTTAATACAGATTAGTCTATATTTAATTAATAAGACTATGCAGTTGTTTTACATTAGATTATTTTATTCAATTTCTGTACCTAATCTGTATCTAAAAACTGTTATATCAACCAGAAAAGCACTTTTTTTTTGTTTTCTTTATTTGTATTTTTGTTTTTTTATTTGTGCTATTGCTTGTAGTTTCATTAGGCTATTTGTTCTTATTGCAGACTCTTTTCTTGTCTTTAATAATGTTTGAAATTAATATTTTATATGATATTCATATAGATTTTTTTTTCATTTGCATTGATCTTGCATTCCATGTAAAAAAAAAAGATTTACTAGCCAAAGGCAACTTGAGCTTTAGTGTGTCTGTAGAGGGGTGATTAATGCTGACACATTGATCTGTGAGTGGACTCTTTTGATTTGCTGAAGATGCTTTCATTGCTCTTTATACTGACATGTAAAATAGGCCTCACTCAAAACTACCAACTATACTTCACTATAATTATACTTCATCATACTCATGCTAAGATGTTGTAAGCAGTAAGTTCACTCTTTGGCAGGCGTAAAGTGGAGTTCATGTTTGTCGTGTCTTCACCCAGGCTCTTTTTTCTGTTGGAGCAACTGAATGTTATTTACAAAGTTGTTGCTCTGTTTGATGCCAATTGGCTGGTTAATATAGAGGATGAATTTAGATATTATGGGCAGGTGTTATGTTCGTGCCCTCGAGACTGCAGAAGGGAATATCAGATTTCTCCTCATGGGTGCAGTGGTATTGATTTAGTGTCGAATGCCATGGCAGCTGGAATGGTTGAATACAGGATCCTCAAGGTTCCTTTATCTCCTGTGCGTCTCATAGTCACACAGAAGGACACAGATTTTGCTTATAAGGTTACGGTTGAGCCCAGCGAGTTACTGAACAGATTTGTTTTGTCTGACAGCACTTATCAGAGAAGTTTTATCATATTTGGTCATTCCTGTAATGTTTTTGTCAAGCATTATACTCCATCTCACTTTTAAAAGTCTCAGATTTCTATAGTCAAAACATTAGTCATGTTGAAAAATGAATGCCTGTTATTACAACCAGTGTTTATGTATGAGTTTAAACAAATATTAAAACATTTGTTTTATTTTACTGTCATTCTGGTCTAAAAGCGTTCCTGCCTCATGCTTTGTGTGTATTTGTATAATATTTTTGTGTGTGTGTTTGTGCTCTAGGCTTAGACATTCTGCCATTTGAAACCCAGACGGTCTCGCTGTGGCACCTCATTGAGATTTGCTGCAGTCCTCGGAGCGGTGGCCTATTTCCTCCACTGCTCTGTTATGAATTAGGCTACCCCATGAATGCATGCTACTTGCTGAATTAGGGTCAGGGCTTCTTAAAAAGTGAGATCAAACAGGTCTGTCTGATGAGAGAAATGGTGCAAACACTGAGATAGAATCCTGCTATTGTGCAGCTAGAATCAAAATGTGGAAGCTTCTGGACAAGTGCAGGAACATGTAGCTCTCCAATCCATTTCCCTTTGAGTAGTATTTTACACCAGCCCACGCTTTCCCTAGACTTTTGTCTTTTGAATATAAGTGTGAACATTGCTGTTTTACAGTCAAAATATCAATGTTTATATACAATAATTAATTTAGGGATGCACAATACATTGGTACATAAAATCAGTTAACTTTTTTTTTGATACTGAATATTTTCCTCTGTTTACATTTATTTTTCTATCATCTAAAGCTCACTTAAAAGTTTAAGTTGTTACTTAAAAACACTAACAATTGAATGGCACTGTTAAATGTAATCTTTAAATCTGAAAATGAATATCCATTTTTCATACTGTACATTATCATTTTGTGATGCCTAAATTCACTTTTGTTTAAAATGTTTAATTTTAGTATTACATTTTAGCTAGGACTGTTAAAATTCCTCTATTAAATTGAAGTACTCGATTTAAAAAAAATCCTTAATTGCAATTTACCCGTCTCGAGTAACCGGCAAAATACCGGAAGTGACTCATTTCAAGGACTAGAATTCATGAACTGCATTGTTAGACCGTTTTTAAAGGCTGCATGATGTTTAAAAACCATACTAGCTAGCACTATTGTGAATTCACAAAGGCTGATTCAGTTAAATAAATATATGCCCTGCCCCTGTGGGTTTAATATATTTATTAGTGCTAGTTTGGTATGTCCAAAAAATGACATCCACAAAAATCGTCATGGCGCATGATACAATTGAAATGTGGAATGCATACATTACACTCCAGGCACAACTTCATGACATGCATACAAAATATATAAAAAAAAATAATACAAAATTTGAATACATAAGGTTGTATATCACTTTTGGCCACTACTGTTATTTTTGTAATTTACAATTTATTGCATGCGCACGAGAAACTATCACTAGAAACTAGATAGTTTTCTCCTGTGTACATGAAAGTTTCTCGTGAGCACGCGATAGTCATTTATTTTTGATTATCATTTATCATCGTTATTTTTGCAAAGGTCCCCTCCGTAGTTATCAGCCATAACATGAAAAAAATATGTATTTTAAGAGTTGCTTTCAGAAAAGTTTTTCTTACCCTATTAGGATATTTTTTTTCCTAATTTAGTGAGTTTAGTGGGTAAGAAAAATAGCTTAAATCAACATATATTCTCTAAAACAGATTTTTTTTTTTTTTGCTGCCGTGTAGCATGATATTACAGTTGACTGAATGCCTTTACCAGGTAATCCACACTGCAAAGAGTTGCTCCTAATTTGACGTTCTGTTTCTGTAGCTTCCTGCTTATCATTAGTTTGAGACAAGCCTGTGTCTCCATGTTACTTGCTGGTAAGTCAAGAGGTGCCATATTCTGCTCCTCTGATGTTGGGCCACTAATTTTATCCTCTCTATACATGCAGAGTTCTTCAAAAGTCTGCTTTTCTATTTATACTGTGGCCTAATTAAGGGATTCAAGTAGTCTGAAGAATCTGCTCCTACATGTGTACCCCGAAGTACTGACTGGGTAGGTACTTCTCAATTAAATCCAGAAGCCAGAGATGTAGAAGATACTTTGAACAGCTCTTTCTTTGTGTGTGTAATAGGGGTGTCATGAAAAAATGGGTAGCTAGTATTTTTAATTGTGCAGAAATTGCAAAAGGGATTTTTGTGCTTTGGTTTTTAGATCCTAGTACCCTTTTCCTTCAACATTTCAGGTCACTTTCTTTCAGTATGCAAATTTTAATCCATTATGGCGCCAACATGCACTTTGCATAACCAAGCACAAACCAACAAATGAGTAACCTACATTATAGGTAACAGTATATGATTTAGTAGTTTATGAAATTTCATTTGAAGCTTTATTTGTAACTTGCATGCATAAGAAAGGTCAGTCGGGAAATTACTTCACATTTTTTTCCTTCCTGCAGGGAAAAGTATGCATTTCCTCATTATTAAGTTTATTTTAAATATAGCCATAGTTTGAATTTCTGTTGAAGCGAACATGAAGTTAGCCACAATTTGTGAAGCAATTAAGCATAATGATACATCCATGCATGCAGCCATAACCTATTCTTCCTGCACACTGAGGGATAATTAATGTCAGCGACACAGGGCATGGATCTGATTGTGCATTTGAAACTAACTAGTGCATTCATTTCAGTGCTGCATTGAGAAAATGACAATGAGATGATGGCAGTTTCACTTCCCAAATCAGCCTTGTTGCTGATGACTCAGAGCTTTTGCAGGATTTTGTGTTTTGGCCTTGCAAGCAGACATAGTTTAAGCAACAAGCTTTTGGTTCACTTCTCTATGTAATGAGGTATTGTATCATTCTGTCTTTTTTGAGCAAAGATGCCGGTGAAATAAAAGTGAGGCCTTGCTGAAACTCAGTCTCTGTTTCATGAATATTAATGCCATATGCTGGTGGTTGACGGCCTAGATTTCTGTCTCTTTTTATGGGCAGGGATGAAGAGGAGAAGGAAATTCTTTACATTTATAAAGAGAGAAGGGATGCTTATCAGGCCTGTGAATCTGTGCTGGAAGAGCTTAGGTGAGGTGCTGTTCCTGTTTAGCGCTAGGATGGCACTGACAGGATTATCATGCTGTGTTATTTCTGCCTCATTAATCAAAGTAAGAGGCATGACGATGAGATTGAGACAGTTCACAAAGAATTTAATCCATGCTGGGACCTCACACAGTTTGTGTTCACCATTGGCCTGCGGGTCTTTTGATTGACCACTTCATCCACACTGAACGTGATACTGCTGCACAATGTGACAATCACACTGTACTTAATGTACAGTTTTGTGGAGAAGGATTTTGGGCCAATGAGATTTCGCAGTGGGTGAGGCTATTCAGAGTAACAACTGAATTGGAAACAGAACAGTCTGTGACGTGCACAGCCACTAAAATTAGGATTCATCTAAGCATGATAAACAGGACACTCAGTGCTAACTGGCCATGTTTGATAAGTAGCGAGTAGATGGACTAACTACAAGGAGTTTTCATTATCAGTTATTGCATTTAAAGTCCTCTGAAGGCCATTGTAATATGCTTGCTTTCTCTCTAGTTGATAAACAGTCTAACTCATATCATTTATCTCTCTGTACCACTCCACAAGGTTCCTGAGGTTTGGCCTTCAAGGCTTAGCGTCTGAAGTGTGAAACTGCATCAGGGTGACAGAATTTACTCATTTAACTTCTGTAGAGTTTATTTAGCTCTGAACCTGGCTCCAGAAAGTAGTGATGAACTACTTGAACTACTTTAGTGAAATCACTTAACCGTTCCACAGAAGCACTGGAGAGGCCATAAAGAAAATTAGACTCAGTGCCCAGCTCAGTCCGAGTCATTTCACATTCTCAATTTTTTTTTTCTCAGTCTGTTTTTAATGCTCCTCCCCTGTTGTTCTGGATCTCATATTGTTATTTTGTGAGCATGTAGCATTGCTGTTTAATAGACCAGTAATCAGTTTGAACGAACTGCATCATTGCGCAAGAAAATACAACTTTTTGCTTTTGTTTGTTTTAGCGATGGTCAAAACAGTGAAAGTAATTGCTTCATATTCATCCTATTTTGGCATAAAGTCTGTGGTTAATGTTGCACTATATTACACTACCATTCAATATATATATATATGTAATTTTATAAAATGAATACTTTTATTCAGCAAGATTAGCCTACACTAAATTGATCAAGAGTGACAGGAAAGACATGTACTTTTATAAATGATTTTTATTTCAGATAAATGCTGTTCACTTGAGCTTTCTATTCATCAAAGAATCCTGAAGAAAATGTCTCGGTTTCAGTGACATAAATGGCAAAATGTCACCAAATCAGCATGTTAGAATGATTTCTCAAGGATCATGTGACACTGAAGACTTGGAGTAATGATGCTGAAAATTCAGCTTTGCCATCACAGAAATTACGTTTTAAAATATATAAAAATTAGGGCTGTAACTAACGATTATTTTGATCATCGGTTAATCTATCGGTTATTTTTGCGATTAGTCGATTAATCCATTGCTTGTTTTTAAGATTAATCTATTTTCTGATCAGTCGATTTAATCTTTTGTTTAACCTCTTTTTAGGGAACCGAACCGGATCATTTGGCTCAGCTCAGTAATAAGAGCATAGGCTTGCGTATGTTACTCATCTAGTTTTCTGAAGGATTAGTTCACTTCAGAATTAAAATATCCTGATAATTTACTTACCCCCACGTCATCCAAGATGTTCATGTCTGTCTTTCTTCCGTTGAAAAGAAATTTGTGTTTTTGAGGAAAACATTCCAGGATTTTTCTCCATATAATGTACTGGACTTCAATGGGGACCAATGGTTTGAAGGTCCAAATTGCAGGGGGCTCTACATGATCCCAGCCGAGGAATAAGGGTCTTATCTAGTGAAACAAAATCTATAAAACGTGGTTTTACCTTTTTATTTTAATTTTTTTTTTGTAAATGTTTGACTTCGTCTTTGCACGTTCGCTTTGTAAACACTAGGTCGGTTTGTAAACACTTCTGCCTATGTCACGCGTGACCTTTCAACGTGATTAAGTAATGCGTGGCGCAAAACACTGAAAACAATTATGTCATTAAAATATGTGGACCCACTCACTTTTAACATCTCTAATTCATTGGTTACATCACTTGCCCACCGCGGCATAGCTCCCACCGCAGTTAAAAATGTTTTTTTTTTTTTTTTTTTTTTTTAAAGTAGCCTAATAAAAATTATTTAATTCAGTTAGAGAAGATTTGGTTTCAAAGCGTATTGTAAAATCGCCTAATATGGCAATATTTTGGATTTAAACCCAATGCAAATAGGTAACCTGCAAAGAATTAGTTATTGTTCTAGTTGTGCGTCCTCGAATTGGTGCTATTTCTAAAGTGAAAGTAAAATGTGCATGGCCGCACAGGCGTTCATAAATGTGTGTGTCCACCAGCGATCGGGGGGAGGAGGAATCACGATGCCGGCTCGTTCAGGACAGCCGAGGTGATAAACAGTGTTTGAAGAGAACTGGTTTTGCGACTCTTTGGGGTCGGTGACTTAGTTTTGAACACAAGGGGAGAGGGGGAAGATTTTATATGGTGTCTAGAGCATTTTGATTACGTCCATTCGTTTATGTTATGTTAATTATATTATTAGTTTCCCTGTTTACCACTGATATATAGAGCACAGCATTGTACAGTGTTAAGATTCACATGCATGAAACAGTTGCATACTATATTTTCCCAGCTTTGTAGTCTTAGTAGGCCTGATCATGACCTGTAGCCCACGCAGGGCCGCATTGTGGGACTCTGGGCTGATCTCTTTACGACCCCACTCTGCTGGATTTGTACAGGCGATCTGCTGAAGCCATAGGTTTCCGGCCTGCATTGTTTGGAGTGGAGAGTCTCTTCTGTGGGCCCACTGAGCCACAGTTTTTTTTTTTTTTTTTTCCTCTAGGCTCGAGTCTCTCTGCCCAGCAGTCTTTGCCCGTTCCCATTCATTCAGATTGCTGCCCACTTCCCATGTAATCCAGCAATACAAGCAGAGCCCGGGCTATTCATCAGCACTGACCTTTTCTCCCAAGATTCAGCTCGATTGATAACTGATGTTTGATGCGGGGCGACATGCCCATTCAGCCATAACGTATGTTTTGAAATAGTTAAAACAACACTGTATAAACATAACACACACACAGCCTCCTCCTTACTTAAGTAACATGTCCATGGGTAATACTTCAAGCTAGGATTTTTCATTAGTCATTTGTGTTGCTTTAAATTTGTTAGGGGGGTTGGGGGGCTGACAATTTCTAAATATAGCAAGTTCAGGTTGGTTAACAGTACAAACTGTCCCTTTGTTTTCTCTGTCTAATTAAGCATGAACAGCCATCTAATAGCGATGCCCATGGGATGGGCAGCAAAGCGTTTTAAAGCATGCTAATTATTCTCACAGAGGTTTTGGGTCTAACATTTTCATGCTAATGAGACAGTAGCATGATAAATAACCTTATAGATCATAACACGCTGACAGGTCTTACCTTGATGATGCTGTTTACCTAACTATTTATTTATTTATTTATTTTTTAGTGACTGCACAAATCTCCTCTTAGCAAAGTTGGCAGGTCACTGTATTGAATCTGGCAGAGCTTTTAGTTCCCCAAAGTTCCCCGAACTCCAAGTGAAAGGGGATGGACATGCTGAGTCACCTCTCACAGAAAGTGATATTATAGCACTATTTCCAAAACATCACTCTGTATCTGCCACATGATGTATTGTACACATTTCCTCAAGTTTTAGGCTTGAAATTATGCCTTTTTTGGTGTTGGCTGAGTGGCTGTTTTCCTCATTGGTCATGGTATGGTGGTTGGAGAAGTGAAGTCTGAACTGATGAATTTGTCTTAATTGTTAATCTGAGAAACAGCAGCATCTGACCCTACGACACAGTCATTTTTCACAGGGTTAGCAATGCTCAAAATAACCTAGATATAATATGGATTCCCCCCCCCCCCCCCCCCCCCTTCTCATTCACAGATTTAAGATCTGGCTATACAAATCCTGTGTAAATCCATTCAAAGCTGCAGTTTTCCTGGCATATAATTGAATGAGGCAGGGCTTCATTGGAGCTCTGGCAGTGTTTTGTTCATGGACTCACCCGCTGGATGCTGTTTACTCTTATCTCTGGTCTCTTCAGCGGATTTATAGATATGCTCTTCTCTTCAAAACAACCTCCAGTAATTACCTATTTACCAAGTACAAGTTTGCTCATCAGCTTCTCCTTTTGTCTATGCAAAGTCAAAACAAGTGCTTTTTTCCTGGGATGGAGAGACAATTGCTACACTGCAAACACAATCTCGTAATTAGTATTTTTGTCTTGTTTTCTATAGGAAACCTCTAAACATGCTTAAAAGATATATGTAACTTTTTTTTTCTTGTTTTAAGCATAATTCTAACAAAGTTTAGAGGTTTATTCTTAAAAAAATAAGCTCAAGCTATATTCTCAGGAAAAAAGTTAGCCTATATTTTACATACATTTTCTACTTGATTAAAGCAAATTGTTTTAAAGACTTTTCTTTTTATTTTTTTATTTTTTTTTTGTCGAAAACAATATAGGCTTAAATACTGATTAAGGAAAATATATTTTTTTGCAGTTCGCCCAGACCTTACTCTGTGCTTTCTGGGATTTTTACCAAACATTTCACAGATGTGGAGTGTACGTAGATTGTTTAACACATCAAATCTAATGAATCAACTGTTGTTTTTTTCACGCTTGCACGTTATTTTCACTCAGAAATAATGCATACTATTGCCAGCAGCAGACAATATGAAGATATGAATCTTGTATTATTGAGATGTTTCCTGACAGCTGTGAGAAATGGGGGAGAAACATGATTCCTAGTTTTAAACTGATGTGTATACCTTCGGATATTTTAATAGATTCTCTAACCTGCCTCGTGTTACATTTGTTGAGGTAATACTCTGCAGAGGCAGGGTTTTGCCCTCTGATGTAATGCCATGTTAACAAATCCCATCTTTCTCATATTAGTGCAGGCCACCATGTCTTACACTAGACAGATTGTCTGCCTGTCAATGAGATCATATTTCAACCAGATCTTTATGAATCTGGTGCTCTGTTGTGGGGGTCTGGAGGTTTGGAACAGTTAGGTTTAAAAGTGTATTTGTCCTCCTTTTGCCTTTGCAATGCATGGAAATTTCAGTCTCCTCTGACAACTATACTCTGAAAATGAAGTGATGCAGATAAATTCATATGTAAGCTCAATTTGAAAAATCAAAAGAACAAAAAGAATAGCCTCTCATGTTCTTGACCTATTCCAAGACAAAAATGGTATACATTTTTCTGCTTATTTTACTGTTAATATTGAAACAGTGTTGAGACTGTTTGGAGAACACTGATCGGAGAGCCATTCATTTGTCAATGACAAGCGTCAGCCAAGTGTTGAAATGTTTTTCCCGGTTTCTCCTGCAGTTGAATAAGATGACCATACAGTAATTTGAATCTTGTGAAACACTGAATTGTTGTGATGAAATGTAAATGTCAGGAGTTATTCCCCATTGGTGAATGGTGCAATCAAGGAACTTTTTAAAAAAAAATTTTTAATCAAGCACTTGAATTTACTTGTGGAATCGTGACAGCACTATTTTGTAATGAAATGCCACTTCAGCTCTACTTTGAGTATGAATTATCATATGTAGTAAAAGATAGAAAAACATAGGGGTGTGTGATATATATAATATCATAGTTGTTGCAAACATTGAGTATGTCCCTCATTTTCAAAAAAACAAACAAAAACACGCCTAGAGAGTGCATACACTGCATGCTGTTGCCTTTTCGGTTTAGGTTAGACTACTGTGCATGTGCATTAAGAGTGCACTGCATGATTTACTCTATTAAAATGCAGTAAAATGCCCCAGTGACTAATTGTCTTTTAGGCTATATTTATACCATATGATATAGTTAAGCAATCACACAAAGAGTGCTGCTTTTCCCCCCAAATATCAGCACAATTGCAAATGCGATATTGATTTTATACAATTTAAAGGTGCCGTAGAATGGATTATTTTATTATTTTATAATGTTTCCTGGGGTGCCCTTTTAATGTTAGTATGTTTTTTAGATCAAAATTTGTTATAATTTAGAAATAAAAGGCATATTTCCTAGCCTAATTTCATTCCCTGGATTGAACACTCTGTTTGAAGGGGCGTGTCTGCTGTGAGACTTCAGTGTTGTTGCCCACTGCTGTGATTGGCTGACATGCTTGCATATGAAATATCTGGCGTTACATGTAGAACTATCTGGAAAACTTTTACTATTACAGCTTTTATACGTTTTTACTATTACAGCTATCGGGATTAACGAATCATGAGAAGTTTAAGTATTTAGATTTATTCCAGCATTGAGCAGATGACAGCCTGTTGATCGCGTGAATGAAGATCTTATCACTGCAACGCGATCTACTGATGCATAAACAGTGTTGAACGACTTTGAGAGAAAGATTATCTGTCTGAACTTGAACAATTACACATCAGAAATTCACATAACCCACTGGTTCTCCAGAGGCTCGGATGAAGGAACTAAAAAAATACTTTTGTGTTCATTTGTACATCCAAACACTGAGCAACTGCCATGCTTCGTTCGCAAGCCACGATGTCTCTCGAGGAAAAAACAATATCGCGCTGGATCTAGATAACACAGTGTAAATTATCGTTAATAAAATCACTACTTACCGCTTGCGGGAATATAACGTTAGTTGAAATTGCCCCCTTCGTCCGTTTGAGACGCCAAGAGAAGCCTGGCTGCTTGATATTGTTCCAGGTTAGAAAAACAGTCCGTGGTGAAATGGGCAGAGCAACTAACAACTTTGAATTAAACTGTAGCGGTATCCGATTATAGATAGATCTGCCATTTTCCCTATGATCCTCGCTTGTTTCTTCACCTGCAGAACTTCTGATGATTCGGCTGCGCAGTTCCGCCTGGCACTGAGCATGGGCTGGCATGTGCAAATTTTTAGAGGCGTACATATTAATGATCCCAACTGTTGCGTCACAGTTGGTGTTATGTGGAGATTCGCCTGTTTTTCAGGGGTGTTTTTCAAAAACGAGATTTAAATAAGAAAGAGAAAACTATGGTGTTTGAGACTCACTGTATGTCATGTCCATGTACTGAACTCTTGTTATTTAACTATGCCAAGATAAATTCAATTTCACATTCTAGGGCACCTTTAATAAACGGTTAAGTGACTTACATTTTAGACACAATATTGCCTGTTTTGCTCTATGACTGGTAAAAATAGTTCCAAGCAAAGCCACAGCAGAACTGTTTCGCGTCTATGAGAAACACACAGCAGTGTTTCGTTACTGAATGAATTTCGTTATTTGAACGAATGACTCGATTCGCTTGGGAACAATGACTTGCCACCACCAACTGGCGGTTTTAGTTTCACATTTTAAAGTATCTTTTCAGTTTTAAAATCATGTCATATATATCATCAATGTTTTATTTTTAAACATCAATTATGCATTTGTAACTGCAGGTTAAATACATTTGTCACCTCTGAGCTGCATTAAATAAATAGGCCTACATCTAAATGGCACGTCAGATGCAGATGGATTTTGTTGATTCTGATTTCATTTGATTGGTACCAGCCCTATAGTGTCTTATTATTCTAACTGAATTTGATTAATGTAATAATTTTATATAAAATTTGCATAGGGTACATTTGATTAGGTCTGGCACAATTGTCCTTATATAGGTAAAAATGCAGATATAAAATTTCTGTCAGTTCTGTGAACTAACAATCTCACAAAATATGAACAATAACAAAAACTTTAGGAGTCAGCTGTCCACGGCAGTCCTAAACCAGCCAAGGTACCAACACAATAACACGCTCAGGAAAATATCGTCTGATCGTTATCGACAAAATCCCAGAAAATATTGAGATTATTTTTTTGTCAATATCTCACACAGAACAACATTATGCAAGTACCGTAAAAGGTTTTGCCTCGTGTTTTACTTATTTGTGGCATTTTTGTTAAGAATAATTAAATAATTAAATGGATGACTTAAAAATATTCGTATATCACCTGTAGCATATTCATTCGAATGTAATATAACAGTCGCAGCAACCAGTTGCTCAACACGGAAATCGTTGAAAGAGTCGTTTACAAAGGAAACTTTCCACAAGTTCTTCTTTACCAGTGTCAAACTCTCACAACAGCCCATCCCTCTCATTGACATGATGTTGCTTTTTGAGCGTGCGTGGGTGTACGGCGCTTCCTACAATTTTTCTGCCTGCCAGTCTTTCATAAAGTTTCCCTTGTCTGCTTCAAAGGACACAAAGAAAGCCGCATGGCGGTGGTTGATGGCTACTAAAGGAGGATGGCTGTGTGGGTTTAGGGGTTTGTTGTTTTAAATGGATGAGGAATGTTCTCTTGTTCAGCTTGTCATTTATCTCTTGTCTCTGCAATTAAATACACACAGAGCTTTGGGGTGGGAGTTTTTCTGTGTGACAAACATTAGCTTTGTGTCTGATTGGGTGGCAACTTTAATGGTACTATTAACAAGATTTAATAACCTCCACTAAGTACTTGCACAAGGGAAGGACACATTATACCGTCTTACACTGGATGTTTTTATTGATTTATTGAACGACTGATACGGGATCTTCAACAGCTGATGCCGATATTATTAGACAAGGATGAAAAAAAAAAAAAAGCAAACTTGATAGTTCTAGGCGTACTGCAGAAAATGTGAAGAAAATAATTTTAAATGATGCTTTTTTTGAAATTAAATAACTGTGTTAATGTTGTTGATTTTGTTGCTGTTATTATTATAACTAGTGCAAAAAATGCCCGTGCAAAATCAGTTTTTGTGTGTGTTTTTAGTAATTGTTGGTTTGGTGTGTTTGAGTGCTCATTGTTACAATTACACAGCAAAAGTTCAGTGACATTTTTATTTGTGCATGGAAAGCACACAGTGAACTCCGAGAAAACGCTATGCTTGAGGAAACAGTTTGTGAATAGGCAACTACAAATGATGCCCGTGAAAGAGACTGTGAACGCATTGAATAGGATGTTTAGTTGATGAATAGCATAGGCTACTATTACACAGTAGCGATAGCATTAAGCGCACCAGAATGAAATATAATATTCAGAAGTAAACAGCATAGCTGACTTACAGATTCAGTTAACATCCACAAATGAATAAGCGCCTCAATTCAGGGAGCAGTGCAGAGTGCCCGTGCAAAATCAGTTTTTGTGAGCTGATCGCCGTCAAAAAAGTTCAGGAGATATTTCTTGCGATGGCAATATGATCAAAAATAACTTTATATTGATTCAATGGATTAATTGCACTTTGAAAAAAAAAAAAGTCATGAATTTATTGCATTTTTGGGAAAAAATAATCCGTTTTTATAATAAATCTTTGAAAATGAATAAGCGCCTCAATTCAGGGAGCAGTGCAAAGTGCCCGTGCAAAATCAGTTTTTGTGAGCTGATCGCCGTCAAAAAAGTTCAGGAGATATTTCTTGCGATGGCAATATGATCAAAAATAACTTTATATTGTTTCAATGGATTAATTGCATTTTGAAAAAAAAAAAGTCATGAATTTATTGCATTTTTGGGAAAAAATAATCCGTTTTTATAATAAATCTTTGAAAATCAAAATCTGGATTTGAATTTTTTATGTTATTATAACCTAAAGATGCTATGTGAAAGTTTGAAACAGAAAATAGTGGTTTTCACACATTTAGTGGTTATCTCACATTCGAGAGATATGCGAATAACACACAGACAGACGTTTCTGTAATTTATAGATAGATGGATTTATCACGTTCTGGAACCAAACTATAATATTCAGAAGTAAACAGTGTAGCTGACTGAGTGTTTATTTTTAAACCACAACCTTCTTGGGGCTTCTTTGACCGATACAACCCTCTAATGTCAGAATGTTTATTTTTAAACCACAACCTTTTAAAAATGATATATTTAACGATATCTTTAGCATTTCTCATCCAAACAACGTCAAACTTGGCACTGCACTTACTCGTGACCGTAGCGAGACACCTGTCAAGTTTGAAATCCATCGGACTAACGGTTCGAGAGATATGTGGTTAACAGACACACAGACAGACAGACAGACAGACAGACACACACACACACACACAGACAGACAGACGTTTCTGTAATTTATAGAGAGATAACATTTTCTAAGTACTCTGAGTACTCTTGTGCTTCCTTGAATTGGCATCTCTATAGAGTGCTGCAGGAATGACGTCAAGGCCCTGAATACTAATTTGCCACTGGTTCCCTCTATTTTCCTAAGGGTTTTTATAATGGGTATTTTCAATTTATGAATATCAGCTGATGTGATAATCTCAAAATACCACATAACAACTTGGTTAATCTGATTGTCCTTTTTTTTTTAATGGTTTTGTCAGATCAAGTTGAATGAATGCAATATCACCATTTGAGAGCAGAGAAAAACATGTTCCTAAAGTCTAAGCATCATCCTGAAAGTACCCAATAGAGTATGAAGATCAGAGATTTGTCTAGGTTTCTGCTATCTTCCAGAGAGACACAATCTCACGGCCGCCGTTCTCCTCTGCTTGTTTAACTCTCACATTTGCCCTGTCCAAGTTGTTTCGTCTCATTTCTAACTCTGTACTGACTCTACATCTTTTTTTACTTTTTTTTTACTCTCTCTCCCTTGCTCTCAATCCCCCCCCCACCCTCTCTCTCTCTCTCTCTCTCTCTCTCTCTCTCTCTCTCTCTCTCTCTCTCTCTCTCTCTCTCTCTCTCTCTCTCTCTCTCTCTCTCTCTCTCTCTCTCTCTCTCTCTCTCTCTCTCTCTCTCTCTCTCTCTCTCTCTCTCTGGCAGGCTGCTTCTGCAGTGAGTCAGTATCATGGAGGCTGGCAGTGGGGCTGCTGCAGTGGTGGGAAGTGCAGCTCTTGGACTGCTCGGAGCCACAGGAAGTCATGACATCTCTGACAGGTAAGACTCAATGTCTTTCCTCATCAGACCTCCCCAGGGGGAGATCTCACCTGGGTTATTTTACTCGTTTAAGGTACCTGTTTGTTTCTGTGTGTGTGTTGCGTTCTTGCTCCTGTGTGAGTTTTTGCGTCCCTTCCTCAGCATGCCCTTTGCTTCCCTGCTGTTTCATTCATAACTGTAGAGGTTATTTCTGTGTGCAGCGTGTGTGTGCGCAGCAATGGCTTGGGCACGTACATCCTATTCCTCTCCAGGGGTTGAGGAGAAATGTCAGAAGTGCGAGCTCTAGGTGGTACGTGCAGATGCAGCAGAAACTATGTAAGCTAAAGGTTTTTAGAGAGTTGCGTACATATATCCAACATATTGTATGCAGAGCTGTTCTTACCCAGCAGTTAGCACTGATAAATAACCAACATGAGAACATTTATATCTTCGGAATAACGTCATTCCTCATATAATATCCCTGCTGTCATCAAAGCCCAAATTTTGCAGTCAGATAACATGGTGCTGAGTGCACAGTCTGTATGAAAATCCACGATGCTGAGTAGTAAAGCTGTGGCAGCCAATAAAAAGCGTTACAATGCCAGTACACTCCCACCCACCCACCCACCCACTCTCACGGTTGAGCTCTGAGCGCAAGTCACATGATCTGCAGCACTCACGAGAGCCTGGATGCTTTGGCTTCCTCTCTGAAATTCTGCCCTAAATCCCTCTCCTATCACCTTGCCGCCAACGGTTTTGGGCTCTGCGGCGATTGTCCTGTGTTTTGAGGATTATTGTCCAGCCATTTTAGCCCTCAGCCTCACTTGAACACAGTCCAAATCTGGTATGCCGAAGGTTGCCATGGCAGCCACAGCTTAGCATATATTAAATATTAGCACAACATCAGCGAAAGACGGCAAGGAAAAGGACAAGGGGAGGCAGCGTGTTCTCTCAGCTGTTGTGAAAAGCATTCCAGATTTGGTGGTCATTTTCATACACACCCATGCTTATGATTCATAGTCACTAGGGGAAATGCTTAAGCTGTGCTGAGGCTTTGCTTTCACAGTCCCTGGTACTCTGATGGCCTAGAGCTCTGCAATCCTTCAATATGCTGTCCTGCCGCTGCACCACATGCGTATCTTAAATAAGCAGCCTCTAGAGTAGGACTCTGACATTGAATAGCCTCCAGCTAGGCAAGTAAGCTTTTTAAAGTGCAGAACAGTCTGCAAAGAGTATGCAACAGTTAATGTTGTTGCCTAAACTTTGTTAACTTTCTTATCGACGGCGTCTAGGTTGCAGTAAGAGACCTCTGAAGTAGATCAGTTAGTCGTGTGGCTATTTACTTGACATTTAAGAGACTGTTATTATCCAAAGTGGCTTATTGTGCACTGATTGCAGGGCCAGTCTGCCCTGAGCAACTTGAAGGTTTAGTGCCTCACTCAAGGGCACTAAAGTGATAAAACGGGTTTGTGATCTTGCTCTACTTGGATTTTTAAACCACTACCTTAATCCTTTAACATTAGATCTCTGTTTCCATGTAAGGCTCATTTTCACCCATCTCAACACCATACTGCTGAAGTGATTGTAGGTTAACTGGGACTTTTGAAGTATATATTTTTTTTCACATGCAAATGGTATTTGGGAGATACTGATACTGACAAGCAGGTCATCGTGTTGTCATAACTTATGCCTTATTTATATTTTAGCTTTAATGAATGTGTGACTATCAATTTATTGATTGCTAGTTAACACTTTACAATAAGGTTGTATAATTCTAACATTAGTTAATGCAGTTAGTAGTCATGACCTAAAAATAAAAAATAATCTATACAGTGTTACCCTTGCTTAAAATTAACTTTTTAATACACTGTTCACTATTGTTTATTATATTATTTAATATACATTTATTGTTCAGTAGTTAAAGTAGCCTATTATTTTTACATTTTATAATTCACACTTTGTATACTTCTGTAGTTGTACATGAAAATGAATGCATATTGAATTACCAATACTACATCATTGAACAATAACGACAATTTAACTGTCAATAATGTATGCATTGGCTCTTAATGTTTACAACAAATAGTTACTTGATCAATGAAATCATTACGTTAACCTGCTAATAAAAGTCATTCATTCACCAGCCAATCTGCAATAGTAGTGGTGCATGTTTGCTTTGCTTACAGCCAGTGAAGACAATGAAACACAAAGATGTAATGTCTATTTATTGTCTCTCTATATTATTCTTTTTTTTTTGTCCGATTTTATTTTTTAATCACATTCAGTTCAGGCTGAAAATTCATAACTTGGGTAAAATAAAATTTATTTTGATGCGGTTCTGTAGATTCATAGCGGCGCAAGAAAAGTAATTTATTTATTTGAGTTCTCTGTAAGACACGCCACACAGATTTGCTTTTTGTGTTCATTAAAATAAACTTTTGTTATCCCAGAATCTTCTTGTGTCTGTGATTGGGTAATACTGAGCAAACAGGGGAGAGCTCTCTGCTTCCTGAAATATTGCATGCTGACCAAGTGCATTTCTACCAGCATTTTTCTATCAGTTGACAATTTGTTCGTCCTCACAGTGACTAAGCATTCCTGCAGGACTTGCCCCTGCTTGAGAGAGCGCTGCGTGTAAAGCAGTACTTTTCCCAAAAATTAACATTGTCATTATTAAACAGTCTCATGTTGTCACAAACCTGCTATTCTGTTATTCATAGAAAACAAAACTAGAATTGTAAGTAACTATATCTCTTTTCCAAATCACCAAAAAACAATGATAACTTTCAATGAATACTGATAACCCTCCTTTTTTGGTATTTGCATGACAAAAAAAATTATGTCCAAAAGTCCATGAGAAACCAAGGCAGAACACCGTAACACCAGTTACTGCTCTTTGGCTTTGTTTTGGAACGCTCAAATTGAGTTACGGTACTCTGCCTTTGTTTAGCCGCGCGCCAATATGAAGTTACTGTGCCAGTGTTCTATCAAATAATGCTACCTATCAGATTGTACGGTGTTCTGCCTTTGTTTTACTGACCATTAAAATCGAAATTCCGCTGTAGCCTGTGTACTTTGTACAGCTGCCATCAGTCCCTGTAACTTCTGATGTCCCCAGAGCTTTGTCCTGCACAAACTCAGTCAGAACATTTAGTATGGTCTGAACCCGCTCCACAGACAAACGTGAGATATCGATCGCGAAGAATATATGCAGAGTTGACAGAAAAATGTTAAACATGCCGTAGCAGATGAATACAACAAAGAACTAAAGCCCCGCCTCACCATGTTTGGGTTATACCTACAATCACAGCGTCCGGAATAAATCCGCGGGAAGAGCGAAGTGCACAAGCACAATAATAGGGCAGACAGCTGAAACCACCGCATACTGAAAAGACGCAAAACACAGAAGGTTGTGCTATATATAAATGCATTAGTCGTCTTGGTAGTCCAGAACGCATTCCCCACTAAGTCTCAAAGGGGAAAGCACTGCGTCAACTTCGTACTTTTTGTGAACTTACAAGGAGCGCAACACCTTCAAACACGAATCTCGGGAAGCGCCTGTGATGAGGGGCTATCTGATTGTGAAAGAGTATGCGTCTTTCAGGTCCACCGCTATAAACCAGTCCCCGGGTCGAATGTGCGTGAGGTTCTGTTTTATCGTGATCATTTTGAACGCACGCTTAGCAAGTCTTATGCCACTCGGGTTCTTACGCCACTGTGTACCAATCAAGATACTCTTTACCGCTTTGGATGTATTTCGTCATGTCTAATGTATTAATAATGCCATCAGAATGCAACCAAAGCACAGGATAGCAATAAGTAGATGGCTATAAGTAATTGTAAATCATACAAAATAAATGCCATGATCACTAGATTTTATACAGGTGTTACTATAATGATTTTGTTAATGGTGATCAGCAACCAAATATTGATAATGTGGAAGTTACTGCCTTTTGCCTTGGCATGACTTCTCACTTTTTGCTTACAATACAAAGGCAGAGTACGGTAACTCTAAAATAGTGGTCAAAAGTCAAGTTTGAGCTCAATATTTTTTTATGTAGATAATTTTCATTACTAAAACATCTAATTGCCAGATTTCCAGTGTCCTACCTATAATTAATTTGGCGGGACAACTAAAAATCTTTTAAATTACAACTAAAAAAGTAATTTTTCTCTGTTCCACACTATAGCGAGTTGAGGCCATTTTGCCTTTGTAGGGCAGAAATGCCCAAATGTGCTTGTGATTGAAATAAAGTTACATTTTTCAGCGTGATTTCTTCTTTCGAGAGTAGAACCAGCTATCTAATGAAAATGTTTTAAAATCACTTGTTTTAGGGGATGTTGCCTTGGGGCAGTGGTTCCCAAACTAGGGTATGTGAGGTGACGGAGGTGACACGTGAATAAAATGCTGAGTTTTGCGGTTCATTTAATTCTACCCAACCTTAAAATAAAATTAAATCAGAGCATGTATTTCTAACAGGCAAAATGCCGCATCTAGTGAAAAAGACAGCGAAATGGTACTGCCGTTGAAGGTCAAATACATGACAATCCAATCAAATGGCCTCATCTTTTGTGATCAAAACTGACTGCATCCACACAAGCAGCGTAAGTATGAGTAAGCTGACTTGTCAAATCGCGCTACATTACTGCCGTTCTCGACAATGTACATTTGTAAAAGTTGGGTTTTAGCATGCCACATACTAGCATGAAGAACAAATATAGACACAGATTGTGCATAGGGATCGATTTAAGACTCAAACTCTCTTCAATGCAGACACATACCCTGTCTGGGTTCATTTTTAATGTTGATAAATTATACAAGCAAGAATGCAACTTTTCCCGAACATCCACACAATTGCAAAGGTGACTGATTTTGTACAACATTTAAACTAACAAAAAGGTAATATTGAAGCTGCAGTCCGTAGTTTTTCCTCTGTCACCATCTCTGTTCGAAATCTGCAATTGCAGTTATTTGCGGAATTATCAACTTTACGTGGGTTGTGCCTCGGCACGGCACAGTGCGGATGAATCCAATGTTTTGAGGAGAATGTGCAGCTGTCAGTCCCTGCGCCAGTGTGGATACTGTCATTCGAGTCACAGATTCTACTTTTTGGAAGTGTGACCAACATAATAATTTTTACCAGTAAATGTCATTTGAACAAGTAACATCCACTTTTGTTCTGACCAACTAACCAAGGAAAAAAAAGCATTGCAGTAAATCACGCTGATTAAATCTAACGATCGCATATCATATCACGTCAAACTGCAAATTATACTTTGTTCTGAAATTGTTAATGTTAACAACATCAGCATTGTGTGACTAATGCCCTTCCGATATTTATCCTTGTTTTCACATGGGCCAGGTTGCAGTCTCTTTTTTTCTGTAGCCACTCCGAAGTCCGAAGTCTTTTGCATTTTACAACTGGTGAATCTCCAGTTGTCACTGGTGATTGTTGTTTAAACCTTTCTGGATTCACCATCTAATTGATAAGTTGAATTATATCAAGTGCTGTGAGAAAAGGTTATAAATTTCCACCTCCAACATCCTCACACGCAATATAGCCTACTAGCCGAGACACCTTCTTTATGTGTACAGAATGTGACGTAATGACGTAATGACGCAAAGACAAGCTTGAATTTTCCGCGGAAATCCACCAGTACCACTGGAATTAAAAACATTATTACAAGCTTACCGTTTTGAATTGAGCTAAGGCAAGCAGATAGTTTTAAACACTGGCTGGTTATGTACTTGCTCAAATTTATTTTGGATAATTTTTAACCCAAAAAAAGTTACGGACTGCAGCTTTAAATGACGTACATTTTAAACAGTTTTGTCAATACTATTTGCTCTATTGTACCACGAAATAATAGTTCCAATAAAATCCACCGCAGAACTGTTGTGTGTCTCCAAGTAACACACAGCGTTATTTGAACGAATCTGCTGCTTTGAATGAATCGAGAGAGTCAATGATTCATATCCCATTCACAAATTCAGCCACTTGCAGCTTTACTTAATGAATGATTAACTTAAGGGGGCAAATATTGTCCCTTAATGGAAAAAGTGGAAGAGAGGGGGTACGCAGAATGTTGTTAAATGCTTTACATAGAAGGGGGGAATCTCCTCAACCACCACCAATGTGCAGCATCCACCTGGATGATGCGACGGCAGCCATATTGCGCCAGAACTCCCACCAAACACTAGTTATTGGTGGAGGGGAGACAGAGTGATAGAGCCAATCCATATGGAGATGATTAGGAGGCCATGATGGACAGAAGCAAATTTAGCCAGGATGCCGGGGTTACACCCCTACTCTTTTTAGAAAAACATCCTTGGATTTTTAATGATCACAGAGTCAGGACCTCAGTTTAACGTCTCATCTAAAGGACGGTGCCCATCACTATACTGGGGCGTTAGGATCCACACAGACGGATGAGCACCCCTGCTGGCCTCACTAACATCTCTTCCAGCAGCCACCTAGTTTTTCCCAGGAGGTTTCCCATCCAGGTACTGACCAGAATCATCCCTGCTTAAATTCAGTGGGCAACCAGTCTTGGGCTACAGGGGGATATGGCTGTTATTGTAGAAGAGGAGGAGCTCTGATACATAATCTTTTCTTGTTATTTTGTCCTCTCTTTTTCCTTCTATAATCGGTGCTAATGAATTGCTGACTCTGGATAGAGGTGATTTCATGATTTATGAAGGGCCAGCATGAACTGCAGTGGCCTCTAGGAGTTAACGACTTCCATTGGGATGTGATGAGGATATTGTGACAAGACAATGGCGGACACTCCATCTTGACCTAAGAAACATCCCAATTATCTCTGTTGTCCTGCAGTGGCTGAAACGCTACCTTCCACACTGTTGTCATCAAGATTCACTAGGCCAGAATGGTACCGTATTCAAAGTTGTTTCTGTTGCACAAGTTACACAATCACAATTTAAATAAATCTGCTGATTTTGAGAGAAGTTCTGGGTAATTGCTGATTTTGAGAGAAAAGCTGGGTAATTTAGATTTGTGATTTAAATTGAGAAATGTTAATGTGACTAAAATATATGCAAATGTGACAAATAAAAATGCATGATATTTTTTCAGCAGATATAATTTCTTAAAAGTATGCGCTGTGGTGTCCGATTCACAAACAAATTACTCTTATGGTTCTTTTTTTGTGAATCAGTCAAAACCATTCATAGAAACCACTTCAAACTCTCTGCTGAGCAAGTGATTTGAATCGGGCTGTCAGTGAATCGTTCAGAACCATTACTAAGTTCACAGTTGAGCTGAACTGTGAGTCATTTTATACATGAATGCTAAAAAAAAAAAAAAAAAACATTCAAAAATTAAACACTTTTATTGGTGATAATTTAGCATATGAAGTCCAATAGGCATCTATTACTCAATGAACTGAAGTGCTTTTCAAATATCACCTTTATCAACCTGGTCTGTAAATAGTCATCTGAAGTAATTTGCCTCCTAAATGTTTCGTTTTAGGAGCTAATGGCTCCTTGGTTATTTTTTTTTTCTTTTCTGGCTGCTATGAATCATTGTGTAATGTCAAATTGTCAGTACCTGACAGTACACCACTTGGATCTGCTGCTAAAAGCGTAATCAGATTAGCTAAATTGTTATACAATATAATGAACATGCAGGGAGTGGTGGATTTGTAGTCATTTTTGAATGGCAGGAGGTCTAGTTTTGTGGAATTTTGTGAAGTTTTGCGGATGCAGATTCTGTGTGGGCCTGTCATTAGCATATCTCTCTAACCTCACCCCAGAATACCCTGCTCATCTCCACATGTACGTGATGGAATCTCCTGCTCCATCACACCATGCCTCATTGAGCACTCTTGTTCCATGAGTGATTCACTAACCAAAATACACACAGGCCCGTGGCCGCTGTGCATTGTAGTTCAAGCAAATGAGATTAATCGTTATTGATTAAGCACTGCAGTTGGTTGCACCTGGATCAGCGAAGAGTCCTGGCAGCAGTGTCATAATGCAGCACACTGTTGCTTTCTGGACAGCAAACTCTGCTGTGTCAGAACTACATGGAGGAAGGCAGTTTGAGGTCATCAATGTATGGATAACCCAACTGCTCTATTCCCCTTCTAAGTGCTGGATCTGTGTTCATGTGAGCCTGAAACTGGCAGTAAGAGCGAGATCTGATATGTACATGCACTACAGAGACGTGGATGAATTCTCCAGGCTGTTTTTGATGCATACTCTGCACAAAATCATTTAATCTTTATTTTCAGATCATTTTCTAGTAACAATACTGTATTTAAACACCCTTAAAACAAATAATTTTTTCTTGTTTTAAACAGAAATCTGCAAGAATTTGGTGCGGTTTATGCTTAAGAAAAACTTTGCCAATGGCGTAAGAAAAGTAACTTAAGATCTTAATTTAAGATATTCTGTAAGGTCACAGTTTTGCTGATTAAGGTTGTTTTTACACCTGGCTCATTTGGAGCATTTGTTTCAGAACCTGGTGCATCTTAGTTTGGTTCATTTAGGACACAATCATGCCTGAACAAGACAATGTGTTATATAAAAAGCAGCAGTGTCTGACTTCTATGAGTGAGGATTTTAGTTATCACAGGTGAAAACTAAAGAGTCCCTCTTCATTTTAATGTTTTATAATTGCTCTTCTCCATGCATTGCAATAATGCTGTCCTGACAAAGCCTTGATTCTCACTATAACTGCATAATATATTTCACCGGCCTCTATTAGGTACACCTTGCTAGTACCAGGTTGGACCCCCTTTTGCCCTCAGAACTGCCTTAATTCTTTGTGGTGTTAGGGGGTAACAGTTTAGGACCCAAGGGCCAGATGTTTGAAAGAAGACCCGGAGTCAGAATTATAATAAATTGAAGAAAAGTTTTGCTGAAGTTAGTTTGCAGTTTCATCAGCAGAAGTCAGCTTCAAGACTCAAACAGGAGTTCATAGGCCGCCCCGCTTACAGTTACAAAGATCACAGCAGTTATACCCTTCACCAAGGTCTAAGCTACGTCCTTGCTTCAGGTTGCAGTTTCTGAATGGCTAAGAAATAGATAAACACAGTAATTTGTAACATATATATATATATAATATATATATATATATATATACATATAGTATATATATATATATATATATATATATATATATATATATATATATATATATATATATATATATATATATATATATATATATAGTATGTATATATATATATATATATATATATAGTGTATATATATATATATATATGTATATATATATATATATATGTATATATATATATATATATATATATATATATATATATATATATATATATATATATATATATATATATATATATATATATATATATAACATGAGCAGAAATTGCTAAACAAAAGCTTATTTGATGTGGCAGTATATTCTACAGTAAAAACTGTACCCAAATCTAGTCAATAAAATGTTGTTTTTCATATTTCGCCTGACTGTAACGTTGTTTTTATGAAATATTAGGGCATATAAATGTTAATTTGCAGTTTAATACGTTGCTTATACAAATAGCCTACATTTTATTTCAACATATTTCAGTCGATTTTTACTCATCTCAGTATAGCAATACAGTTTGCTAAAACATCATCATTCTTTCACACACAGAAACGCGTTTAAAATTTAAACTGTCTTTTTGCGAGCTGTGGTAAACAGCGCGCATCTCTGCGGCTGCCGTTCATTCATTCACACAGAAACGCGATTCACTTGAGAAGGAAAAAAAACTTACTACAGTATTCCTCAGCTCAGTCGGATCCTTGCTCCTCGAAATACCCGCACTTCTGAGGTACATTTTCCATTATTATTATTCCTCACAGCGCTGCGAGACGGTGTAAACAAGTAGGCTTACAATGATCTGATTATACTTGTGTTTTCTCGAGCTGATATGGAGGCGTTCACAAGTTTGCAGGATTGCCTCAGTCATTTGCGTTTGAATAGCGTGCGCTCTCCGTGGGTGGAGTCACATTAAAAATAATTAGATGAGAACGACTGACATCTCGCTCTTTTCTTACAGATTACATGAACTGAGAATATTTGTTTTTTTATATAAATTACTTCATTTAAAAGAAGAGAATTCAAGCTTCATGCCTGTGTGTCTGTATGTCTGTTTGACTCATTTTCGGACGCGTTTCAGAATGGACTACACTGACAGAGAGAGGGCAGAACTCGCTTCGTGTTTATTTTTCTTTATTTGGCAAAAAGCACAACACTTTGTTTTTATTGTGAGTATACACAAAAATAATACACATTTAACAGAATCGATTGATGTATGAAACTCCTATGGAAAATCGAAGTCAACAGACTATTTATGAGTCTTTTACACTGATAAAAAAAAAGCGAGCTGGTATCGCCGGCGATACCGCCGACCCCAGGGGGTTAAATACAGAAACTTTCCTTAAGCCTTTATCTGACAGAGTTCTCTTGTGCTGTAAATTACTCATAAATCTTATGATAGTTAGATAATCTCCATGCAGTTTTCACACAATATAAGTTGTTTGCATGCCTTTTTTTGCATAGCATTGCACCATTTCATATATTTTATCTTCAGAAAGATCTTTCTTCCTCCCTATATTGCATGAGAACTTTGACTTGCTTAATAATGTGGAACAACCTCTTTAAGTTGGGTCTCCATTTACCCAAGTAGACCTGGCAAACTATTTAACAAACCTGTCTGAGATTGATACCAGTTATCTAAAACGATATGGAGAAATAATGACTTTCTTTGAAAAAACAAAATCTGAATTTCACATCAGTTTGCCCACTTGCAAAGAAATGAAGTGTCTATAATTTTTATGGTAGGTTAATTTTAACGGATTTGGTTGTGTCCATGTGAAACACAGATTAGTCCTGTGACTTAAAGAAAGTACTTGTACATGGGCAAGACCAAAGAGCTGTCAAAGGACATCAGAGACAAGATTGTAGACCTGCACAAGGCTGGAATGGGTTACATGACCATCAGAAAGAAGCTTGGTGAGAAGGAGACAACTGTTGGTGCCATTATTTGGAAATGGAAGAAATACAAAATGACCATCAATCGCCCTCGGTCTGTAGCTCCATCCAAGATCTCACCTCATGGGGTAAGGATGATCATGAGAAAGGTGAGGGATCAGCCCAGAACTACACAGGAGGAGCTTGTTAATGATCTCACGGCAGTTGGGACCAGAGTCACCAAGCAAACCATTGGTAACACTACGCCACAATGGATTGAAATCTTGCTCAAGAAGGCACATGTAAAGGCCCGTCTGAAGTTTGCCAATGAACATCTAATGATTCCGAGAAGGTTTGGGAGAAAGTGCTGTGTTCAGATGAGACCAAAATTTAGCTCTTTGGCATCAACTCAACTCGTCATGTTTGGAGGAAGAGAAATGCTGACTATGACCCCAAGAACACCATCCCTACAGTCAAGCACGGAGGTGGAAACATTTAGCTCTGGGCCTGTATCTCTGCTAAGGGACAATTGCCGATTTTGCAGGTTTTCCCACTTACAAAACATGTAGAAGTCTGTAATTTTTATCATAGGTACTCTTCAACTGTGAGTGACGGAATCTAAAACAAAAATCCAGAAAATCACATTGTATGATTAAGTAATTAATTTGCATTTTATTGCATGACTAGTATTTGATACATCAGAAAAGCAAAACTTAATATTTGGTACAGAAACCTTTGTTTGCAATTACAGAGATCATACGTTTCCTGTAGTTCTTGACTAGGTTTGCACACACTGCAGCAGGGATTTTGGCCCACTCCTCCATACAGACCTTCTCCAGATCCTTCAGGTTTCAGGGCTGTCGCTGGGCAATACAGACTTTCAGCTCCCTCCAAAAATGTTCTATTGAGTTCAGGTCTGGAGACTGGCTAGGCCACTCCAGGACCTTGAGATGCTTAAGAGCCACTCCTTAGTTGCCCTGGCTGTGTGTTTCGGGTCGTTGTCATGCTGGAAGACCAAGCCACGACCCATCTTCAAGACTCTTACTGAGGGAAGGAGGTTTTTGGCCAAAATCTCGCGATACATGGCCCCATCCATCCTCCCTTCAATACGGTGCAGTCGTCCTGTCCCCTTTGCAGAAAAGCATCCCCAAAGAATGATGTTTCCACCTCCATGCTTCACGGTTGGGATGGTGTTCTTGGGGTTGTACTCATCCTTCTTCCTCCAAACATGGCGAGTGGAGTTTAGACCAAAAAGCTCTATTTTTGTCTCATCAGACCATATGACGTTCTCCCATTCCTCCTCTGGCTCATCCAGATGTTCATTGGCAAACTTCAGACGGGCCTGGACATGCGCTGGCTTGAGCAGGGGGACCTTGCGTGCGCTGCAGGATTTTAATCCATGACGGCGTAGTGTGTTACTAATGGTTTTCTTTGAGACTGTGGTCCCAGCTCTCTTCAGGTCATTGACCAGGTCCTGCCATGTAGTTCTGGGCTGATCCCTCACCTTCCTCATGATCATTGATGCCCCACAAGGTGAGCTCTTGCATGGAACCCCAGACCGAGGGAGATTGACCATCATCTTGAACTTCTTTTATTTTCTAATAATTGCACCAACAGTTGTTGCCTTCTCACCTAGCTGCTTGCCTATTGTCCTGTAGCCCATCCCAGCCTTGTGCAGGTCTACACTATTATCCCTGATGTCCTTACACAGCTCTCTGGTCTTGGCCATTGTGGAGAGGTTGGAGTCTGTTTGATTGAGTGTGTGGACAGGTGTCTTTTATACAGGTAACGAGTTCAAACAGGTGCAGTTAATACAGGTAATGAGTGGAGAACAGGAGGGATTCTTAAAGAAAAACTAACAGGTCTGTGAGAGCCGGAATTCTTACTGGTTGGTAGGTGATATAAATACTTGTCATGTAACAAAATGCAAATTAATTATTTAAAAATCATACAATGTGATTTTCTGGATTTTTGTTTTAGATTCCGCCTCTCACAGTTGAAGTGTACCTATAATAAAAATTGCAGACTTCTACATGCTTTGTAAGTAGGAAAACCTGCAAAATCAGCAGTGTATCAAATACTTGTTCTCCCCACTATATATATATATATATATATATATATATATATATATAATATGTGTATGTATGTGTATGTGTGTGTAAAATTTTATATAAAATATATCAGTTTGAGCGGGAATGACGGCTACATTCGTATAAGAACATGTGCCACAACTCACGGCAGCTCACGTTTGCGTGTTACAACCACAATAAGCTCGCGGAGCAAACTTTTCAATCCATGGTGCAGTGGAAACTGACCAATAGGAGGACAGTTTTAATCTCATGTGACTTGCAACATTTTTGTGCACTTTGAAACGTTGCCATGTGAAAGTGAACCAAACCAAGAAAATGCAACATTGGAACAAATTAAGTCCCTTATTCGAAATGAAGCGAATTATCTACAGGTCTGAAAATGCCCTAAGACTATGTTTTTTGTATTGTCTAAGGTCCTTCTTTGATGTTGATTTCTGGTCATCTTCAAGATAATTTTGTTAGTAAATGATAAATGTCAGATGAATATGAGTGATTTTAAATGAGTCATTTCTGTACATTGCTCCCAGTCGTAATACTGTCTCTCGAGCATCTTCCCTGGCACATTCCTTATGGCGAGAACCATTTTCACTGTGCTCCATAAATCCTCAGCATAATTAAAGGTCTTACAAGGATGTAAACCATGTCATTAATTTAGCCCATATTTGTGTGGTGGTGTCAAGTTCTTGTTTATTGTAAAATTGCAACATATAGTTAAAGTAAAATACAGGCACACTTTATGACATTGCTGGATGTACTATTGTGCCGTAAACTGCAGGATCACATATTAAACTCCAACGCAAGCGTCTCTGCTTAAAGTAGATAGATAAACATTCAAAGTCATTTTCCAGGTCATCCAGATTGGTTTATTCCATATCGTATAACTTTTATGTAATTCATTCCATGTCTTTTTATGGAAACAATTTTCCCTTTTCTGTCAGAACATCCTCCACTTTGGAAAGTGTAACCGTACCACTGACCACGCTGAGCTTTTCATCTCTGATCAGCGGTGGTTTGTCTTTTTGCCAATGTGAGACAAGCCAGACTGCTACTTTGTCTCTCCCACCCTCTCATTCATCAGGGTTGGAAGGAAATAATATCTTTGCTTTCTTTCATATCACCCATTAGACCAAATTACTTTTTTCTGTTATTTTTAAAGTAAATCAACAGCATCTACTTTTCTAGGCTGCAGGCATTTTCAAAAGAAAACTGAAGATACCCTTGACTTAAATTGGCAGATATTCCTGCATGCTGTTGTAGTGATCTCACTTTGATTCCCTGCTGTGCATGCTGGATAATTTTTTTTTTCCCCTTTCGTGTCACTGTGATTAGTTTCGACATCTCGGCTAATTGAAATGATGCTGCCATTAACACCTCTGTGAAGGATGGGATGTTCTAAATCACCGCCTTACATTGAGGACGTGTCATTTTTGCTGTCACACTGCCCATCTGATATTCTACTCTGCTCCGCTGTCATTATTCTCAAAGGCAGGCGCAAAGCAGGGTATATTCGTTTAGTTCACAGGCTATCAGACTCACCCTGCTGCTTCTCTCTCTATATATTCCATCCCCTCCCCTCTCCCCTCAGGGGCCTGAGACCTGGACGGCACCCGGAAGAAGACGATATCGTGCCAGAGCTTGCCAGAAGCATCCACCCCCGAGAGCGACCTGACTGGGAGGAAACCATCAGCGCAATGGTGAGAAGCCAAGTGCTCAGTCTCGCACAAATTCAGTGACTCCCTCCCACACCCTACGTTTACAATTGCAGTAGTAAAGAGAGCAGATAGCATACCCTGAAGCTGTGAAAATTAAAAACTGACTGGTAGGGACAGCCATAATTATTTTATATAAGATCCATATTAGTGCCATAGACTGACATTATTACCTGTCTGTAGGAACATGATCTTGTCAGATGCCTGCAGAGCGATAATGTAGATCTGGTCATTATAGAGCAGACACAAAGCAGAATTATTTATATAATTCATGCATTATGAAATAAATGAATGAATGGACATGAAATGTAGATTTGAGTTTTATTGAGAATTATTTTAGGAAGGAGACTGCAGATTAATATGAGAGGAAACCAGTTGCCTGGGGTAATGGTCAATAATACAGTTTAGTGATCATTATGTAAAACATTCTAAAAACACTGTTACTTTTAATTGCATGCATGCTGAATAAAATTATTCATTTCTATATAAAAAATGTCAAGCATAATGTAGTCAATCATTCATTAATGTAAAATACACCCCGTCATGAAGCAGCTAACACATCATCTGACACTTTTGCAATGAGTGATCAGTGATGACGTACAGTATATCGCAGAATATCCCAGGTTGACCTATTAGAATGGAGTATTCGAGAGCAGTGTAGTAATAGATTACTATTTCACTGCTTTGATGATCTACACCATCTATAACGTTCTTTCCTCAGCCTTTGTTCATTTCAGAATTAGTTCATGATGATTTCACCAGCACTGACATACTTGCATTCAGTGGTGCTGATAAAAAAAAAAAAAACTGTCTCCATAGCAACCTGACTGTTGGCTGATGTTGTTTTGAGCACAAACAGATTAGCGAAGACATATCAAGGGAATCACCATGTATTGCCTCACTCTTATGATACATTAATTTAATGCTCTTAGGTTCAGTGTTATAACATTGTGTGCCAGGGTATTCATTTTAACTCGTTAATTTTACTGTCAAGGTCATCAAGCTCTATTCGCTGTTGTCTCTTCACTGTCGTGACCTAGTTTCACTGTCACTTATAGTGAAGTGAGACTGTGATGATCAACAGACTGGGTGTTACAAATAATGAAACAGAACTAGATTTGGACCAGACCCAGTCTAGCTTTCACACCATGTTTTACACCAGTAGAAACTGGTCTGTTCAGCCGCATGGCATATTTGAAGGCTGCATGGTCAAGATACTTTTAATAATTCTGTGTCTGGCTTCTAAGAGCCACACTTTCAAAGCATTATTCATATTTCATGGGCATTCTGAATCACTAGCTTGTTTTGGTTGGCCTTGCCAGATGACTGTCTCTCATTTGGCAAGGAAATGAAGAGAATTAAATAGAGCATTATAAAGCATACCAGCTTTTAAAAGATTCAGATGCTGGACGCACGCTTAGCCTTTGTAGACAACAGTTCAGGGTCACTCAGTTTTTTGGCATATCTGTTTAACCTGTCTTTGACCCTGTTGTAGCTTTTTCTTTCCTTCCATTACTCAGTAGATCTGTTCTATGGTGCCTACAGGTGCTCAGTGGTGTTAAATTATATTCTTATTTTACTGTGCTGAGCTTTTTAAGGATGACACTGTGTGTGTGAGAGGGATTTGTCTCTCTTGAGCTCTTCTTTGCACAAAGATTTGGGAGGAGACTGTTCATGTCCTGTTAAACTATATTCAAGTGCTTTATCATTTGGGCCAAGCCCCTGCCCATATAATGCATGAGTATTAGTGATTGTATTGTAAAATTCTGAATTTAAAATGTAAAAAAAAATGAAAGAGCTGTCGGGGAGGTGTTAGGTTATCCAAATTTTTTTGTCTTTAGCTGATAACATGCTGATCTCTCTTTCAGGCACGAAGTGCTGAAATTCCAGAGCTGACCTCTGAGCCTCTCATGCGCTCCTGCAGCAGCACTGCCAGCATGAAGGTGAAGAATGTTAAAAAGTAAGTGTCAAACATTTACACACCCAAAGTCACAAAGTTTTCTATATTATCCTCATGTTTCCAATAGCTGAATATTAAACTTACCGATCTGTGATCTTTTCAGACTCTCATTCACCAAGGGTCACTTCCCAAAGTTAGCCGAATGTGCCCACTTCCACTATGAAAATGTTGACTTTGGGACAATACAGGTAAGATCGTAAGTCCTTTAATAACAGTAAACCTGCTTTAACTATAGAGTGGCTCTCAGTGACTGGACTTGAAAGGGACAGTGTTGAAAATGAGACCAAAGGGGAGATTAAATTCTATTGTGCATGTGTGTTAGTGTGCAATAAAATGTCAAGGGTGTGCAGATAACACCAGAGTGCCACAGCTGGGAGAGGAACAGCAGCGTGTCTCTAATGCAAGGCTCCAGGGAATTGAAAAGTGAGGATCAATGTGATATTGCATCCCTCTCAAACCTGCAGCAGCACTCTTGCAGATGACTATTTCCCCTGCTAGGGCTGGGCATCCTCAGCTACTTCACCATACATTACATCTCGATACATGTCACGATTCAGTCATGATGCATCGCTATATCATAATTGTATCTCAACTGAAACTGCGCCAGAAGCATGACAGAAAGACTCTGTGATGTGTGATGGCAAGAGAGTGTATTTGTTGCATCTGTTTCAATCTCTTCACTTTAGTCCAGCATCGTGTCACACTGAGAGACACCGGTTTTAGAGTTTGCACTTATTTAGGTGACGTCCATCTTCACAAAATGTAGGAAATTATATAAACGAATGCATCAAGTTCACAACACTGTTTTTTATATATATATATATATATATATAAAAAAAAAAAAAATATATATATATATATATATATATATATATATATATATATATATATATATATATATATATATATATATATATATATATATATATATATATATATATACACACACACACACACACACACACACACACACACACACACACACACACACACACACACACACACACACACACACACACACACACACACACACACACACACACACACAGAGTGCCTCAGTACATCCCAGATGCTACATTGGATTGATAAGAGCAACATCTTGAACTTTTCAGCATGTTCCTCAATTCATTCCTTAACAATGTGTGGTGTGGGAGGGTGCATTATCCTGCTGAAAGAGGCCACTTCCACCAGGCAACATCTTTGTCTTTAAGGGCTGTACTTGGTCTGCAACAATGTTTTGGTAGGAGGCACATGTCTAATTTACGTCCACGTAAATGGCCAGACCCACGGTTTCTCAGCAGAACATTGCACAGAGCATCACACTCCTAAAAAAAAAAAAACAAATACTATGGAAGCCAATGGGGTACATCAACTGTCTGGTTACTGGCATTCTTCAAAATATCTTCCTTTGTGTTCAGCAGAAGAAATAAATTCATACAGATTTGAAATAGAATTTTAATTTTGAAGTGAACTAATCTTTTAATATGTGGACTTGTTAGGAGATGATCAATGATATTTGCTTCACCTGTGAATGGGCATAATGATTTGGCTCATCAGTGTGTATATTTTTCAGAGTCAGAAAGTCACACTGATGTAAGTTTAGTAATTGCTAAACGCTAATAGACCAAAATTTGGCCTCATTTTTAATTTTGTGTTTTTGTGGTATTTTGGGGAAATACTTTGAGGTTTGCTTGGTTAGAGCGGGGTTTCCCAACCTGCGGCTCGTTACCCCCATCAGGGCTGTCTGAGGGGTTGAAGAGTGTATTTGATTTTAGAGAAGCTAATGATTTTACTCATCACATTTAAATAATCCAGGCTAATAAACAGATGTGTCTCATAGATGATAAAAATAAGGGTGTTTTTTTCCCCCCCAGTGTAAGTTTCCATTTAAAAGCAGTTTAAACTAAAACTAAACTAAAAATGTATTTCAGGTCACTTGCGTTCTGTTCAATTCTGTTTAGCTCCATCTAGCTGCAAGAACCATGACAAAATATCAAACTGAATACAAATTCTTATTGTTCTACGAACTTGCGATTATAAAAACAAATGGACATGACAGAGTGAAAGTCTGCAGTCTTTATATTTAGCCATTCATAAAATCACTACGTATTTAACACAGAAAAAATGCAAGCATGGGGTTTCTGGTAAAGATGTTTTGCAATTTAATAGAATGAGCTAAATTTCTAATAATACTTCTGTCTACATTTTCCAACTGCCTATCTACACATAAGTTTACTTTAAAGGTTTGGTTGTGAAGCATATGACTTGTGAAACACATGACTCGTGATTCATATGACTTGTGTCCCCTGAGAAAAAGGGTGGGAACCACTAGGTTAGAGAAGTGTGACAGCTTGGGTCAGAACTGTGCATGACTTTCGGTGTGAGGCAGTAACAGAGCTCAACAATCTAGAGGGGATTAGAGTGCATTCACAATGACACGTTCTCCCTTTCAAAAACAGATAGACATGGTGTTTTTAAAGAACTATTTTTAACCGGACTACATTTTAGAACATGACGCTTATGGTGCTAGATGTCAAAAAAAGCAGCAGCGAGCCCATAATGCCCGATATGCACATTCCTACTTGCGGCATCTTTTGATGTGGGAAAGAAAACTTTAGCCTACTTATCTGTACTGAATAAATTTGGCTTCTTCACAGTGTTGTTCCCTTTCACATATTTTACATTTCTCATTATAAACTGTATCAAGGCTCAGTGAAAGACTAAAAGGACTGGTGGGAATGCTGAATAGCGCCTTGTTGTGTAGGGGCAGGAGGTGGGGTGGTGCGACAGTGTCGGAGATCTCTGTGTCTCTGTGTTTGGGATTAAGGGTATAATGGAGCGCTCACAGAATGAGAAAATAGATTGGCATGGTGTCGAGGGCCAGACAATTGGGAGGGAGTGAAGCAGTGGTTTCTTCAGGGGGCCTTCACACTGAATAGTAATCCTGCTTTTGGAGGAATTGCCCTGGGAAAGCCGAAATATGAGACAGCTATTTTGCATTCACATGTTGCAGCGTCGACATTTCTTCATTGCTGTTTATAGATTATTGTCGTTCTAGGATTGTGTAAACCATCTAGGTGCAGCCGATTGTAGCCTGCACTGGCGTCCAGTAGAGGGCGGCAGCTCCTTTCTTTCTCTTATCGGACCAGTTCGCAGTCAGTGCAGCAGGGTACCATGGCGACAATGAAGAACATCAATAATTCTCTTTACTCTGCCACATAATCATGGTTTATGCACAAAACACAATTCAATCCGGAGAAGTCCTTTACAGCCCAGAATTGAATGAGCCTGCAGTTGTACAGCAGCTGCTGCTGGCATGGATACTTTAGCTATGTTTGTGGAGTTCCTTCCAGAAGCATGTCATCCTTTTGCTGGTGATTTATGAATGGTTTGTAATTACAGGCAGATCACTGACTGATACTCCCAAAAGAGCAGCAGAATGACTGGGTTTCTCTGCATTCAGAAATGGCTCCAGAGAAACACTGTTGTCCTCAAATCTTTTTACTGTGTTAGCCATGAACTTGATTTAGTCAATTAAGGATGCACAATATATTATTACCATATAGGTATCAGTGATTATCATTAAAAATGTATCGGTATCTGCTGATTTGAGATTTTTTTGTGCGTGCTCATTTTCCTTATTTTTACATTGAGTATGACAAATTAATTTAAACATAATAATAATAAGGGGATGCACAATATACACTACTATTGAAAAGTTTGGTGTTGGTAAGATTTTTGATTTTGAAAGAAATCTTGATTGCTAATATGTATTTGATCAGAACTACAGTAAAGACAGTAATATTGTGAAATATCATTGCAATTACAAATACTTGAAAACAGAAAACAGCCATTACTCCAATCTTCAGTGTCACATGATCATTCAGAAATCATTCTAATTGGCTAAAGAAACTTTTTGGTAACACTTTACAATGAGGTTTCATTAATTAACATTAGTTAACTACTTTAACATGAACTAAGAATGAACAATACTTCTACATCATTTATTAATCTTAATGTTAATTACTAGTACATTATTAAAATCAAAGTTGTATTTGTTAACATAAGTTAACACTGTGAACTAGCAATGAATGACTATTTTTATTAACCAACATTAACAAAGGTTAATAAATACTGTAATGTACTGTAAATGTATTGCTTATTGTTAGAACATATTAGCTAATACATTAACTAATGTTAACGAATGAGACCTTATTGTAAATTGTAAATTCATCTTTGATGAATAGAAATCATTAATTTGAAATGAAAATCATTTGTAACTAAATGTCTTTACTGCCATTGTTGTAACTAGGGCCTGAAACAAACTTTTTTCTACACCTACCAATGGCTGGTGACTAAACATTTACCTGCCATAAATATTTTTTACCGGCCATGAAACTGTTTTTGCAAAAACCGGCAGTAATGACACCAACATTTTAGATACCAGTGAAAATTCACAATTCTGTATTCCAATTTCAATACCACAGCTGAAACTACTAGCCTAACTAATATAAATGTAAAACATTATTAAAGACATAGTAAACAGTCAGTAATAAAATAAAAACAAGCTAAAGCACAAATACAATGTAACAAATTCTTATTCAGGTTTTTCAGGTAGTCTTTAGGTACTGAAATTTAATAAAGCAAGCAAATGTAAAATAACACTGCATAGTCTTCACTTTAAAAATTAAACATCATTATTAAATCATTCTTATTAAAGTTACAAAAGTTATTCAGTCAAGAGCAGTGGGGGATTTTTTTTCTTTGTTGTTTGATGAACATTAAAAACAGACAGCAGCAGGAGTATTAGGCTGCTGTCACTTTAAGAGCAAATGCACAAATCTAAAACTGATACGGTACACATGCATTTACTTTCTCAACTGTTCACATTCCTTTAGGACATAACCGACTGTTTACTAGGGTAGTCGCTATTTTTTATATTTTTTTTGTGAATTTTTCCGCTCAAGTGCAAGACGACGTGAAAAAGTGCTCATTTTAGTATTCGCTTCCTGGGTGCGCTTCGTATGTGTGCACAAAACTTTCCACACAGCGCGTGAATAACGCATCATCTTGTGCTTGAATATTTAAATTGTCAAGGCTTAAACTTTTGTGACGATGCTGCGCTGACCCGTCTACTGTTCCGAGCATTGGTTCCGTTAGTTCACGTTCATGCATTTGTTAGAATTCATAAAAATGTTACAGGCCAACTGGCGAGTGACCCCATTTCATATACCCCCCAACGCTGATTTTTACTCTCATTTGGCTCTTGGAGAGTGTTCATTTTAGGCCCAGGTTGTACCATTGTTAAAGCTGTTGCCCATATTAATGTGTGCCACTATGGGAGGGGTTCATGCCCCCCACAGCAAAACATTTAGCAATAATCGCTGCATTGCTCACGTGGCATTGACCCTTTTGCTTGTAGCATCACTCATTGATTTTACTGTTACATTGCTGTACATGGTCATTTGACATTGCTTTTAGTAAAACATGGTTTAGATTTTCTTGAATGCTTTTTTATTTTTGTACCCTCCTCTGCCTGTTGCATGACATTTAAACAATTGTGGTTTAAAGCTCTGGAGGTGACTTTGCATTTGATGTCTTAATTGTGTTGTTGGATACGGCCGCCAATTGTATATTGGTTTATTTTCTTGCACACAATGGAGGGCTTGTCTTCTGGCTTCATTCATGGCCTTTGCTCAGCCTTGTATTGCAGCCGTGTGGTAACTGGCACCGACTGCTAACCACAGCCAGTGGAAGACAAAAGTGCAACTTAAATTCAATTACAGACATGTCTTAAGTTTATCAGCTGCTTGGAAATGTGTGTGGATGACACGTGTATGTTGTACCAGTGTTCTGAGACTGGTACCGGAGGAAATAGTTTTCATAGGCACCCCTCCCTGCTGGTGAATGAGTGAGGGCAGTGGCTGTGTTTTTAGTGTCCCACTGTCCCTTCCCCCATTTTCTGCTCCAGGCTTATATAGCTACTCTGTATCCTCTCTGGATATACGACCCCCTCGACCCAGAGCTTTTGTCGGGTCGTGCCTGTGCCAGGAAATGTGCCCATTGCCCAGTATTTGCTGTGGTCCGTCGTGCATCTCTTTATGCTTGCTTGTCTCAAATTGGTTCCACCTGCTCCTGTTTTAAAATATTAAAGTCTTTCATATTTTAGCTAGGAGTGCATGGCATATTTGTCCTATATAAGTCATTGACTGATTTGTTTAAATATTAGTATTTGATATTTGTGTAGACTTATTTCCACCTGTTTGCATTTAAATTACATTTTTCTTCATCTAACACTTAGTTTAGTATTAAAAATTAATATCCATTTTTCATACTGTGCATTTATAATGCCTAAATTTACTTTTAGTTTTTATTTATTTATGCAAAATTGTACTATTGGCTAATATCACTTATTGGTCATAAGTTGAAAATTATTATTCAGTTAAATACAGTATCTGCCAGAATTACTTTAAGGGCTAAAAAGTCCCTTGCTGGAAGAAATCTGGTCATACTTGCTAGTCAAGGAATCTAAGCTGTTTTCTGCAACAATGTTAACTAGCTTAGCCAGGTGCATGTCAACCGGCTGATCAGCCACCAAAACCAGCTAGGACCGGGTGAAGACTAGTTTTGTCTAGCTAGACACATGTAAAACCAGCTACCATCAGAAGATGGATTTTTCAACAGACATGAAACTTTTTTCTCTCTCATCCTCTTAAATTTTGTCACCAACGTGTTATGATACATCAATCTTGTGTGCTTCTCAACAGCAGGGCTCATCCTGTGCTATTCTCGGCTCTGTCTCAGGCTGTTTGAATTGCCGTCCACAGCCTTACTATTATTATTTACCCTCTGTCTCTCCAGCAATCTATCTTCACATCTCTTAGTCATTTTATTGCCTGTGGAGAAAGTCAAATGCTCTTACCCTTCAGCTGGTGCACATGACACATTTATTCCTCAGCTATTAGCCAGCCTGGAGCAGAGATGCTGCCTCTAACCCACAGGTCAGACAGGCCAGTATGGCTGCTGTCACTGTTCAGCCATCACATTGACATGAACACTTGCTTGTGCCCTCAATGTAAATCAGAATTGGAGTCACGTAGTGTAACAGCAAGTCCAGAGCACGACACTCTTTATCAAATCAGCTAGTTTAATAAGGAGTGGGTGGTAGTTGTGTTTGCTACTAAGGGCTCTTGAATGAACAGAATACTAAAACAAAAACATGATCCTCTCTGCTTGTTTTTTATTCCCACCACAGACCATGAACAATTGGATTCTCATCCTGCTTTGGACTGGTCAACTGTTTATTTTTAGGGCAATACTGATGTGTTGATCAGCACCATCTGGTGCTAATGGGCAAGTTATAGGAAATAGCATCTGCTTTGTTAACATTGCTTTCCAGATTTATGAGACGGAAAATATTTTGTTTAATTCTGCTTTCTAGGTGACTGAGTATCTATATTTTGTGTTCCAGCATAAAACTAATCTGTTCCAGGAGTTCATTTCTACACATGAATACTCCACCAGTTTAGTTCTTCATTGTTTAATGCATGGCTCTCTTTCCGATTTCTTCAGTGTCTGATTATACTCTCTTTTGTTTTATTTATTTCACCAGGCTCTTTATGCATGTTGGCACACCTAGCCCTATCCTGTAGAATGGTAAATTGATTGCTTGCCACATCATGAGTACATACCAGTCTTCCAATAGTGCACTGGTGAAATAGACTTCACAGGGTATTCAGCCATTTTAAGTGAGAATCTCTTATGCAGTAATATAGTGAAACATTTTTACTATTTAAAATGACTGCTTTATATTTTAACATAATTTATTGATGTAATAGCAAAGCTGAATTTTCATTTTTTATATATATATATATATATATATATATATATATATATATATATATATATATATATATATATATATATATACTCCAAATGTACAGGTTTTGCCAAGTAAAGTGAACTTCTACAGATATTCCTTGCTTAAGGTCATTGCACACTGCACATTGAGTCCGAAATTCTCGTCCGAAATGTTTGCACACGTTAAAAACATAAATACGACCTCACGTTGTGTCAATCCCTCCGAAACTTTTGTCCGTCATAAAAAAATTTGGATCGGGTTTGATTTTCGGTGATCATCCGTAGCAAGCATTTTGAGAGGTGTTTTGTCAATTTAGAGCCACCGTACAAGCGGAGGTGGAACTCTCCTTCCTCTCTACGCAATCTCAGGATTGGATGTACACTTTTTAAAAAGAGAGAGGACAACAAAATCATCCTCACTGCTTTAAGACTGCTTTACTTGTTGTATTGGTTTGCTTTTTATTTTTATTTTTATTTTATTTCATTATTATTATTTTATTTTACCCCGCAACTGATTAATTAATATGCATCTGACTCGTTGTGCAAGGTTTCTGTGCGTGACAAATTTTTAGGATGACGAATACGGAAAAACGCATACGAAAATTTCGGACTCAGTGTGCATCTGTGCAAGGACCGTTTGTGTAGGAAACGGTAAACTGAATAAAGACCCTGCAAAACGGAAAGCAGCTTGTGATCTAATATTTGGCAAGCTCTCCGATGTGAGATTTTGCATTAAAATGTATTACTTTTGCAAGCTGGGCTTTTTAGAACTTTTTTTATATATCAGTTGCCAAGTCAGCATTATGGATGCACAAACCCCAAAGAGTTGTGCACAGTCAAGGCATGACATCCCATGTGGCTTGCCCCTCTCTCCATCAGAGCATCTCAGACTGCAGTTTGCGTATGTGCCCCAGTTTGCGTATGTGTACATGTGTGGCCACATAAATCATGTCAGTCAGTTGACCCCATGTATGCTTGTTAATGACAAAATGCCTCAGCTGGTATTGTGGGGTAGAGATTCAGGAGGAACTGGCCTGTGAAATAGTCCTTGGAGACTGCCCTTCCAATCTCCCTCTAGCCCTGCCTTGTGCCCTCTACTCATTAACAATGCTGATTCAGGAATCAAACTGCTCTTACAAATGACAGCAGTCCCAGAAGAGGACATTTTACAGAAGAATATCTCTGTTAAGCACCAGACTACCCCATTCACTCCATTCAGTCCCTCTACTGCTAAATAGCTACGTGTAGACACTGTGCAGTGTTCTAATAGCATCTGCTCTTGTACTGCTGTGGACCTTGTTTGGGGAAAACATGCTGTAAGATCTCTTTGGGATGTTTACTAGCTGCTGAGCTGGCTTTGTTATCGATCTGTGCAGTACAATGTGTTTTCAGTGTGCAAGCACCTTTATATGTCTGAGGCTGAGCTGACAAACTAGCCTAAATCATTAACAGTGCGGGACTGAGGCTGTTTAGTACACACAGGGGCGCAACTGCACATTTACTGAGGGGTGTGCATTATTCAAGATCAGTGATGGCATCACCCTGTATATTCCATCCCCTAACACTAACCCTCTCAGAAAATATTCTGATATCATATTTGACTGCACGCTGCAAGACATAATGCGCTCGTCTGCATTAACAGAAGATGAGGCCAAAAGCCCAATGACTAGTTTGTGCTTGGAGGGATGCAAAACTATCAGGGGTGAACAAATAATTAGATGTGACCCCCTCCCCCCATTTTTGATACCATAGCAAAAAAAAAAAAGGTATGAATTATTATTATTTTTATTTTTTTTCAAACGCATGTAATATTGCTTGCTTTTTCATTAAGCAGTTTTGGAGGGATTTGTGTTTTTTTATTTTTTTATTTACTTGAAATAAATATTGTTATTTTGTACTTTCTATTCATCAAAGAATCCTGAACAAATGTGTCAGTTTCCACAATAAAATATTAAGCAGCACAATGGTTTTCAACCTAACGGTTAAATGTTTCTTGAGTGCTGAATTAGCATATTAGAATGATTTTTTTTAAGGATCATGTGGCATTGAAGACTGAACTAATGGCTGCTGAAAATTCAGCTTTACCACCACAGGAATAATAATTATGTGAAATAATATTAAAATAGAAGCCAATTATTTAAAATGTTCACAATGTTTCAAAATGTTACTGTTTTGCAAATAAATGTAGCCTTATAAAAACTTATAATGACTTTGAAAAACATTTAAAACAAAATCTTATAGACCCCAATCTTTTGAATGGTAGTGCATATATAAGAAAGAAAAAAATGGGTTATGATTGGTCATCCAACAATAATTTATAGTTCTAGTCTGTTACATTCTTCTGTGTGTTTTAATCTTATCAACTTTAATCTTTCATCCACGTTAAACCCTTTCAAAGCTACCTTGCTTAGTTATGTCATCCTCAGAGGCACTGCTTTATCTTGGTCCCTCCTCTGCAATGGAGCACTCCACTAATGCCCACAGGGCAACGCACTCAAAAACACAACCACTCTGCCGCCCGACAAAAATACCACTCGTTCCACCCCCCTTGGGTTGGAGAGCGTGTGGGAAGACCACTTTATACGCACAGACCTGCTCTTACCTCTGCAGCCCCGCCCTATCCACAGAAAATATTTCAGCACAGTAATATTTTGTTTGTATTATCACTCTACAATGTGAAATTTATTCATCTGGCTTTCCTTGATTTCCTTGAATGTCCTCTCAAAGCGTGATTTGTGGAATCATGTAAGGGATTTACCCTGGCAAAGCTGGCAGGATGCCCAGCTTCTGTTCAGGCAAATCTGGATGAACTAGGTCACTAGTGGATTTTAATTGTATAATATTTATAGCTGTTCAGAGAGAGAGAGTCTTATTTTAATGTATGATCCAGTGGATGATGCTATGTCCCTAAGTATTTTTTGTGTCTTCTGTCTTGAACATTTCAGCTCAAGGTTTGGGACTAATGGGTTAGTGTTATTGTTCCCATCAGCCAATCAGCATTATGATGCCATCCTGTGACTCCAAAGTGATTAGTCACATGACGTGTAGTTGACTGACTAAAAAAGTGATATAAAGAACCAGTGTATATTTAGGCCGGTTTAGGGTTATCTTTTGTAGACACTAATCAGACATGTTTCTTAGCAACAAGTGTACACTAATCACACCCCTTTACTGATATATACAGATTCAACAAATACATAGGCAAAATTACTATGAGATTTTATTGCATAGATCTATTAGATTATGCATAATAGCAGGCAGTTTTGAAGTCTAATGTAAATTGCCTTGCAATTTGTTGCAAATGCTGTACTTTGATGTCAGTTCATAATGCTTTAAAGGGAATGAATCTGAAGATATTATCTTTGTAATCTTGCAAATGTTGTATTATACATGGTCCTTTTGAGCTTTGATGAAATTCACAGATACAGAACCTGTTTTTGTGGTCCTCTCAGAGAGGGTTTTAGCATGCTGGCTGTTTAATTGTGTGGTGAAACGTGACTGAAATAGCACCCAGATTTTGTTATATAATATATTACCGATAATTTTAAGATTATGAAACAATTCTTAACTAGCTCAATTTCAACATTTATATGCTGCGATAGATGTTAAAAACAAATGTTATAGAATAAATAAGCTATTCAATCTCACTAATTGACTAATCCTGTCCCATCCATAGTGAATTCCTCTGTTTAAGGAATGTGTATTTTCCACACTCAGCCTCTGGATTTGTTTTGGAACTGGATGCTTGAGGGTGTTAAATCTTCCGCTGGAATGTGTCCACTCTAAAGAATGCTCTTTTGCAGCTCATCCAGACACATTCGTGAGTAACTGAATAATCATACGACTTGGCATTTCTTTATTCAATGGAATCACAATTCTGGCCCTTTAAAGGTCATCGTTCTATAACTTTGCAGGAGAATGATTTGTTTGTTAACTTGCATCATATGTGTTTCTAATCTTGCTGGAACACACTCTTGTTATTATAGCTAATGGTACGTCATATGTCATAGTTTTAAGCCAAGGCATTTTTAAAGTCTCTAAGCTGTCATATTTGTTTTGGTCTGCATGACCTCTTCCACCTCCATGAAATAATCCAAACACATCTGATACCAGCCAGCCTCCCTCCTCAAACTCACATATTCACACTGAAGCAGCCATGTGTTTCTGAGCGAGTGGGACTCCAGGGAAGGATTTCTCATTTCTGCAGGTCGAATAGCAGGACTCTTGGATCTCTCTCACGTTCCGTGTGGTTGACTGCCGCATTTCACAACACTCCTCCAGGAAAATCTTTTTAATCACCCTCAGATGTGCTGTGATGGCACAAGTGATGTAATTTGGAGTGACCCGTTGCTTTTTTCTGTCCCCTGCACTGATTTATGGCTGAAAGTTGTGCAAATATGTATCTGTGTGCTTGTCTTTGTACTTCTGTCACAGTCACTGCCTCAGGCCACGTCTTATCATCATCATTAGACCTTGAACTAGAAGTCAGGTTAAACTTTCAAAATCAACAAATAGGTAATTACAATTGCATGTACTTTAAAAGTTTGATTTCAGTCAGACTAAAGCAATCATTTTAAAATGTGCCTTTTATATAATGATACCATTTAAACATTTGTGTAAGATTAAACAAAAAGAGATTCTTTTATTGATCAAGGATGCATTAAATTAAATTTTGAAAAAATGTTTAATAAATTTAATAAATGCTGTTCATTAAACTTTCTATTCATCAAGGAATCCTGAAAAATGTATCACTATTTCCACAAAAATGTTAAGCAGCACAACTGTTTTTATCATTGATAATATTAATTATTACATTATAATAATTATAATTAATATAACATTATACTATTATTATTCTCATTATTAAGAAATGTTACATGAGCACCAAATCAGCATATTAGAATGATTTCTGAAGGATCATATGACACTGAAGAGTAATGATGCTGAAAAATCAGCTTTGCCATCATAGGAATAAATTACATTTTAAAATATATATTTAAATAAAAAAGTTATTTTCATTTGTAATATTTCACAGTATTACTGTTTTTAATGTTTTTGATTAAATAAATGCAGCCTTGGTGAGCATCCAAGTCTTGAGACTTCTTTCCAAAACTTTTGATAGGTACTGTAGTTGACTGGTTGGTGGTAAGAAAATGTTGAATAATAAGCCTGGTCTAACAAATCTTTGGGGTATGGATGCTAGTGTAGCCCTAAAATCAGTTACTGTAGCTGACAGATATTCAACAAATAGGCTAAATAGCTATAACTTTTCATTACACAAAACTACCATAATTCTCATGAACAAGCATTTAAATTGTGTATAAAAAAAGGGAACATTGCTCACAGCAGACTGACAGTAATGTTTAATGTACTGTTGACATGTTATATTTCATTCAAAAGCAATGCTTTTATGGCTGAAACCCAGGCTTATTATTCAACATTTTCTTACCACCAACCAGAATGGGGTGTATTAAGAGATACAAATACTAGCACACTGAAATCAAGTCGTATGTCTAAATCCACTCCCTTTAACCACCTTTAAAATATTGTCATTAACTCACCATCATGTCTAAACATATAGCCATTTCTTTCCTTACCTTTGTTTTTTTAACAACTATCCCTTTTAAAAAGTTACATTTAATTGCTCAACCTCACCATTCGAATAGTAATTTGTTGGAGTAGTCAACTATCCTAACCTGTCCTTATTGTCTTCATCAATGAACACGATAATTAGGTCATTAAAAATGGCCGTGAACGGAAAGCGCCCCCTGCCAAAGTACGAGACATATGGAGGCTCTTTGTTTCCGTTCTTTGTCTTTTGTGCTACTACAATAGTGTGATTATTAGACAATACAGCCTCAAGCAGCCATTGTCGTTCATGAATGATTCTCCAGACATTCTCAATGCAGCACTAACATTTGTCTCTGTCCCTTCTGTTTCTCTTGCTCTGGACTGCACTGGTCCCAGAGGATCAGGACAGAGAGTGAAGGGCACATGCTGGAGAACCGCTCTGTGCTCCTACAAGGGCAACCCCCTCTTCACAGCTCTACCCACTGTTTCTTTTGGCTCACTGGCCCTGTGCTTTGTCCCAGGGACTGTACCACTGAGAGCTAGCGAATGGGGGAGGCGCTGGGGGTTGGGAACGGGGGGGGAGACCAATAGAGTCTGGAGAAAACGAGAGCGTGTGGTGAAAGGACACCACAACAAATGCAAAGGGAGAACTGCTTTTTTCATCATACTTTCTTCTGTGTTCTCCAGACCACTTTTGGCCAGCAAACTAAGTGAGTGAATTTCAGATAACATGGAGTAAGAAGGAGTAAGAAGGATCTCATCACAAATTAGGAAAACCAAACTGCAATGAAGTCCCTGAAAACAACTGGATTTCTGCAAAAAGTCGACCAGCCAGCACTTCACTCTGTGTAAGTTTGCAGGAAAGCACCAAAGGGGGGACCTCAACCCTTGTGCTTCACAACAACTCAGCCGGGACGGCACTCCGGAGGGGGTGGGAAACTCAACTGACATCTGTGTTCTGCCGAGTGGATTTGTGCTGAACAAAAAGAACCGGTTTTACTTTCACGCATGCTTGACTAATGGAAGTCGAAGGTGGGAATCCTTGAATGTTTAGGAGTACGGCATCTGAATTGAGCTTCCAGCGTGCAGCCGGAATCTTGGGGTGAACAAAAGATGCTGCGTTAATGAACGCAAACGGGATGTTGTGCCTCTGTAAGTCGTCTTTGCCCTTTTTGCTCACCGCTTGTTTTATTTTCCCACCCTTTTATTTTGCTCTTGGTCATACCTTCACTTTAATCTCACTTGATTCACACTTAAAGGCTGCAGATGTGCTTTTAAGAGACACCTAATGTCTTCAAGTCTCACCAGGGCCATTGACATCATGCTTTGTACTTCAGGTCAGTGCTGCGTAACCATGCGCTATGGATCCACTAAATGGATTTTCTGTAACCGCTCTTGCGGGGAGCTCAGTACCTCCTGAGCACCCAGAGTACTTTAATATCTTTCATGCCTGTGAGTGCTTGTAAATGATTAGCTGAAGAATCCCCATAAAGTGTAGATGCTTTCCTTAAGGTCTCAGTCAAACAATAGTTCAGTTGAACGTTCTGTTCCAACAAGGATTGCTGACCACTTCTGCGAATGCATTTGTTTGTGTGTCCCATGGGACTTCATGTTAAAAACCCTTTGTGGTCACTGCTAAAGTATATTTCCCTAACTGTTTAGGTTATGGAAGCCCATCTGAGTTCATTTTCCTGGCACTTGTGGTGGGGATACCTCTCTTTCTCTCAGCGCTGGCAAGCTGTTCAAGAGAGTTTTAAACTGTGCTGTGAATAACTGGGTCATTACTTCTCATGTTACCCAGGGTTTTCTGAAGAGCTGCACTGCTTACCGGACCTTACTGAAGCACGCGGCTTCCAAATTTCACGTACACCTGGTTGTGCTTCTCTCTAATCTTTTCCCACTCTTCTCAAATAGACCTTGCTGGTCAGAGGTCTGTTTCTTTGCTCGCGTCAGAGCAGCAGCGTTAGATTTCACTTTTCACTTGTAAGGATGTGGAATGAACAGAAGTCTCAGACCGTGGCTCAGTCGGGCCTTCATGTGGTATTGTTAAGATGTCTAAAGTTTCACTTGCGCACACACTGAGACAGATATTTAATACTTCACAGCTCTCTGTAACCCTGCCTTCTTTAAGAGCATAATCCCTCCCTCTAAAGAGTGCAGTGCCACTGAGCTTTCACTCATCGTGACAGGAATACAACCTAACGGCTGCTTTCTGAACTAGAGTGTAATTAACACTGCCACACACTCGTATAGGTGAGATTTGACTGCAGATTTCAGGATTCACACAATCTTTTTCTAATTTAAAGGAACATTTGGTACTTTTTTATATGGTTACAGCCTTCAGGTACAAAACGAAGACTGTCAAAGGACTGCATAGTGTTGTTTAAACAAAAACTAGGTGAGTGGACAGTGCTAAAAGACTGCAAGTATACAGGTGTAAGATTGGTCTAAAACATTTCGTGTTTTGATCAGAAACGCATGTGACCACATTTGTAGTGTAAGTGCTAATATGCCCTAATGTTTCCCGAACAATAGCACAGGATCCAATATGTAATCATTCCACCAAACCAAGGGTTTACAATCTTGGCAGTGTCTGTTTACACTAAGTGTAAATAGCCAACCTTTTCATTGACACTGTCTTACCTGACAACTTGTGATCAGATCATCAGAAATGGATGTTAATATCAGTTTTATACATAAACACAAAGTGGTTAGGGGGTTGTTTTTATTTTTGCTCTTCTATTAAAGCTATTTAACTAGATGGATGGAGATAGAGAGACACTTTATTGATCTCATGGTAAATTGTGTGTAAATAAATTATTTATCAGTGGATCCACCTGGATGCAACCTTTTATACACTCTATCAAGATTTACAGCTCAATGCTTTTGCTACCAGCTGAAGTCCAAGTAGCTGCTGTCAAAGCTCTTATTGAAAAGATTTTTGCTGTTCTGCTCCTCTTTAAATGAGTTTATGATGTTAGTCCAGTATAGAGGCTTTTTGCATGATGATGTTTATTTTTATGTGGGAGTGTGACTAGCTGCACTTGACAGAAATATAGTCGCCCTTTGTTTTTGGCAAAACAAAGATTTGTATTTATTTATTCAATGTTTGTGTGTCTCTCGCTGAGGTCATCACCTATCTCACAGTATGAACAAACTCAAATGAGTCACAGCAGAATTTTTTTCACTCACGCAACACAACAGTCAGTGTGTGAACACCCTGAGATGATGTAATGGGTAATATTTGAGTCAATTTACTTGGAGCAGGGTAAGAGGACTTTTTTTATGAATGATATGTAGTTATGGTACATTTCTTCGATGTTCCCTCGCAAACATGGATCTGGGACTATTTTGAAACGCATCAAGAAAGAGTTATTTTGTTATGTACAGCATTTGAGACAACAAACAGATCCATTGTGTGTGTAATTACTCTTAGGCTGGGCATACACTTTGCGAGTTTAGACACTCGGGAGCTTGTGAGCCATTGCACACATTATGAGTCAGTTAACCTGGTAATCATGTCAAAGATTTGGCGCTAAACACACAGATTGGAGTTTTCAATGTTGCTGCTATAGCTTTGGATGGATAAAAAATAAAAAGATGACTGTACAAATGATTAGGTAAATCATTATAGTGCACACTATAGAGTTTCTAGTAGCCTATATGTGATGTGATAGTACACTGGTCAGTTTTAAATGTTTAAAAAGTCCCCTCACTTAATGTGAGCCTCAACCATACATGCATCAATGATTGACACAATGTCGCCTGAGAGAAAAAAAAATGCTTACGAGCAAAAAAAAACAGTTTACACTCGGCATGTATAGGGAGTCCATTTATATCAACACACACCATATGGTAACACTTTAGTTTAGGGTCCAATTATCTCTACTAAGTAGTTGCTTATTAGCATGCATATTGCTAGGATATTGGCTGTTTACTTATAAGCATAATTATAAGTTTCATCAATGAATACAAGCAGTCAATATGAACTCCCTATTTATTTTTTCTGCTCCAAGCAATGCACTTCCTGAATGTAGTAAACATCAAACAAAACTTAAGTCTGAACACATCAGACGACAGGACCATTTATAACAAACACTAGTAAATACTAAAAGTTCATGAAACTGTCAAGTGTACTTAAGTTACAATAAGGCTCATACACACTCGCACGCACACACACACTCGCACTTGACTCGCTCACACGCACACACACACACTCACACACGCATGCACACACTCCAGCTCACACACTGGAAATTTTTTTAATAGGGGGTGCTTTTTTTTTTATTACTCTCATTTGTTTAGCCTCTCTCCCATTTTACGCTAGCGTGAGTAGCATGTTTGTGACGAATGAAATCGGAGAAACGTCAGTTGGGTATAATCGATTGTGGTCTATTTCTGCATCGATGCAGAATCGTCCACAACACAGTGCAACGATTAATTTCATCACCCCTAAAAAGTCTTAGTTAATAGTGAGAATTGGACCCTAATCTAAAGTGTGACTGACCATATAAAACACACACCATGTTGATAAAAATAATCTAATGTAACAATTGTTGTTTTTGATGTCTGTGAATTAATATGAAGTCCTTAAAAGCTGCATACATAAGACTAAATTCAAGCTTACATGTATATACTGCATTTTTATATTAATTTCACTTTTATTTCACATTTATCACTAAAAGCTATGATGGACTGAAGAAATGTAAACAGAGTGACTTTAAATGCATGGCTCAGTCTGTGATCCGTCTGTCACTGGATTCACCGTTTCAGCGCTCTTATATTTATTATTTATAATATGTGGACAATATGCTCAGCTGATGACAAATCATTTAACACATCTTCAAACCCGGGGAACAATCTCTGCACCTTACTACAGAGACACGTTGCTGCTAGTCATTTTTTCACCAATATCAAAAAAGCTTCTCATAATAGGAACAGAATGTGATGCCTTAAGTGTTTTCAGCTGTCACTAAAACAAGAAAGTGCTCTCTTCTCTCTGTTCAATCCTTCCTTCATCTCTTTCTTTATAGTTAACCCTCGCAGACGAACAAACTGAAGTGACACGGAATGGCCTGGAGTCAAAAGAGCCTGTGTATTTGGTTCAGATCTACTGTCAGGTAAGACAGAATATATTGTGTAATAATGCTTGTCTATGTACATACGCATGGGCGTCTTTGTGCACTTCATTGCATCTAACATTGACATCTAACATAACTTCCAAAAACAAGTATAGCAGAATCTAGTACCAATCTGCAAATGCAAGAGTATGGTGATTTTTCACAGTAAAGAGAGAGATGAAATTGTCAACTTGAGACACGCCAGTAAAATCATAGCCTAACTTAAACTCAACTATGTGTTGTTGCTTATAAATTTGAGACGCAGACCTTCTACGTTTTCGCTTTAGTGTGTTGCTACAAAATTTTAACTGTTCTTTTTTTGCAAAAAAGTAAAAGATTAGCTACTGAAATGGATAGTCCACTCAAAAACTAAATTGGACATCATTTCTATTTTTAAGTGAACTGTACCTAAATCTGGTACAGAAATCAGGCAGCTGTCTGCTTGTGTACTTGATTTGAGCACTGGCAGATGTGATTGAAAGCTCAGTGGAAAAATATCTGAAGTCTTGGTTTGTGTGTGGAAACCTCATTCCATCTTGGTGTGTGAGAACTCATCCAAATCCACAGCACTGCTCCTGTGTGTTTAAAATGAGAAAAAAATAAAACATTAACGACAGAGTCCATGTTTGGCCAGGAGCCGTCTGAATGGACAGGGATCAGACACACAGGAAAAACATTTTAGTTCCACTCTCATTGCTGTTTTTCCAAACAAATGCTCCTCAGTCCCCTATGAAATGCTTTGGAAGCAGGAAGGCTGAACAACTGTTTGTTTTCCCTATGGGTGCACTAGTACACCAGCATTTTTTGAAGTCTTTTCTCCCTTCCCTGGTTCAGAGAGAAGTGTTTAGGGCGAATCATAGACATTGAGGTTTTCCATTTAGTGTGGATATGGACTCTGCGGCTTGGATACTGAAGAAATAAAGGGAAAAGTGCAGATATTCCAAAAGAGAAAGGAAAAATACTAAATGGTTTTTAAAAGTGGTGGTGTCATAAATTGACTTGAGGTTCATTAGAGCGGATAATAGGCCTATACAATGTAAATTTAGCTAGAATAGAATTCAATATGGTCTTATCACATATAGGTACAAGGGACCAAAATTAGTTTTTGTGCCTTATCTTCACACTAATGGCAGGTGAATTGAGAAAATATATCAAGAATTTTTACTAGCCACAAAACTGTATTCAAAATTGATTTTCCATGCAAGGAGCTATTTTTAATCCTGGATTAGGATCATGTCGGTCTAAATATTCGCCAAAAGAAAAAAACTGTGTTGTAACTAACAAATGTACACATGCTGCTGTATGTTATTTAATTAGGAAATCTGATTGGTCGGCTATGGTCAACCGTGGGTCTACAGGAGTGCACAGTGTGTTCTAGTCAAGCGGCACAACATTGGCAGGATGATTGATGCTTTACACAGGGCAGCCACAAAGAGAGGCAGGAAAGAGAAACTAGCATACTCAGTCTATTCCCACTCTTCTCCATAGAATCCCATCAGCATATTCAGTTTCATGCTCATTGATATCTTCTAATTGAGAATTCTCAAGTGCTCTATACAGCTGCTGATGCCCCTATCATAACTGCATCCTTTTTTCAGACAATAATGTAGTGCAGTGTAGTTTTGTAGAGTTTGCCGTTTTAAGAGACACTCATGTACAGATTTGAGTTGATTTACTTTATATGATATACAGTATGTTCAAAGGGGTTAGGATGATAGTTTTTTTTAAAAATGTTTTCAAAAAGAAGTCCTTAATGCCCACAGAGGCTGCATTTATTTGATCAGTAAAATAGTAATACTGTGAAATATTATTACAATATAAAAACTTTTTAATTACGGTAACCTATTTTAATATTTTCAGCAGTCATTACACCAGTCTTCAGTGTCACATGATCCTTTAGAAATCATTCTAATATGCTGATTTTTCTGCTCAAGAAACATTACTTATCAATGTTCAAAACGGTTGTGCTGCTCAATATTTAATTCATATTAGCTGATTTTCTGAACATGAAACATGTATCTTATGATGCAACATTGAAAAATCAAATCTTTTAGTAAGAATGACCCAATACCCCAAGAACCATAATTTTCTGGGTGTTTAAAAATACATTTTAAAATCTGAGGTGAATTGGGATTCACCTTTATCAAAAATGTTTTAGTTTTTTATTTATTTATTATTATTTCAAAACATTGAATTCTATTCTTTATCTACCCTAAAAGTATCAGTATTTCCTTCAGGAAATGCAAATCTAGTTCTACCTGTAAAAATGGTTTGTCACTGTCCCTCTCCTCATTGCTTTGAATGCTGCTATGTCCAGGATTAAACACACACAGCTGTGATGTGGCTGCTCTGAAGTGGCTGTTTTGTGTGGTCATCGTGGTGCTAGACTGGCCAAATGAGGTTTATCCAAAAAACAAGCCCGCATATTTACTCTGCAGACCAAACGTCAACATGCTCGAACACTTGTTTGTTTACCTTCTGAGTTACTGCCCTCTTTTACCTCCCTGCAGGGACGAAGCTGGATCGTGAGGCGGAGCTATGAAGATTTCCGAGTCCTGGATAAGCATCTCCATCTCTGCATCTATGACCGCCGCTTTTCCCAGCTCCCCGAGCTTCCCCGTTTCGACAGCCTGAGGGAGAGAGCAGAGGTAAGATCCCCAAGCACTCTTCTTTTAGAACTCCCCTGCGGCCAATGAGCCATTTTAGGCTTCTTTTTTTAGATAAATGCAGAATGGTTAGGGTTAGACCTTTTATACCCAGTGTACAAGGAGCTTATCCTGGAAGATGTCCCTCTTAGAGCAGTTTTAGTCATCTGTGGTGAGTGAGTGAGTGCTCAGTGAGTCTGGTTAACAACACCTAATGGTGTCCCTTGAGAGACCGTCATATAGATATCCCTGTAGTATACGAAAAAAACCTCTTCTTCCTGCTGTGTTGGGCATAACTGGCATTTGTTTTACAGAGGAGTATACTTGAACCGTGGCATATTTTCACAGCTAAATTGATCTGCTTTGAAGTTTGAGTGGCTGATAATGCCGCACATTATGTTTTGCAGTAATGGAAGTCTCTCCAAAGCAGCTAAGTGGAAGCTCCCACTATGGTTTTTCTGTGTAACTGGGTGCTTTGAGATTCTCAATACAGGAAAACAGCTTTGAGGCCATATTTCATTGAATTTTGCCATTTTATTTATAGAGAGACAATTTAGAGATTTTGGTAAAGATGTATCTGAATCTTGAAAGGGGATCTCAGTATTACAAGCCCTAAGATGATCTTAAAAGGTTAATTGGCTCTGATTTATAGGGACAAACACCTCAAAGGACAATCTCATTATGAGGCTGGCATATGCATTAAATATGTGATATCTCACACAAATAAGCCTCAATAGCACATGAGCACAATATAACATGAGCAAATAACTGAAGCAGGAAACCCTATCATTAGAGAACACTGTTCAACTTCTGTTTACATATTTTCTTCACAATTTTCTCTAGTATAGTCAACACAAGCAGAGTTGCCTTGGATTCTGGAGGTACATGTAGCTGTATCGAAATCTTGCAGCTGTCTATTCAGTCTTCTTTGACCTAATTATGCTTCCTTTGCAGCCCCATTTGGCCTTAGTTTTACATTTTGGTTAGTCTGTGCCAGCATATGTCTGGGAAAGGAATTGACAGGAGTGTGGATCCTGGGACATGTTCAGCTGGAACAGATTCCATCGGTGCTCTGTGGATCATGAATAAAATCTTATAGGCTTTCACTGGTACATCTCCTGTTTTCTCTCGTAGGCTGTTCACCAGTCACCAAAACCCTTGCTTTTCATATTTATTAAACTGATATATACACTCTGTCATCAAACCCCTTATTTAGGGGTTATTATAAAGTTTAGGTAAGAAACAGCATTTTTTTAATAGAAATCTTTTGTAACATTTAAATGTCTTCACTGTCCCAAACTGGGATATGGAGCATCACAAAACCACATGCTGACGTTTTATAGAGCAACTTAAATTAGCTTCCAAAATTAACTGACGGTAAAGAAATGCTCTTTAATTTTCTCTGCCTAAAAAAATACTATGTAAAACACACAAAGAAACACTTTATTTAGGACTGCTGTTGGTTTGGTGCTGTGAAATTGGCTTTTTTTTATTTTATTTTTTTTTTAACACTTGCAGGTTTTAACATTTTGCTCTTTGCTGATGAGCTGACATCCTACTGTCTCTGTTTTCCACTAGGAAATTTTTAGACTAAGCTGTATGTAATGGGGTTTAAATAGGCTGTAAAGTTTTAGAAAGAGATGTGTGGTAGAGCACTTTTATTAGACAGATCTTTTGAGCTGTATAAATATGAGACCACTCCACCCCTCCTCTTGCTATATTAGTTTTTATGCAAGCTGTGTGGAAGTATAATTCAGATCATTTTATATTTGTGTGCAGCTTCATCCCTTTTAAAGTAACCACAGTCACCAAACATATACTCTGAAAAACAATGACAGACTGTTATGCCTCAAATAAATGTAAGCAAAGCGTCTTTCACTGAAGAGACTAGCATTGCTTTTGAGAATGTGTAGAAACAAGAACAGTTGTTTTCATGAGTTACTTAAATATACATAGATTTTTCTACAAGTTTAATGTGAACTATGCCGAAACTCTGCTTAGTTTTTTAACCGGAAAGCTGCATTCCGTATACCTACCCTACCATTTTATAATGAGAAAGTATGCAAACTCTAACCATTCGTTCTTCAAGTTGTGCGCCTTTAACTTCCCTGTAAAAATACTCTGTATTTATAGAATTACCCCCTTGGAAGCTGTTACACTTGCTTAACCCTCCCTCTCTTGCTCTTTTTCTCCCAACAGGCAGTTTCCCAGATGCTGATGGCTTACCTCTCCCGTCTCTCAGCGATTGCTGATAACAAGATCAACTGTGGGCCTGCCCTCACATGGATGGAGGTACAGATTTTTTATGCCAGCTGAGAGAGCTGATTGGCTGCTTTTTATTTACATGAATAATGAGTGAGGATGAGGGATGTTCCCTGAATATAATTCATCTCTTTCTCCAGGTTGACAACAAAGGGAATCACTTGCTGGTGCATGAGGAGTCATCCATAAATGTTCCAGCTATCGCAGCGGCCCACGTGATCAAGCGCTACATTGCCCAGGCTGCTGATGAGCTGTCATTTGAGGTGACTGGGCTAAAAATGAAGATAGATTAATGCAGTATTGAAGATCTGTGATTGCCATACTAATAACAGTTATTTTGTGAAGAATGCTGTTGATAATTTTCTCTTTCTCTGTCAGGTGGGGGATATTGTTTCTGTAATAGACATGCCACCCAAAGAGGACACCACCTGGTGGAGAGGAAAACATGGTTTCCAGGTTTGTTACATGTGATTTAGTCCTTTACTTTAAGTGTACATGGCAGCTCAGAAATTGCAGGTAGAGTCCCCCTGGAGCAACAGACGGTTAAGTGCTTTCACAGTGATCATAGCTCTTCAGTCTCTAATAAAAGTTGAACCTGCAAACTATGGTGGTGCCAGCCCTACTCTTTAATCACTTGGCTGCTATGGAGGAACTAGCACTGTACCTCAAATAATAACAATGTAAATGAATTAATATAAAATAATGAAATAATAAATCACCAAATATAATAAATCAAATTGACAATAAACAGACATATGAAATGACATCTTATTTAAAATGATAATTAAATGTTATACATTAATGCATCACTTTCAAATTGACCAACAAAATTACTGTTATCAGTGTAAAATATGGTTTGTTTGTGAAACGACACTAGTTTAATAGCAGAGCTTGGCTCATCATTCACTTCTGTATATGAGTACACAAACCCACTCGTGAGTCACTTCACATTCTGCCAACCTGCCAAACCATTCTCTCTCATTGCCCCACAAGCATATGTCGCCTTTATTTTGCCCTGTCAGTATACAGTGCTTTTGGCCCTGCGCAGTGAGACTGGCTCATGGTGGCATATGTGTGCTGGATCCACCGGGGGGCAGTCTGACGTTGAGCTCTGCCAGGCTACAGCTGGGTCAGGTAGCCAGCATCTGTCTGGAGGGAGCATGAGTACACAGCAGTGCCAGCTGTCACCACCAAATTACCACACTCTGATGTCAGCAGGGTCTCAGGGAATGTCAGAAATCTGATGTTGAAGAGACTGAGCTTGTCAAAAAAATGTCTGAGATTGTTGACAAAGTCAAGGTTATACTAATAGACATGGTTAATGTTTTCTGCAAGATAAGCTCTTATGACTCAGAAAACCAAGGCTTTTGTTATGATCTTGATTCATAAGTAATCTTCAATTGGTTTGTAGATGATAGAATGATAAAATGTTGTAAATCATGGCAAGCATGTTAGTTTGTCTCTGTGTGTTCTTATTTTTTCATGTTTGTGTGTGTGAGAAACTGCTGAACTTTGAATCTTCATTTATATTCTTTTATCTGCAGGTTTACAAGATGCACGGCCCTTGAAATGTATAATCCTTGGTGTTTTTCTAAGATTTTGTACCTTAATATGATACTGGAATTTTATAATGGCGTAGATTTGGATTTGTTTTCATCCCAAAAAGTACCTCAGTAACAGCACTGGACTTAAAAGTTTGTCATACATGCAGTATTTCTAAGGGGATTAAGGCTCCAAAAAGGACTCAACAAAAAGTTTTTTTTTGTTTTTTTTTTACATTGGCTTGACATCAGATCATCATAATTAGCAACGACAAAATATAATATAACACAGGAAACCAAACTTTTAAGTTTGCAACCATAAAAATAATTACTTAATTATTAAGATTTTAGACTAATGCAAGAATGTAATCCTGTCACAATATTTCATCCCGTTTTCTATCAGCTTAACTTCCAACCCAACTTCAGTTTCATACACTACAAATCAAAAGTTTGGGGTCAGTAAAAACAAATAAAATTTAACAAGAATGCATGAAAAATGTTCTTTTGAACTTTCTATTCATCAAAGAGTCCTGAAATAAAATGTCGAGTTTCCACAAAAAAAAATATTAAGAAGCACCACTGATTTTAAAATTGATAATAATAAGACATGTTTTTGAACACGAAATCACCATATTAGAATGATTTCTGAAGGATCCATTCAGCTTTGCCATCACAAGAATAAATTACATCTGAAAATATGTAAAAAAAAAAAAAAAAAAAAAAAATGTATATTGTAATATTTCACAATATTACTGTTTTACTGTATTGTTGATCACAAATTCAGCGTTGATGTGCGTAAGAGACTTCTTTCAAAAACATAAAAAAAATATTTTTACATTATTCTCAGCTGTTTTACATTAGTTAAATATCATTCTAGATGTGCTTATGCAGAACATGGAAGCATATCCCAACTAATAGATGCCTGTTTCCATCATGCTGTACACTTCTTGATCATTTCAGGAGCTCAAAATATAAGCATAGTTTGGGCTACATCTTCGACTAGATATTGTCAAATGATTGTTCATTAAAAAGTCAAATTGTCAGAGTTCACCCTTCTCCTTATTTTAGCTTTGTAGTTTGTCTCAAGAATAATTATTATAACATATTGATACTGTAATATTTTGTGTAATGATGACATGCTATTTTCTGATTGTGACTAAGTGCTGGGGCAGCTCATCAGTTCTTATGCAGAGTGATATGATGAAGCCTTGGCATGTCTGTCTCCAGAGAGAGATGGAGCTTTTCAAACCTTCTCTGCTCTTCACAGGTTGGCTTCTTTCCCAGCGAGTGTGTGGAGCTGATAAACGACAAGGTCCCACAGTCTGTCACCAACTCGGTGCCAAAACCAGGTACCACAAAGCACACACGCACATACACACACCTCAAATCCTGCTGGGACAGCTCATCAGTTCTTCTGCTCACGTCTGTATTAACTATCCCAAAACAGCTTACTTCCACTGCTGGGCATTATAAACTGCACTAACTGAGCAATCATCATCAGGAAACAAACTACAAGGTCACACTTGCTGTTCATAAGCATTAAGATTCTCCCTGAGGCTGTTGGGCTTTTGTAAAGATGCAGGTTTTTAAAGGCTAGCTTGTTACTCATGTGTTGCAGTGAGATATTAATCGTGTTTGAGAGAAAGAGAGAGTCATTGGGAACAAAGTTTACAAGTGACGTGTTGAATCAGCCACGGATGGAGTCTGTGTGGTGTGTGTACTTGAGTGAAATGGAACAGGTGCTGACTTGAGCCTCTGGGTCCTGTTGCATGAATCAGAAATCTTCAAACCTCCATGAAGAAAAGACTACAAGCTGTGTCCTTGGGAAGGGTGCAACTGCTTTTCAAGAAAGTGTCACTTTAGATTTCAACACATTGGGTGTGAGACAAGGTTTTCAGATCTCGAAGCACATCATCAACACACTGCATGGGAAATTTGTGGTTCGCTCCCAGTCCACATTCTCTCTCTCTCTCCCCCCTCCTCACATAGAACCCTTTGACCCTCTTCATTTATCACATTCATAGTTAAATGTGTTGTGCTGTTGTTTGATTTCATTCCTAATGGTTTGTTGTGTGTATGTGCCTTAAATGTATATCACACACTATGGTGCAGCATGGTAAGATTTATCCCACGCCATCTCACTGGCAGAGTACTCGAATATCAAAAGAAACAACTTGATTCATAGACATCTCAAATGGACTGTTGCTGGCTTTCACAATCCTAACACGAGTAATACATTTAGTCATATTTGGAGTGGCTGTGGACCATGCAGACTGCTTTATGACCAGTCAATGTACATCATGACTTGGACTAACTGGCCTACCAAGCCCTCTGGAGACTTATCCATCAACTTCAGCCGTTTCTGTTTGGTTTCGGCCTTCTTGTGTATCAAATCGGTGCTTATTGGCATCTGCAGAAGGGTGAATCATCATCATGACTCATCAGACCAATCAGAATGCTGGCTTGCATTAAGTGGGCGGGAGGGCTTTTTGGCACATAATTTTGTGGGAGTAATATTATCACAGAGATGCAATGACATGGCACAGCACAATCAGCCCGGAAAAGAGTGTGCTCTTGGGCGTAATTGCAGCAATGCTTTTTACTGTTTCATGATTAAGGGCAACGCAAGAAAAAAATGAGGTACGCAGAGTTTATATGATTAGCTTTCACACTGCAGATCCTTTTTGCTGGGGTTTAGCTCAATTTTACTGCTTGCTTGTACACCACCTACTGACTCTGTGCTATGTGTTTGGAATGTATGTTGCATTGCTTTGCACTTATTGCATGTGTGATATGTTATTTGACCATGCTTCCTCCACTGCTCCCTCAGCGTCCCCCTGCTCTGGTCTGCGGCCGGCCTCCTGGAGTCTGTTCCCACCCTGTGCGTGCTGGTATATTCTCCCCAACGTTAAAGGGCTAGTTCACCCAACAACAAAAAACAGTCATCATGTTCTCATCTTTATGTTGTTCCAGACCTGTATGACTTTCTTTTTAAAAAAGGAACATTAGAATCATTTTATTAACCCATTTGTTTGTTTTTAGTTTTTTAGCTTTATTTGCTTTATATTTTATTTTTGGAGCTGAAAAGACTTTCTTTCTTTAATGCTAGTTATAGATTTGTTTCAGAAAAAGTCATACCAGTTTGTAATGACATGAGGCCAAGTAAATGATGACCATTTCATTTTTGTTTTAACCATCCCTTCAAATACATACAAACAGACAAACATGTCGTCACACACCCATCTCTCTCTCTCTCTCTCTCTCTCTCTCTCTCTCTCTCTCTCTCTCTCTCTCTCTCTCTCTCTCTCTCTCTCTCTCTCTCTCTCTCTCTCTCTCTCTCACACACTCACTCTCACACACACACACACACATTTTCTCACTATCTTTCTTTTATCACAATTTCACCCTGTATGCATCAGTTGTTCTTTGGCAGAATAATAAAACTGTTTCTCTTGCATTGCAGCTTAGAGCACTCTCATCCATGATAGACTAGTGTTTGTCTTCACATGAATTTTACTGCACCAGCTTGTATCATTTATGGCACCTTCAGAACTGTTGTGAAATTTTCTTAATGGACAGGAAATGTGGAGTGAGGGGAAAACTCCTAAAAGATTTCTAAGCTAATAGAGCTGCATGTGCAGCTGTTGTTCTCATGTTCTCTAACTCATGGTACCTCCCTCTCCCCTTCTCTACTCTTCGGCATGCAGATTTGGAGATGGAGAGTATAAAGCAGGACAGTGCATGGGCACCCGACCCATTAAACCCCTACAGGCTGAGCTCAGGTAGACCAAACTGTTTATCCATGTACTACGTCTAACACGGACTAACCCCAAACTCTCCTGTGCATCTCCGCACAGTCGCCTGCTGCTCACGGGGGCTCTGAACACTACTGGCACTCCATAGCATTGGTATAATTTAGTTTCACTGGTCTTTCCTAACACCATGTGTTACCTATATAGGATCTGGTGCAAGCACAACAAATATGGAGTCTTGTTTTCCACTTTTCACTTCACACTCCTCTGGTGTCTGTGACTTTGACCCATGTCTTGTAGATTTACCCTGATAGCACTCTCTTTCTCTCTGTCTTGACCTGCATTTGAAAGCATGTGATTGTTTATCAGTGTTTTTGCATTTTATTTGACTGTAGTGCTGCCATACCACCAATCAGTCTCTTTTTGAAGACATGCATGATATTTAGGCTGTCAAGCAATATTAGTGATTTAGTTTTAAATTGATCAGTATTAGACAATTTTGGATAGTTTAATTGTGCATGCTCTTCTCTCCTTTTTTACATTTAGATTACCTTTGCAAGTATTAAACGCTCACTTAAAAATTGAGCTAATAGTTTAAAAACAGTTAAAAAAATTGAGCTAATAGTTTAAAAACAGTTAAAAATAATCTTCAATTTTTCATACTTTCAATTATAATGTGATGCCTAATTTCACTTTAAATCCTGTAACATGATTGATTTTAGATTGTAGGGTTTTATTTTTTATTTATTTAAATAAGAGTTTTAATGTCTGCTATTTATTGCTTATTATACATTATTATTGCATTATAATGGAAGAATATCACCAATAATGGATATTTCATTGTTTTTGCTCATTGTCCCTATTTTTACATTTGTTATCTTTGCCATCATTAAATGGTCACTTCAAATTAACATTTGAAAACGAATAATTTAATAACATTGCTAAATGTAATCTTTAGCAAATCCAAGAATGCATTTATTTTTCATACACTGTAATGTTATTTATAAACTTAACTTGATTGATTTGTAGTTTTTTTATTTTATTTTTTGTATGCAAAATAGTGTCGAATTTTAATGTATGCTATTTATCAGGTATCGGCCATAATATGAAAATAATTATCAGTATCAACCAGAATTTTAATGTCAGTGTGTCAATTCTATTTTGACTAAGTCTACATTTTAATGTCTCTGTATTCAAAAAGAGGTTTGTGACGTCAATTTATGGCCCAGTTTGTCTGCTCTTTCAAGTGCCCCACATTGTGTTTTCCAGAAAGCCCCATTGTGAAGTTATTTTGCAACACACTCAATGGCTGTTTTACATGACCCTGGTTGAAAAAGGCTATAAAATAATCCCAGCTTTGTCCACTGGCAATATGAACTACAGTCTCTCCATGGTTACTCAAGCACATTCTTGTGTTCAGCCTTTGTGCATGCTCAAATACAGCATACCTCTCCGCTCCCCTGCAGAGCTTCAGCCAAGCAACAAATGCCTATCACATAACACAAAACACCTTATGAATCATTCACCTCATTAAGCAAATGCCCTGTGTAAATGGTTAACCTCATAATGTCCTATCGGGCAGGTGGTGTAACAGTGATAAAGGTTGCTGGGAGTTTTATAGCATGAATAGGGCATAATCTAGGTTATGAAAATGCCTCAAATATAATCTTTTTTTTTGTTTTGTACAGACTTCTTATACTCGGCCGTAGCAGGTGCTGCTCCAGATGTAGTTCCCTTAGCTCTCTCTCACTTCCTAACTTCCTTGTGGGGTAACAATGTCTTCCTCTCAGTGGAGTAAAGGGCAGCTGCCTCTGTGAACAAGCCAAGACAGCTGGAAGGAACTGTGAGAGAACGAGAGACAAACTGTGTTAGGTTTACATAGCAATATGTGTCCGTTCATCCTTCAGGGGATTGTGTACTTCTACTTCCTTACTGGCCTGTTCTGAAAACAGACTTTTATATGAACTTCTATTAGCTGTTGGGTTGGGAGACTGGTTTATTGTTGTTTGTTGTACTCGTACACATTCCTATTAACACTTTTTGATGGTTTATGAAGTTAGCAGATATGATTTGAATGTAGTGCGCAAGGTTTGTTGGTTTTCCAAATCCCTTTGCTCTTGTATATGTATGCGTCTATATATGTACACACACATACACTACCATGCTAAAGTTTGGGTCAATATTATTTTTATATAATATAAATGAACTTTTATTAATCTTTAAAAAAAGGATGCATCTAACTGATCAAAAGTGACAGTAAATACATTGAGAATGTTGAAAAAGATTTGTTTCAAATAAATACTGAAAGAAACATGTAAAAGAGTATCAGGGATTCCACAGAAATATTAAGCAGCAATATTATACTGAATATTATTTCAGCATTGATGAGAAGAAATGTTTCTTGAAAACCAAATCAGCATATTAGTGTGTGTGTGTGTGTGTATCACAGTGATAACATCACTGGGTCAGCGTTACCTTGCAAAACACGTATCTCTGTGTTTAGCCACAAACCTGTTGCTTTAGAGTTCAGACAAGGTTGTCTTTGTCAATTCCTTATGGCTGTTCTATGTCAATCTGGGTTGTAAAAGCTGAATGGAACATGGCCTTGGCTAATAAGAATGAGTTTCTTTAGAAAGTGAATTGTTGTTGCCCTGGTGGTGTAGTCAAATGAAATGTATGCATCTTTGTTTGACTTGTTGCTTTTTTATAGTTTTATTTATAAGTTACTTATTATAAGTCTTGTTTAGGCTATAGCCTATTAGAACATCAAAGGAATCAGCTGTGTTGTACTGCCATTGTTTTTTAAACCACATTCATCACTCGACATTGGATATTTGATAAAATGCAGCAGCCTTCAGGCTGAAACTGACATTCTCTGGGTTTTGCGGCCGCTCACGCCCCGATCTCTGCATTAGAAGCCAACGCTGTTGAAAGCTGATATTAGGGGCTGGACAAACTCAGACAGAGGAGGGAAAAAGCAATGAGGAAAGAATGCATGCTGACTATTAGCTTTTACCGGCTGGCAGGGAGAGCGAGAGAAAAACCAGTTTGTGATGATCCTTCACCATTGTGTCTCAAGCTCTCTATAGCAGCTGCAGCCTGACAAACTTAAAAATACTCAAGCACTGTTTTCTGTCCTTTTTTTAATGGATATTTAACATTGAGGTAAGTTATGAAGTTGCCTTTTTAGTGCTAATGCAGTTTGCTAAACTATTTCAGACTTGTAGATGTGGCTGAAGTGCATTTAATGGCAAATTTGCGTAGGAATTATTTAGGGTTTGTTCATTTGCTCCGCTGAAAAATAAGTGTTACAAATATTTGTACACTGGTTTTAATTTGCGATACATTGCGATACAAGACTTTTCTCTTCTAATCGTCTTTCTCAATAGACTTTGTATACGCTGATGTCTGTAACAAAGTCATTTTTGTATTATAATTGAGTGATTTTATGGCTAAAGCCAGAGAAATTCATGGTAAGTCATCTGAACTCACATAAAAAGAGTTTCAAAACAAAGCTAAGCTTTGATTTGGAGGTAAAAAAGTAAAGAAATACCGTGAATGTGTCAGTCAATCACGTTGCACTGTGACGTCATCAGTGTCTCCTCGGTAGAAGTTAAGTGCAGCCTGCAGGAAACACTCATTCTTCAATAACAAACAGCCTTCTTGCCGCTTCTGTGAACTTCAACACATGCCCTGTATTTGGTTTGTTGTGGTGTTCAGAATAAGAGGATCTGTGAAATGCGTGGTGTGGCAGTTACTTTATTGGCTCTTGAAAAGTAGAACAGGAAATTCCTACAACAGCTCTTTTTATTATCAACCTCGACTGGATATGAAAAGGATTAATTGCCTTCAGAGCAGTTGCAACTGCTTGTTGGAGAAATTTCAATATCTTTTACGAAGAAAAATATTGAGTAATGTTCCTTTTTAAAAGGTAAAGACACAAAGGAACAGATGAGATCACAGCTGGCAGATGTCCCCTTGCCACGTCCACTGTGGTTTTAGCATGCAAAGGATCACACATCTTTTAAATCAGCAGGGAGTTAAATTGGTGAAATAAACAACTGTGTGATATTTGCAATTATTTTGCTAATAATTTTGACTTTCTACTGCTAAATCCACCACATGTGCCCACACAAACATAAACACAGATTCTGGAATCCCAGCTGCATTTGTAATGGCTCTGAAACTGTTTCTGGCAACAGATTGTTTGCTGATTCATACAGCTTCATTATGCAAACAGTTCTTGGGTTTGTAATATTTAAGCTTGCTAATATTTTATGAGAAGCAATGAAAACAACCCAAGTTAAATGAGCAGTTGCAATACAGGTTTTTATAGCAAATCCAGTGGAATTATTTTGATGCAGTTGTGTTCCTGTTAAATCTTTGGAATTTCTCGTTTGATACTTTTCCTCTGTGGCGTCCAAGAGTTTCTCATGCAAATTCTAGGTCAGGCTGCTGATTTTTGACCACTGACAGGCAGTTACTGTCGGTGTAATGTCAACGCAAGCTGCTCTGGAGACCAAACAGCTTGAGACGTCCTTCCTGCTTCTTGGCCTCCTTCAAAAATAAAATGAAAGGAAGTATTTATTGCTTTAAGAAGACTTTCACAGATGTTCTATGTCAGCCACTCTTCAACAGGCGTTTTTCTCCCAAACCTGAGCTCAAGTTTCAATATCATGAATCATTCATAGTTGATTATATTATAATGTACTTTGGTTTCTATAACAGTTACATGGATCCACAGAGAATTAAATTTAAGAAGTTAAATTTAAAAAGTTTTATTTTGCTCTACCAGATGTAGAACAAACACCAAGAGATGGAGGATGTACTTGGAGGAAATAAGTAATTTTTGAGTAATTCAAGCAACACTTACAATGTAGGATTTGAGAAATTCCTTCAGTAAAGCATAATGCATAAACTCATTATTCTCACACAACCCAGTGATTTTATTTTTCATTTCATAAGATCTTGGCTCGCTCACATGGTGTGGTTGGCACTGGCCTGTGTTGTTAAAATGCATTTTCTTTTTGGGGTGGTCATGTATTGTTGCGCTGCTTGTGGTATTCCCTGACATGAATATGTATTTAAATCTGTGTATTTTCTTTTGTTTCTTTCAGTGTCCAAGAAGCACGGGAAACTGATCACTTTTCTGCGCACATTCATGAAGTCCAGGCCGACCAAGCAGAAACTGAAGCAAAGAGGTATCCTCAGGGAGAGGGTGTTTGGCTGTGACCTAGGAGAGCATCTTCTCAACTCTGGCCATGATGGTGAGCTTTGTCCGTTCTGGTCCTACTCAAACTCACGGCCGTGCTCCAGACGGTGCTTGACACTAGTTTCTTTGACACTGTGTGTGGGTGGGCTGGAAAGCATAGCTAACCCCCTCCTCTAGATTCACCCTTGGATCTGCCTGCATGGGTTGCTATGCCAATGGATTGGCTTAAAGGGGTCTAAAGGTCAGTAGAAATGGTTAGGGGGCCGTGTCTGGAGATTTCTTCCCCATTGATTCAAAGCTCCCTGGCAGCCTTCAGCATTTGCTCCATTTGTTTGACTTGAAATCCTCCCTGAGCCATTGCCTGCCCTTACAATCTAAGCCTTGTCCTTTTCAAACAGGATCCGCGCAACTTGGTGCGACTGCTCGACCATTACATTTAGAAGGGAATCAGAAACCCATCACTTTTATTAAAATGCTTAAGAATGGACATTCCTTCCCTGAGGATGCAAGTGTCCTCAAACTGGAAATTCCAGGAATTTTTTAAAAATGTGTTCTGCTACAAAAGGTCACTCATTGAATTGGGTTATATAGATGATAATGTTTAGGTTTACTACCTAGATCTGAAGCTTTCACTGCCCTCTCCCATCCACGAGCACACACAGCTTTAAAGTGTTTGTAAAACAGTTAATGGCAGACTGTGTACTCTTCGTCTCAGACTCTCTGATCTCAGAGGAAAGTGAGACGACATGGCCAAACAATTTGTTCAAGAAGTGAGTCATTAGTATGGATCAGTCATACTAACGTAAAACTCTGCAGACCTCCCTGCAATGCACTTAAACATATTAATCACATTTTTTCCCTTTTTCAGTTGGTGCCATTAGGATGTTTGCCACTGATGTAACGTGCAGAATTTTTTGAAAGGGCTCCAAAAATATGCTGGCCGAATCAAGCCATTAGTTTTGTTGTTTGCAGATATTACCACTACCCAAAAACCACTGTCTTTTTGTGCAACAAACACTACCATTCAAAAGTATGGATTAGTAAAATAATTTTTTAAAGAAATTAATACTTTAATTCAGCAACGACACATTACATTGATCGAAAGTGGCAATAAATACATTTATAATGTAACAAAACAATGTATTTTTTCAAAATATTTTCTTTTGAGCGTTCTGTTCTGTTCAAATTTGATAATAAGAAATGTTTCTTGAGCACCAAATCAGCGTATTAGAATGATTTCATGTGACTGAACTTTTGGAATGTATTACATTTTAAATATAATGAATTATTTGCGTAGACAACTGGAAATTATACAGCTATAATTTAACTCCATCACAGTTAAAAATTCATAAAAACATTGTTGTGATTTCCAAACCATTGTGACTGATGCTTCCAAGACTATCACAAGCCATTCACAATTTTCACAATTTATATTTAAATCAGGAGACTAAATGTTTGTGTACAAGGCATAAAAATGCATGTACATGATCAATAAACATAAAATACACTGACAATGTATTACTGGCCTTATAAGGGCAAGTGACAGCTCCATCAACTGCCCTGAAACACACTCACACTCACAATGGCCCCAGGTCATCCTTATTGTGAAGCGCTGAATGATTTTTGGGATGGCTTAGAGACAGAATTTTCTTGCATTTTTAAGGATTTTGTGCTTCAGACTGCTATGTCAGGAATGAAGATGAACAGCAGCCTCTGAAAGCCTTGGAATCGCTCATCTGTCGGATAAACTTTGTCAAGACTAGAAGGCCAGTCAGGGTTGTCTGTGACTATGATTCCTCTGGGTGAAATATTGCAAGGTCGCATTGGAGGTCTGGAGTTTGTCTAATGCCACTGGAGCAAATGTGAACCTATTACCTCTGCTTACAGTATATAGGAGAGCACGGATTTGTTATCTGACAATCGGACCTGTGCTACGGCTTATTTATAGTTTACAAAATCGAAGATTTGCTGCACAGAATCTAGCATTCTATTCTATTGGCATTTTGACAAGCCTCTCACATTATGTGCCAAAAAGGATGCTTCAATAACATTTTGTCTAAACCTCTAGTCCCTCAGGTACTCAAGAGCTGCACTGAGTTCATTGAGAAGCATGGAGTGGTTGATGGAATGTACCGTCTCTCTGGGATTGCCTCCAACATTCAGAAGCTGCGGTGAGACATAAACATACTTCTCAAATTTCAAGTAGTAGAGATAGGGATTTATCACACTGCTTTAGAGACTCTGAATGCAATGGCTGAACATTAAGCTGTTGCTAATTACATTTTGTAATGGGAATGTTTGTATTCTCAAATACAGCAGGAAATGAGTGGACTCAGAGAGAGATTAGATGGGGTTTATTACCACGTCCAGGAAAGTTGACTTGTTCACTTGGCCAGTTAACACGTTTTTCCTCCCCTCTGTGTTTCTAAATGTACTTTTTAAATTTAAAGTTAATGTTACATTACCTTTCCAAAGTTGGGGTTTGGTAAAAAATGTTTTGCATGTTTTTGATAGAAGTCACTTATGGTAAGCATAAGTGACTTCTTTCAAAAACATGCAAAACATTTTTGTCCTGCAGTGCATTCATTTGTTTAAAAATACAGTAAAAAGAGTAATTTTGTGAAATATTTATACAGTTTTTAAAATAGGCTAACTGTTTACTAGTTTTATATATTTTAAAATATTTTTTCAGGATTCTTTGATGAATGAAGTTGAAAAAAAACAGCATTCATTTGCAGTAGAAATATTTTGTAACATTATAAATGCCTTTACTGCCAATTTTTGACCCCAAACTTTGGTGTATTAGTATATTTAACTATATATTATATTTACTATATTTACTATTTACTACTACTATATTACAATTTTATGTGCATCCAGCCCCCCCCCCCCCCCTCTCTCTCTCTCTCTCTCTCTCTCTCTCTCACTCACTCTCTCTCTCTCTCTCTCATTCTCTCTTTTTTAGGCATGAATTTGACTCTGAACAGATCCCAGATCTGACAAAAGATGTTTACATTCAGGACATACACTGTGTGGGCTCCCTGTGCAAGCTTTACTTTCGAGAGCTTCCCAACCCACTTCTCACCTACCAGCTGTATGAGAAATTCTCGGTAAGTGTTTTAAACGACAGGCCTTTAAAGGGGTGGTATAATGCCCTTTTCCCAAGATGTAAAATAAGTCTCTGATGTCCCCAGAGTGTGTATGTGAAGTTTTAGCTCAAAATACCCCACAGATATTTTTATACAGAATGTTAAAATTGTCACTTTTTGAGGGTGAGCAAAAACGCACCGTTTTGTGTCTGTTCCTTTAAATGCAAATGAGCTGCTGCTGGAGGCACAGAGGGCGGAGCTTCAACAGCTTGCACTCACACAGACATACACTGAAAATTTCAAACACTTTTAGCCTTTAATGTTCAAACTGGATTCAGATGGAGAGACTCAAGAAGAACATGTAGAAGCAACAGGACATTTCTGAATGGTTAGTTGATGAATTTATGTAGTGTATGTGTAGTTATCTTCTAGTCATTGATTAGCATATTCTGTCATGATAATCTACACATCGTGTTCGGGGGCGGGGTTTATGTAAATATAAGGGTTTATGATGTCACTAACCCGGGAGGAAGCTCGTGTAGTCCCTACCAGTCGTTTGTTGTAGTCCTTAAAAAGCGATTTCTTTAAAAGCAAATATCTCCCTTTGCTTTGAACTTTAAGCATCGTAACTTTGCAGATGTTGTTTATGCTCAAACAGAAACATTACACACTAACTAAAGTTAAAAAAGTGAAATCATAATCAACCACACCTTTTAAAGAGCCTTTTCTCAGACATACACTCTTTGTCATACAAATAGCTTCAGCTGAGAGCACCTATTTTACTAGAACAACCATGATATCATAACCTTTTTAGTTCTTGGTGTGATAAACTGGCAAAACAGTGCAGTAGTCATTGAAGGTTTGATACTATTTGTTCTATTGATTGCTTTTAATGAGCTAAATGAATGGTTTGTTTCTTAGAGCCCTGCTCCTTAGAGCCAAGAGCCGCTCACAAGGAGTTTAGCTCCATGCCAAACACAGTACTGACATTTACAGCATCTCGTGATAAGTCACTGCAAATGAAAAAAAAGGGACAGAGTAAAGACTGCATAAATGTTTTCTGGTTGCTATGGAAGCAGTAAAACTATAATGCACAGGAAATGGGACTGACCATGTGCTCTTCACTCTGCAGTACAGTGTGAACATGGGTTTAAATATTTTTGTTGGTTTGAGCTGCTCTAGATGCAGTGACCCTGATTAACACCCGCTCTTCTCCTTTTTAGGAGGCTGTGTCAGCAGCCACTGATGAGGAGAGGCTGATCAAAATACATGATGTCATTCAGCAGCTGCCGCCCCCACATTATAGGTTTGTAAATGACCACAGTGCCCTCTGTTGGTTGCCAGAGGATTTGCAGTTCTCTTCAAAAGCCACATTTTTCCAATGTTAGAGCTTTTTTAATAATCTACTGCATTAAGCGTACTAATTATATTACAAATGCAGTTCAAGTACGTCTATGACTGAGGAAAATGTAGGCTGTTATTACAACATTGCTCACGTAAATGAGTTTGCTCCTGAATCGAGTGCATAGTTAGCGTCTGATTTTAATGCATCAGTAGGTTTAATGTTTTGTATTTATATTTCTCTCGTAGGACCCTCGAGTTTCTTATGAGGCATCTTTCCCACTTAGCAACCTTCAGCTATGTAACAAACATGCATACAAAGAATTTGGCCATCGTTTGGGCCCCAAACTTACTGAGGTACGATCTCTGCATGATGCAACGGTTTTCATACAATGTGAAAACAGATATACTTCTTGATACAATTTTTAAAATTATAAATATAAAAAACGTACTATTTGTAACTAATATTTTATTTTTATTCTAAACTAAAAAGGTCAAAGCAAATAGAATCTGCTTGCTTCAGCGGAACAGCTGCCTTTATGGAGGTCCGGATTCAGTCGGTTGTGGTGGAGTTCATCCTCAACCATGTGGATGTTCTCTTCAGCCCCAAACTGAGCTCACTCATACGAGAGGGAACAGGTATGGACACAAACAGATTTTAACGGATTATGAAGATGAAATTAATACTCAAGGCACTGAAGTGAAGTAAAAAGCTTTTAATTTGCTGGGCTAAATCATTAAAAACTGTTAAAAGTGTAGATCTACATGTTTTGGCTGCACAGCCTTCTTCGGGATACATATCAATTGTCCAAAAAAGTATTTTGTTTAAACAGCATTTGTTTAATTTTTTCTTTTTTTTAATTGCTACATTTTCATCACAAATGTCTTTGTCTTCTTAGGACACAATTCTTTGTCTCGGCCTAAATCTTTGCTGGTACCCTCTCCATCCACAAAGCTGCTAACACTAGAAGAGGCACAGGCACGTACCCAGGCCCAGATCAACTCGCCCATCACTGCAGACAGCAAGTACATAGAGGTGGGAGAGGGTCCTGCAGCCTTACAGGGAAAATTCCACACAGTCATTGAATTCCCCACTGAGAGGTATGATTTAAGATTTAAATAATAATGAGATTTAAAATCTACAACCTTGTCAGTGTTTCTGTTGTCATAAAGAGACCAACTGAGTGCCTGTTATTTTCATAGAGATACATTTTGTGCCTCTTATCATTTGTTACCTAGGAAAAGGCAGCCCATAAAGTCTAAAAAGTCTCCAGTCGGCAGTTGGCGGTCTTTTTTCAACTTGGGCAAGTCTTCCTCGATGTCTAAACGCAAACTACACCGCAATCCCAGTGAACCAAATGAACTCAAGGCCATGGCATTGGCTGGTTAGTGTTGTGCCATTTTCTCATCTCAGAATGTCAGATGGTCATTATCACAAAATAAACCCAGTGGTTAATCAGGTCTTACATCATGCCAAAGGGGTTCATTTTGTGGTAATGTCATGTAAAAGCAATTTGTATTAACTCTTTGTTCCCACTTTATTTTCACTGTTCAGGAGGAAGAGGAGACACCAGTACTCTTCGGTCTGCCAAAAGTGAAGAATCTCTCACCTCTCTGCATAACGTTGAAGGTAACAGAATTCTAAATCTCAAAAAATGCTCAGAATAAACTTTTAAATCAACCATTGTGAAATGACGACTTTCCTTCTTTTCCTTTAACACAGGAGAGTCTAAGGTTTACAGGCCACGCAGACCTCGCTCCAGCAGTGATGCTCTCTCTGCTTCTTTCAATGGTGACCTGCTGGATAGCAGGCAACACTGTAACTCGTATGACAACCTGGACCAAGGGGACAGTGATGGGGATGATGGTCCAATTTGTGTGCCTGCTCTCATCTCCCCACCCCGTTCCGCTGATGATGTGGACCTGAGCCCCCCTGACATTGGCATGGCCTCTTTAGATTTTGACCCCATGTCTTTTCAATGTAGCCTTCCTCTGGCAGAGACTTCCATTTTGTCACTTGACGTAGATGCAAACAGTCTAAAGAGGAGTCAGGGCAGTGGCAGTGGCTCAGAGCCGGTCTCGCCAGTAAGAGCTAAAGTTGCAAGCTTTTCTTTGTCTCCAGTCCACAGTCCAGCCTTAAAGGATAGAAATAAACTGCCCCCTGCATCTGTCTCAGAGAAAACTCCTCTTCAGTCAATTGAGAGCAGTGAGAGGTCAGCTGTAATGGCTCCTCTAAGCATCTCTGAATCAGCTGCCTCCATTCTAAGAAAAGGACCAGAGAGAACTGTGCTTCAGCCCTCTTCCCCTCCATCTTCTCTCGACTCTCCTGCAAAATTGAGCTCTCTGTCAAGAACCACTGATCTGCCCCTGAGTGAAGCCATTCAACAAGAGCTTCTTTCTAAAGCTGCAACCTTTGAGAGTAAAGAAAGTAAAGACATATCAAGCATTGACTGTTCAGAGACACCACAGGTCACCTGCTCTCAAGAGCAGCCAGGTAAGCTGTACTAAAACACAGAGATATGATAGCTTAAATTTATATTGTTTCTTGAGTCATTGACTTTTTTTGTCCTAAATTACTTAAATACGCCTCTATGATAAGCATGTTTTTTAAATGGCAGGGTCATAGAGCTGTTTCACAATCATAATGAAGAATACTGCCTCATTTAAAAGACTGAAATTCATGAAAAGAAAACTTAAACATTTTGACAACCTTTTATTGTTTCTCTCATAAGCCATTTATATATATATATATATATAAAAAAAAAACTCCAAATCAAAGTCATGTGGTGTGCCATGCAGGAAAAAAACACAAAACAGGAAATTGTCATAGAGAGGACCCCTGCAACTCTTATAACTGTGTATCAAGAATATCAGATACCAGAATACCCGATCCATAAGTCTTATACAATTTCATGTCAAAGCAAAGTTGTAATGTTTTGGTGTGACTCCCCAAAAATGTAATGATATTTTTGAATGTAATAATTTATATATTTCGTCTGTGTGTGTATATATATATATATATATATATATATATATATATATATATATATATATATATATATATATATATATATATATATATATATATATATATATATATATACCATCCATACCTTTCCAAAAAATTTGAATATCATGGAAAAGTTTATTTATTTCCATAATTCCATTCAGAACGTTAAACTTCCATAGATTATAGATTCAGGGCCCACAACTTAAACGATTTCAAGTATTTAGTTGTTTAGTTGTACATAATTTGGGCTTCCAGCTCATAAAACCCACGAAAACAGGATTTCAAAAAATTAGAATATTACATGAAATCACACAGTAATTACACAGTGATACATCACACAGTAATTACACAGTGATACCATGGACATTGAACCAGGTTTTGATTCTTTTGGCAGTGTGGGCAGGTGCAAATCCAATAGAAAAAATGTATCCCTGATATATATCAGGGATACATTTTTTCTATTGGCCCAGTCAGACCGGTTCAGATTTTTACTTGCCCGGTCAAAATGCACAAAAAGTTATTGTTTTCCCTCGTTTTCCTTGTAAACAGTGCTTTAAGATTTTTAGGTAGGTCTAACAGGTAGGATATATACAGAACTGAATAAAGTTATAAAGAATAAAGAATAAAGGCTTTTAAAGCCTGAATAAAGGCTTTTAAATAATAAAACAACTTAATTTAAGTGAACTTAAAACAATCTTCACATAAACCCATTATAATAAATGTCACATTTACCTGTGCCCTTTAATATTAAAGGGCACAGGTAAATGTGACATTTATTATAATGGGTTTATGTGAAGATTGTTTTAAGTTCACTTAAATTAAGTTGTTTTATTATTTAAAAGGCTAATAAATGTTAAAAATTAATAGCTTTTAATAATACTGTAATTATGAATGGCTATAATGAATGTCTAAAATTGAGAAAAAAGAAATCAGTAGCAGTATTGGTATCGGTGATGCCTTCTTTCATAAATAGATGCCATTAAACAAATATAGGCTACTGTTTTTGTTTCTACATTAATTTGGAGATTACATGTGGAATTATTACAATATAAAAATATATTAACTTTAATGTTAGGTTTTATTAATCTGGGTTAATTACAGAAAAATGTGCTATTTTTTTTTTTATTTTTTTTATTTTTTATCGATTTGACAGCACTAATATATTAGGGCTGTGGTTAGAATATCGATACAACCATACATCGTCATTAACTCCTGACGATACGCGTATTGATACAGCAGCTGCCGTATCGATTCTGCTGGCTTTTGAATGTAGCTAATTATCACATGACGTCGATTGGCATCAATTTTAGGAACCCGAGCAGCAGCGCGAGACATTCAAAATGGATAAAAGGATTTTGCCACTGCCGACAAAAGTAAAATAAAAAATTTGGGAGAATTTGGGGTTTTACACTAAACTGGAGAGTCAGACATTAGTGAGTCATGCGATATGCAAGAACTGCAAAACAAAAGTTAAGTACTCCGGCAACACGAAGAGCTTCTCTCTGCATATGGCAAGACATCATCCAGACCAGCCAGCCCTGGTCGTAGCAGGTAGCAGCACACACTTGTCATCTCAGAAGCAGCCAAAGTTGCCTGATGCTTTAATCTCAAAACTCCCACCCACACTTTAGTGCTCTCAAAAGATTACAAATGCATTAATGCGCTTCATATGTCAGGATTTACAGCCATACAGCGTTGTCGAGAATAACGGCTTCAGACAATTGACAATATAATTGTCATTTCAGTTATTGAGGCAGAGACTTTAAAAGCAGAAGGAAGAGTCATTCTAACCTTTTTAACACAGGACCTAACCTTTCTTATTTCATTTAACTCATTTATTTTTAATTTTTTTATGACAAATACAAAATAGTTTTTCAGTTATCACAACTGTTATAACACTGGTTATTCAATAAACAGATATTACTGGTACTAAACTCTGCTCAAAAGAAATTTAAATTCCAAATTGATCCATATCGTATCATAGCTTTAGTTTTGCGTTGCGTATCGTGACATTGTTGGTGATACACAGCCCTAATATATATATATATATATATATATATATATATATATATATACACACACACACTAACATGTCATTGACCCTGATGCTACTGTGAAATGATCCTCTAAGGTACACTGTTTAAATTTCATAAGATAATTATTTGATTTTTCAGGTTTAGTTCACCAGGCTTTTACCAGTAACGCTTTGCATGAGTGCCCTCAATGTAGAGAAATCTGTCCACAATCTGTAGAAATTTAACATTTCCCCTCTCTTACCTTTCTCGTGAACATTAGCCTGCCTGCCTTGTTTGAGTTCCCTCTGTTTTGTCCATCCATAGGAGCCGTAGTTCTGGACTCACCAAAGGGCAATGTCCCTGTCAGCTCTGTGTCCCTCATCCCTCCCCCTCCCCCACCAAAGAACGCTGCCCGCATGCTTGCACTAGCTCTAGCTGAATCTGCCCAGCAGGCCTCCATTCTGTCTCAGAGGCAATCCTCTGGACCCCCTACACCAGTGTCCCCTCTTAAGCCACAAGAGTTACTGGACACCCTGGACTGGCCTCCTGCTCCTTCCTTGTTATCACAGCCATCCCTGGAGGAAGCTGCAGTCTCAAAGATATCTTCTCCTACGTCTTCACCACCATCCACCCCACCTGAAAAACTAACTCACTCAGTCAGTCTTCACCTTAACACAGCTGATAGTGGGAAGCCATCTAGCATTTCCTGCAACAACCAGGATGTTGTCTCACCAGAGAGCCCAAGCCAGAATGCTATGCCTTCTAGTCAACCTTCTCAAGTTTCTCAGACACAAAAAAGCCCAGAGAGGCAGCAGCCTGCTGTGGGCCAGACCCCTGTGAGCACAGCCAAAACCACAAGCACCACACCAACTATCAGCAGCAAGGATGCTGTCATTCAACAACCCAGCTCTGAGGTATGTAGTGGCACATGCAGGGATGTCAGTCGCACTAGTACTTAGATGCCAAGGTTAAACGTTACATTGTTATAAATATTCATTAGGGCTGCACAATATTGAAGAAAAATGTGATATCCTATAACTTGTTAAATAACGGAATATTCGATATGCGATATTGTTAATGGTTTAAGTTTGTAAAATAAATTATTTAAATATATTTAAAAACTAAAAATGATATAACCAGCATACATGTTTCACATTCTTTTTGTGAAAAGAGAGCATCCCTACAACTTCTAAAAGTGAACTGCAGTTTTTTACTTTAGCATTAGCTACATAAAAACTAGGGCTGTCACTAACGATTATTTTGCGATTACTAGAGTAATCAGATATTTTTTGTGGTAATAAAAATAGACCTAAGCAAAGACATAAGCCTTTAAAATGACCTAAAATACATATATATAAACGAGGCAATAATATTTGGTTCAAATAAAGTATCAAAAGCAAGCAATTATATGGTTTTATAGAACAACACTGTTAGCATACATGACATACATAATATAAGCAATCATAATATTTACATTATGTATTATAACAAATGCCTGCAGAGGGCGCCAATGGCCTGGGGATTGTTGTTTACAACACAAAACATGATCAAATCCTTGTTTAATATTGGCCAAACAACATTTAATTCAAATGTTCACTTAATCTTTAATATTTGGCCACTTATTTACGATAGAAATGTTACAGCCACTGTAATCTCTTGAACAGGAATATGTGGACATCAAAACATGCAAACTCAGAGCAAGGATTTAAACTTCTATTTGGAAATTGCAATGAACAACAGTTTGCATATTTGAAAACATGAATGATTGTGTATATGTATTTGTGTGTGTGTGTGTGTGTGTGTGTGTGTGTGTGTGTGTGTGTGTGTGTGTATATATATATATATATATATATATATATATATATATATATATATATATATATATATATATATATATATATATACAGTGCAATGCATAAGTGAATACACCCATGCTAAAGTTGACTAAAAAGAGGAATAAAAAATCATATTTTGGAAATTGAACTTAATGCCTTAATTTAAAAAATTAGGAAAAATCCAACCTTTAAGGACACCAATTTTCTTTGTGAATGAATAATGTATCGTAAATAAATAAATGTTCTTCCTTAAAATACATGGTGCATAAGTGAGTACACCCCTGTGTTAAATTCCCATAGAGGCAGGCAGATTTTTATTTTTTAAAATTTATGTATATAATTTATGTATATAATTTATGTGTGTGTATATATATATATATATATATATATATATATATATATATATATATATATATATATATATATATAAATATATAAATATATAAATATATATATATATATATATATATATATATATATATAAATATATATAGTATGTGTATATATATACATAAATAAATAATTTTTTATTAAACACAAAAATAATTTTGTGATATATTTAAGGTAGGAAATTTACAAAATATCTTCACGGAACATGATCTTTACTTAATATCCTAAGTATTTTTTGCATTGATAATTGAAATTGATAATTTTGACACATACAATGTATTATTGGCTATTGCCACAAATATACCTGTGCACCTTATGACTGGTTTTGTGGTCCAGGGTCATATATATATATATATATATATATATACACCCTCAGGGCATATATTTATTTGATTGAATCGCAGCCTATGTGAATTGACAATAGCACTATGCTGTACTATGGTTTTTAAATGGTTTTAATACATTGTGCAGCCTTAGAAAACGGTCTAATAATGCGGTTCATGGATTCTCGTCCTTGGAATGTGCCACTTCTGGTATTTTGCCGGTTACCCAGCAAGGGTAAATTGCAATCTAGGATTTTTTTACATAGAGTACTCTAATTTAATTGAGGAATTGTGACAGCCCTAATAAAAAGTTAGTGTCATTTTAACATAAGTGTAAACCATGGGTATTTAGGATTTCAGGTAGGCCTACATTAGATTGATTTAAGAGAAATTGAATAATCAAATTTAAAAATAAAACACTGCTTAGTCGTCACTGTACTTAATTGATTCTTATTAAAGCTACAAAAGTTATTCCGTCAAGAGCAGTATGTGATTTTTCTCTTTGTCTTTTGTTTTTTGATTAATATTAAGCACACAGACTGAAGCAGGTTTATTAGGCTGCTGTCACTTTAAGAGCTACACAGATCCAATATATTGTTACACACGCGCTTGCTTTCTCAACTATTTACTCCACTTAAGACATAGCTGACTGTGTTTACATGAATACTTACCAAGACGGGCATTTTGACATAATTTTGTGTGTATATGGCCATATACGCTGCAGAAGAGAACTGAAATCAGGATTACGCAAGAGACAGCTTCCTGTGCGCGTGAGTAGGCCCTACTTCGCTTATTGCGCCTAATAACATTAAGCATATCACATGTATGTAACAGTCATGTGTCCAGTCTACTCTGTGCTGTCTGCGTTGACCTAAAACTTAGACTTTTTGTAATCTTTTGACGTATAAAATCATTCAGTTATCGTAAGCCATTGCGATATGCATATCTCAATATGTACACTTGTGATATTGCTATCATTTCAATATATCGTGCAGCCCTTATATTGATCATCCAGGTCTTTACCATTGTAAGTTCAAATTTCGAAAAGCATGTTATTAACCCTCTCGGGTCTGAGGTGTTTTCTGGGCCCTGGAGGTGTTCTGACATGCTCTGATATTTGTGCTTATTTCTGTTACTTGTAACATTTTCATGGCTAAAGTCTGATTACACTGTATTCAGCACAAACTCTGTTACAATAATATGTGAGCAGCATCTGTGTAAAAGTTTGTAGTTTTGAGAAAATTAAGTTTATGTGTGGTTTGTAGGGGAAAAAAATAAAGTCACTGAAATAAGGCCATAAAACCCATACTGAATATTTGTTCACAAGGCATTTGATTGTGAATATTGTATAATGTAGTCTAGAATTTTAGCTTCAAAACGATGTAAAAAAAAAACAAAAAAATCCTGCCCACTCATTCACACAAAACAATATATTGATTTAAAATTTGTAAGACATGTTTTGTGTAAGAAAGCTGTTAGTATTGTTTGTGTAAGAAAGCTTTTTTGTTATTGTTAGCACATTATAAACATCTACGTTTAAGCAGATATCCACGAACATAGTATTTAACAGTAAACACTGGTCTAAACATTCTAATATTCATCATGTTAGTGTAAACACTCATACTAGTCTACTTTAATATCATGCTGTGTTTTATATTATAGAGCATAGAAACATCCTTGTGTCATGCATGTATATTTATTTAGCATTGGAAGGTTGCCTACCTGTCTATAGTTCATATTTCAACATGCTTCCATTGATGTCATACATTTTAGTCTGGCAACAGTTCAACTAGTACAATGTGAAGTTTATGCAACAATAATACACTAACTAATATAATAGAGAATACATTTCTTACCTTAAAAATCTTTCTTATCTTAAAATCGCGTTCTTATTCTTCTGCGGGTAAATCCAAGGTAAACTCACAGTGTGTCTTCCAAACTCAATGAAAAGCGGAGGAATGATGAAGTTTGATGCTTTGTTTTGAGGTGATGGGGGCGTTTACAGGTTCGCATTCCTTCACGTGGACTATTAGCATGTGAATCGCTTGTGCGCGCATGGGTGTGGTCACATTACGGATAATGAGCAGACGCTTGAGAAACTGTACCTCTCGTTGGTTTCATACAGATTACTTAGAGAATATTTGCTCTTATATTACTTCATTTAAAAATAGACACTTCAAGCTTTTCAGAATGGACTTCACACTGAGACGGCAGAACGTGCATTGTTTATTTTCTTTATTTTACGAAAAGCACAACATTTTGTTTTTATCATGAGTGTACACAATTCGAAACTGTTAAATGTCTACTTTTATTTATGTGTAACACTTATCTGTATGACAAAAATCGATGGAGTTATTTGAGTCTCTTTCGCACTGATAAGAAAAAAAGCGAAGTGGTTGACGCCTGGGGGTTAAGCATTATTGCTGTTTGTCTGCTAAGAAAAACATCAAGAACAATGTGTGGAAGTATGTTGGATCAAGGGATGTTGTTTTTAATTTAGTTTTTTAGTATTTATGTGAACTTTGACTACTTTTTTTGAGGGGGGGGGGGGGTGTTATGTTGTATGAGATTTTCAGATTTGTCATATTGTATCAAAATTGTTATCAAGAATAATTCGATCATTAATCTGGAATTGTTATCAGTAACAAAATTTACAGCACTTGTAAATATCAAAGGAAAATATGTAAGATATCTAACAGTGTTTGTTTGGGTTTAATCCTTAGATCCGTATGACTGAAACGCTCCTGCCACTGAAATCCACAAAGGCGGCAGATCAACTGGTCGCAATTCTTCAGCCTCAGCCTCAAATACAGATTCAACCTAATGCCTCGTTTCGATCTCAACCCCAAGTTCAGCCTCTTTCTCAGTCACAAGCACAGCCTCAATTTCAGCCCAGATCGCAGCCCAATGCTAGAGTTGCGCCAACCCCGGCAGCACCTCTTGATCCTGTGGAAAAACCATGGGAAGCCATAAAGCCTGTCCATCCGAAGGGAGATAGCGCTCCTCAACACCACACTCAGGGAGTGACACCACCAACACCCCCTGTTCGCTCGATTGAAAGTAAACTTGCAATGGCGGCTCTCTGCAACACTGAGGCAGCAAACCCCGCCAACTTTCATGCCATCTTAGAGACATCTATGAGGGGCTCAGTGGAGGAGACTCCCCCACAATCTCATCCACCTCACCACAGGTCTTCCACTCATCAATCAGGTTATATTTACCACTCAAAAGGGGAGGCAGCCCTATTAGAGCCCACCGCAGAGGCATATTACCATCAGCGGGTAACCACTTCTGGTCAGGCTACAATAGGGTACCATTACCGGCCAGAGAGTGTCCCACCTCACGTTTCTTACGTGTCGAAATCGGAGCCACAGATTTCTTATAGAGGCCACGGTGATGGCCGATACAATACGATTGGACCTAGGTCCTACCACCAGTCCATCAAATCTCGTGGCACACCGAGAGGTGAGTACGTTTCTCCAAGTTCAGTGCACCACTCCCATGGCTACAGCCAGGTAGATGGACCTACCGTGTACCCAACAATCCGCAGGGTCCACTCCCTACATGTGCCCCCCACGGCTATCCGCTCAATGCCAGTCAACAGAACTGAGGTTCCACCAGATGATGAGTTATTTTACTATCAGCGCCCAGTCTACCACTGCAAGTCTCACCAACCGCCCTCTCAAGCTGATTATCATGTCACACAACTGCAGCCTTACTTTGAGAATGGAAGAGTTCAGTACCGCTACAGCCCCTACTCTGGTTCTCATGTTCTGGATGCTCCTTTCTACGATGTGGACCATTACGGTACGATCCGTTTGCGGCATGTCCATTCCTTCAGTGGTCGGGACAGTGCCCCTCTCCTTCGATCTGGAGCCAAATCTGGAGGCTACCACTACCTTTCACGTCATTTCATTCCTTTAAAGGAGCATAGCTTCGTAAGCAGGGACATGCCACCTTATGGTGGTTCAAAGGGAAATATTTACTTTGCGTGGGACCCAGAGGAAGCAGAGAGGCTTCGCATACACTCTATCCGCAGGGAAAGCAGAGCTAGGCAAAAGGTGAAGGGTTCTATTATGTCTCAGTATGACAATGTAGGGCCCTACATGCCAGTGGATATAGACATGTTACACTTGCGCAGCAAATCAGATCCTGGCAAAACTGTATTGATGACCACCGAAAGCAAGGAGCCGAGATACAATATTGTTCCTGGATCTCAGCATGCTCCCAGGCACTTGATTTCCGACCCAGACGTCCTGTTGTATATGGAAACAGAGAAGCACTGCCACGGAAATGGAATGGGGGACAAAACCGCCAAACAAGGCAGCTCCAGGACCTACTCATCCATCCATTCACATCAATCGCAACTTCCACCACGAAGTCTGCAGCACTTACCAGAGGGTAGCCATCTTGACCCAAAGTTTGAGCCTGGGGAAAAGCAACTGAGCAGTAAACATTGGCAGGAACACTCGGAGAGCAGGAGTGCCCAGCCTCGTTACGAAAGGTCCGATTTGGATCGCCACATATGCAGGGTTAAAGCCACAAGCAGCGCCAGTGAAGATGAACAAGCAGTTCCTGTGAAGCCAGCTCCTCCACCCAAGCCTGAGAGATCCCATAGTGTTAGAGAGCGGCAGCATTACAACCTGTCTAGTCTTCCCGCACATTTACCAGACAATTCAGATGGAGACCACAGTGGATCCTACTCCCATCAGTCACAGGGGCAAAGACAAGGGACTGTTACTTCACAGTCACACTACGACAACCTGGATGACTACCATCCGGTACCTCCGTCCCAAACCTCACTAGCTAATCGGAGTGGTTCTAGCTCCTATCATAGCCCTGGTTTCTCAACTCCACACAGTAACCGTGCATACTCCACAGCCTTAGGACAGGGCGCCTTCATACAAGCTGAGCTTTCAGTGCAGAGGCCAGAGACGGAGATAAATGCAGAATGAACAGGCATTTAATGACAAATGGGTTAGATTTGGAACATTATTGTTGGAGTCAATAATAATTATAATAATTCGGCAGCCTCTGCGGGACAGTGGACTGCCGCCTGACTGTTTACATTCAGTTTAATTTTTTTTAAATGTACAAAGAAATGTTAAAGACTTTTTACTGAACTGAATGTACCATAATTTCGGTTGTTTAAACATGGAGATATAACTTGTTATATACTGTAGATACTCTGCGATATTGACAAATGGTACATAAATCATAACCAGATGTATATCTGAAATGATGTATATCTGAAAAGTACTACTGGATATAAGGGATTATTTAGCTCTGTGTTATTTCTTTGAAAAGGTCTGGGATGGGGTATAAATGAAGTGTAAAGGTTTGCATTTTAGAAATGCATGTAATCTATCTTTTACAGAACAGTTCTGTGTACCTTATTGTGTACTTTCTGGATGTTACAGTAACAGTGGAAAGGAACCCCTGTTTAAGTCAACCTACCTTAATTTTACACTCAGTTTACACAACTAGGTGGTACATGAAATTCTTAATTTCCTGCCTTCAGGTTGGAGGCCCAAAATGTGCATTTTTCATTTTGTCCAAACTGTGCCATTACTATTATGTATGATAGGGTTTAATCACAAGCAACTGGATTTCTTTCTTCATTTGAAAACTTGACCAGGTTTGACTGAGCTATGTTGGATAGGTTGCTCTTTGTTGCTTGAGGGACCAAACAATGAATGCGGATTTGATTGCAGAAGTATTCATGAAGGTGTTGGAGAATGACTGAAAGTGAAGTGACTCAGACACATTTCTCTCCCCTTTCAGAGAAATGTTATTGAAAGGGAGCTTTTGATACAATAAGTGATTAAAATATGTATCTGACTGATTTAAGACCAGTGCCATACTTACATTTTTGTAACAAACTGTATTACTAAATTTTACATAGATCCATAACTTTTCTTCTGTAAGGGGAACCACTTACCTGAAAACTCATTCATTTAAGTCTGCTTAACTTTGTGCGTTTACAATGAGGACAATGTACAATGCTCTCAGAATGATTCTGTCAGATGGAGATAAACCTATATTTTAGTAATTTAAAAGGACAGTTTATGATCAGTGGACCCAGTTTTGTTCTTTTGCTAAGTCATTGCATGTTACCGTTCTGTCAGACAGTAATTATTATTATTGCGTAGCGATAACTTTAAAATTCATGTTTGAGTATTCAAGTGAGCCCAAGCTCGCAATGGCATAATTTGTATGTTTGTGGTTGATTCCCTGATAACATGTTTTTGTGTTTTGCCAAGTCTTATGAAGTTCATTCTTATTTTGCCGGCATTTTTATGATTGACAGTTAATATGCTGTGTTTTCTCGTTTTTTGGTTTTTGTTTGTTTTAGACTGTGAAAAAAAAAAAAAAATGGTTGGGTGGCTAGTGTGCAAAAAAATAAAGGCATTCATATGTATCCTCTATTTTATGGGACCAAACTGAAATTTTAATGCAGCGTCTCCATGCCTGCATTCTCCTCATGAGGACTTGACCCTAAACATTAGCATTAAAGCCTCATGGCCTAATTTAATCAAGCTTTTATTGCCCTGCAGTCTGATTTCTTTTGGCCTCGATGACATTTAGTCTTTGAATGCACATTTTTGGGGAATAATATTTTATTTTCAAGTATAGTTTACAAATAAATAAACTTTACTATTTTTCTCTGTAACAAATACTTCATACAACATAAATCTGTATAATACAGCTAGTCTTGATTTAATTTGGCTGTGAAATGGATTGTTGTATAAAAAAATCTCAATCAAGATTGCATTTGATATGTTAATCTCAAGCCATTGTACTGTAACTCTATAGCTATTTGGTCGTATTCCCCCAAACCTATACACGTCTGCCTAAGGACCCACCTAGCTGAACACATATTTCTGTAATACCAAGAAAGTATTATACATGTTGGCAATGACTGAAACAATATGCTCTTAGTTAGCCATGGTTCAAATATATTTGTGATAACACTTGGAGAATTTCAGTGTCACCTTTTGAACCCAAATAAAATTAAGCTTAGCCTGAGAAGGAATGATTTATTGATTTCATTCTTTACTGCTTATACATTTAATTCAATTATTAGCTATTTCATGCTTGCTTACATTATATTTCCAGTGACTAATTGCATTTGAGTTTCATATTATGTGTACTGCAGTATAAGGATGGCTGTCCCTGCAATCAGTCTAATGTACATTACCTTTCAAAAATTTCAGGTTGGTAAGATGTGTCAATGTTTGCACGCCACCATTTTCAACTAAAAACATAAAACTTTTTTTTCATGCGTTTTGGCCATTAATTTAAAATGCAAGCTTTTTAAATTGGGTGTGAAAACAATACAGTTATCGTCTCTGTGTAAACTACAAAAACGCGAATTTGTGAAAACTAATGTCACATGCATGCGTATTACGTGTTCAATCTATAGGCGCATAATATTTCTTTACAAAGTGACCAACTACTGGCCTGGCATGAATAATAGTGTTTTTAGTAGTATTCATGGATCCTTCTAAACAGGGATCGTTTTTGACAACATTGTTGTCTGTACATGAAAAAAGCAAAGGAAAAACACTTGTTTTTAGTACATCGTTGTCGTGTAAACGTACCCTGAAAGTCTCATGCTCACAAAGGCTGCATTTATATGATAAAATACAGTAAAAACAGTAATATTGTGAAATATTACAATTTAAAATAACTTTTTATGTTTTAATATATAATTTATTCATGTGAAGACAAAGCTTAATTTTCAGCAGCCATTATGGTGTCACTTGATCCTTCAGAAAGTCATTCTAATATGCTGATTTGGTGCTTAAAAAAATGTTTTTGAGTTATTTTTTGGAAAACTTGATTAAAAAAATTCCGGATTTTTTGATGAATAGAAAATTCAAAGACCTTTTTATTTGAAATAAGAATATTTTCTAACATAAATGTATTTACTGTCACTTTTGATTAATTGTAGGTTGCAACTAAGAAAACTGAAAGAAGTATTGTGCATTTTAAATAACTAATCTGAAACCTTTTGTAAATTGTGAGAGAGCCAAATGTTTGGCAGTTTAAACAACTAGCACACAACTCAAATGGACTGGTACTGCACTTCAATTTTAAACATTTTATTTAGTTCTTTTGATATCAAAACAATGAAACCCTTTTAATGAAAATCACAGTGGCACAGTTATTTAATGTCATATTTTCAGAAATGAGTCCGAGTTCTTTCCATTATAAATAAATCTTGGATCAGATCACCCACAGAAGGATCAGTTGGAGAGGACGGAGCCTTCCCATCTAACTGCCGATGTTTGGGGTGTTTTCATGCAAACTTTGCAGGGCGAGATCTGACCACTTCATCTCTTGTTCTTTGACTGACTCGGTTGATCCGCCGTTGTCTTGTTCTGCTTCTGGAAGTTCACTCTTTCAGAAAAAGAGAATAAGAGTTAAATCACAATACGATAGGTTAGAGGCCATTTATGGAAAACATAATACAAATATAAAGTGCTCATATCGTCGAATTCAAATATTTTCACGTGTGAAATATGTAACTGATCAGACTATATGTTGTGCAAATGAGGAAAAATAAACAATTTGATGTGCACATTTCACTGCGACTGCAGTAACTTACTTACAGTACGCGCCAGTCATTGCCATGCTAAATTTTGATGTAACGTTACGTAATTCGGAAGGCACATCAAAACTGTAAATATGAATTCTCACCAGTGGGATCGTCACGTCCTCATAAGGCAGTCTGTCTTCTCTCCAGGCATCGTCTGTGAGATCAAGAACTCTTCCATCTCTCTGTACTTCACTGTCCATGATCCGACTTTGGTACACAATCAAAAGATCAAACTACGTTAAATCACAGTATCGTAAGTTATGTTGTGTATGTAGTGCAGTACATGTTGTGAACGTAAGAGTACAAATCCGTACAGTCTTATGGCCAGCGCAGCTGTTAGTTGCGTCGCTCTCTGATGACGCAGAGACGGTCTATTCATTAGACCCTATAACTCCTATTTATATTTGAGCATACAACATCATGTAGTCGATGATGCACCTGGATTAATAAAACGGAGTAATCACAGTGTTTCTTTAATTTACTCTGATTCATTTGTAACGCCATAGAGCGATGTTCGATTTGTGAACAGCTCTTTTCAATGAATCTGTTGAGCCGGTTCATAAACACCGTCTGATTGAATCTTCCACGAACTGGTACGAACAAGACGCTCTAGGAATATGTTTACGTTTGCATGACAGTTCTACAACTTTTCCATTAAATTAATTGTAATTGCATATTATATTTGAATTAAAAAATTATATATTTTATGAGCTGACACATGGCTACAACAAAATGAACTAGGGCATATACAATTACAATAAATATCTTAACAATAATAAAACTTAAACGAGAACAAGGTGTGTGCCTCATACAGTTTTACTGAAACATTTGAACGTAAGGGACACATGATGACGCAATTATGTCAAGACATCAAACAATCATTGAATCTGTTTCAACCGGTTCTTTGAATCGAACTGTTCAAAAGAACCGATTCGTGGAAAGAAGTTGGACTTCCTATCACTAACGCCATGACCAGATTTCGCATCGACCAATGAGCTGTCAAGAAACGGGCTCGCGCTGTGAGGAAGTGAGCCGCCATTGGCTGCGTCCGTTTGTGTTTCTTCAGTGAAAGCAGAAGGACGGCCTCTGTGAGGGCTTCAACCTCAGATATTTTCTTCGCTGGCGTGTCTTCAAAAACACTGTTACAGGTGAGCTGATTGTTTCCTACAATTACAGCATTTGCTTTTAGCTACTAACATATATTTTCAACAACAACATAGACTTTTCATTCATTCTGTATAATCTTTTTTCTAAATAATTTTGTCTTTGGGAAGTACAAAGTTATTGTTTACAATATTGGGGAAAGTGCACTTGAGTGTTTCTTGTTTCTTCCCCCTCAGTGTTTCTTTTAATCATTCTTTTTTTCATTTATTTTTTATTTTTTTTACAATACATTAGTGATGATTTAATTTGAAGCTGCCTTCTTTAGTCACATTATATACAGTTAATCACACTTCTTCTGGCCATCTTTTAAGGTCAAAGATGGACCTTGTGTTGAACGTTGCAGATGATTACTTCTTCACTCCATATGTGTATCCCTCATCATGGCCCGAGGACGAGCCTCTGCGACAGATCATCGGTTTGATGGTGGTCACCAACCTGGGTGCTGCCATCTTATATCTAGGCCTGGGTGCTTTGTGCTACTACTTTGTTTTTGACCACAAATTAATGCAACACCCTCAATTTTTGGAGGTTTGTTTATGCATCTAGCAACCTACAGTGTCTTTTTCTGTTTCGCATCAGAGGCAAGAATAAATATGTTTTTTTTTTGTTTGTTTTTTTGTCAATAGAACCAGGTGCAACGTGAAATAAAGTATGCTTTGTGGTCTTTGCCCTATATCAGCATACCCACAGTAGCATTGTTTTTTGCTGAGGTCAGAGGATACAGCAAACTGTACGACAGAGTCGATGAATCACCCCTCGGTAAGAGAATATAGCTGTGTTCATAAATGCCAATCAAAGTTTGTGCTAAACAAGTGATACATGGACAAAGTCTTTGCTTTGTCAAGTGGATTATAGTTATTCATATAAATAAAAAGCGGGTAATGTGGAAACCACTGACTTTCAAACTTAAAACAAAACTACACCAAACACATTAAAATTGACTGAATCTGGATCCAGCAAACTGACAGCCCTGATTTTAGTAAATGCCAGTGATGCAGTCTGTCAGATATGCTTGAGATAATCGTGTTGCTATGGGCATTAACTATTTCATACTATTTATTCTTGTTTTTTCAGGTTGGCCAGGGCTTATTTTCAGCATGGTTTCTTTCCTGTTTTTCACTGACATGTGCATTTACTGGATCCACAGATTCCTACACCACAAGTTGATATATAAGGTATTTAAGATATATGATAATGTAAGGCATAATTATAATTTGGTTTAACAGTGGGTAAAAAAAGAGGAAAGAAAGAGTAGCCTAATATTACAAAAAAAACGATTAGCCTATATTAAGGACACAGGAAAAACATATTAGCCAATTAAAACAGTAAACAATAAAGAAAAAATCAATTTGGATTTTAGACCAGTGTTATTTAGAATTATTGCTATATTTTATCATTTTAGAGTTAGCAATTTTATGTGCTTTTGTCATTTTTACTAATTTTTGCTTTTTAAATTTCTATATAGCTTTAGTTTTTACAAATTTTTAATACGTCAACTGATTATTTTTATTTTTTTTCATCTGATATTTATATTTTATTGTGAATTTGTTAATTTTATCCACCATATTACCATCCATATTATGGGTACATAGTAAGAATGATCCACCTGTACGGGTCACAATATGACACGATATTTCTGATTTTGAATATGCTTTCTGCTACCAATAAAAGCGTTCTCCATATAACACATTTTTCCATATTTAAAACCATTCTGAATAATTGTGTAGATTTCCCCCTACAGAAAATATGAAAAAGGTGTATATTCCATGTCTTTTATATATATATATATATGCCATATAATCATGTTTTTTCATCCTTTTCCCTTCATATACAGTATTTTCACAAACCACATCATGTGTGGAAGATCCCCTCTCCGTTCGCCAGCCACGCTTTCCACCCCGTGGATGGATTTCTTCAGGGCCTACCGTACCACATCTACCCCTTCCTCTTCCCTCTACACAAGGTTCTGTACTTAGCCCTGTACGTGTTCGTCAACATATGGACCATCTCCATCCATGACGGGGACTACCGCGTGCCCAGCCTGATGGAACAAATCATCAATGGTTCGGCTCACCACACTGACCACCACCTCTTCTTTGACTACAACTACGGGCAGTACTTCACCCTGTGGGACCGCATCGGAGGCTCCTACCGCTATCCTTCAGCCATGATGGGGAAGGGGCCGCACGACCACATCAAGAAATTGATGGCAGAAGGGAAGCTGAGCTCAGACAGCATAAACGGCCACACTAATAATAATAAAAATGGCATTCATGTCAAGAAAGAGTAGGTAGGCACATAAAAGCTTCATGAATGGGTTTCAAGGTAAGATTTCTGCTCTTAAAATATGTCCTTAAGTCCTTATTTGTGAGACTCTGAAACTCTACTTAGCACTAAAATAATCAGTTATGCAATTGCCTAAATGAAGCAAAGACAAAATGATTATATTTTGCCAAACAGAAACATTCACTATGGTTACCCTGTTGGTATTTTTGCCTTGCCTTTGTGTAACCTAATACGAATGACTTGAATTAACAGGCTTCTGACAAGTAAGCGTCTATAATTTTGCAATCATAAACATTCAAAGAATGTATAAAGATTGACAGGACTATCCCTTCACATCAACTCATTCACCTTTCCATTAGCAGTATGCCGTTGTTAAACTAAACAAGACTCTTGAGTTCCTCCATAGCTCTGTTTATCTATGAACTTATCAGTGGTTCAGAGACCAGGTGAAGGTTTTTACTGATCTAGTCATCTTGTTTTAAAAGAGATTCTGTGGTTAAGGTTTGCTTTTTATATGAATGCACATTATTTCCAAATAAAAAAGTAGCTGTATATTTCACTGGTGTTGTAATATTGTGCACGGAAATCTGAGGTCAAGTCAGGTAATGTAATTAAGCCCAATTACGGATGGAGAAGAAAGCTATATTGCTCGTGTTACATGATTGTTGATTGTGAACTTTGTAACTTTGTCCCATAGCAACAGTTCATGTGGCGCATCAGGGCACACACAAGAGGGTGCTGTTGAATCACGAATGATTCTGGTATTTGTGATTAAAGTACCAAAAGGTGCAGAAGAAATGTAGTTTTATTGACAAACCAAAGCGGTGAAAAGGACAATATTGCCAGAACATTTACATCACAAAAGAACAGATTTTATTTCTTGTTAACTTCATAAAGGTAAAACAAACAAACAAACTCAAATTAAAAATATTTGTTCTTCATTATTTAAATGAGGAGAGAAACCTCTAGGCAATGCATTGTTAGGCAAATTGAATTCATGCTCCTGTTAAAAACATCCTGGCAAGCTAATTAGTGGCTATGGCAACCGTTTATGATTTTTATGACTAATGCGTTGCCACAAAGGTTCACATTTGAACTAAAATGTAAAGGCCGTTGAATCACTTGTTGAAAATGCTCGCAAACTTTGATTAAGGTGTGTTGGAGTGGGAAAAGGTACCTTTGTGTGAGGTGTTAAACTACAGCCCTGATCATTTTTTCAGTCACATTTCCTAGGAGAGAAATAAGGATAAAAGTTGAAGTTGGCAGCTTTATTTATGTATTGAAGTGGGTGGGCTAGCAGGGTTCCTTCAGGTTTTATGCTGTGAATATCAGAAGGCATTATGCTTTTAATGAATTTTTATATGAATATAAAGTGAAGCACTTTAATGTGTAATTAAATCTATTATGTTTGACTAATTTATGTAGCAATTCTTTACTTGGCTTGGTGTCACAGTGTGTAAGTTTGCCACCGTGCTCTCGTGTAGGCTATGCAAACTGTTGCGTGCGCGTCCGTGCACGTGTGTTTTAGGCAGTGAGAGAGTTTATGAACCAAATAACTGAACTTGAAAATGGTCTTTTATTTCATGCTGGGTGAAATGGCTTTATTATACGGTGGATGTGCATGCAGGCGTGGGATGCTGAGTGACTCATTTGTATCCTGGCTGCTAACTGAGGTACAGGAACACATCATTTCAAAGTTCACACTGTGGGTACCACCAGGAGCACTATTGCTTTGTGCACAAACAATGCCACATTTTCTTACCCATTATTATGATCGCGCGGAACCCAAAGAGGAAATTAATCATTACATTTCTGTCTACCTGGAATAATCTCCACCCTTTATTTGAATCGGTATCATTGCGTTGCTGTACTGCAGCTGTGGCCACTATCTTTCAATTACAGCACAGACCAATGCTCATTCTGTTGGGCTTCTAATGATAACTCCAGGCTGTTTACAAATGTCCCTTCCACAGAATGTATTTCCACACAAATTAATAAAACGAAGAAAAACCTTTAGGAAATCTTTTCATTTAATTTGTATGAAATCCTATTTTAGATGTAGTACTGTGGGGTTAATGCTGATTGTTTTTGTTGTGAGCGGAAAGTTTTTGTTGCAGTTAAGGTTTTTTTTTTTTTTGTAGTCTACGAATATATCATTTGAATTGATGAGAAATTGAAGGTACACTATGTTACTATGTAAAAAAACTGCATGCATTTTGGCGAAGAACATTGTTTTGGTTGTGTTTCAGCTCTAGGTGACTTTGAATAATACACAATAGATAGTGCTTTACAATGAACTCTGTTCTATATATGGCAATTTATCTGTTCAAGTCGCTTTTACAACATTTCAAATCCCTCATCTCCGAAAAGCCAAACCAGTGCTGATTCTCAGTACGAGCTGTCGCGTTCTCTTTTTGTCAGCAGACTCTGTTAAAAAAAAAAAAAAAAAAGGATGATTCCCCTGAGGTCTGAGATTTATCGTGCTCCATGTCAACCTTTCTTGCTCATTGTGACAACTAACCTATACTACTCCCACACCATACAAGCATCAAAGTAGCCGGAGCAACTTTTCTTTATTCACGGATATGATGAGACGCGCACAGGCGAGTGACGTATGAATGTAATTTCCTGCACATTTTTGAAGAAGAATTGATGATGTATTGACTATTTAAATTCTGAACAAAAAAAGTTACATAGTGTACCTTTAAGACAAATATTCAAACATTATATATGAATTTAAACACGTGACAACTTAACCAAAAACACCACTTGGGAACCATTTTAGTTTAAAGTTTTTTGGAAACTGGATTTTCTTTGAGCGCTGAGTTTCTGTCAGTGAGAAAACATGGCGGTCGCCACAGATGCAGCTTCTGTCTCGCTAAATTGCAAGTACAAGATATGAGAGTGTTGGAAATTATGATTATGTAACGACTCAGTACACAGGGGCTTCATAAATTGATTAAAAACATATAATTGCAACAAAAAAGTGATGTACATTCTTTGTTAATCAATGTTTTTTTAAAAAAAACTTGCTTTATTTTATTAATTTATTTAAAAATCATCATCATCCTCATCATTTTGCTCTGCCAGTGATTTGAACATTAAACAAACTCTTACACATTCTTAGCACATATCTTAGTTAGGGTTCACATGTGTATTGTCATTTTTATTCTAAGGCACATTTATAAAAGCTGCTTAAATGTCCTAATTGAAATAAAGCTTAATCTAAACCCTGTCTGTGAAACCGGGCCTTTATCTTGTTTTTCTCATCATATGTCTGTTGTCAAACCGCTGAGTCGTGGATAAGACTGAGTTACTCTCTGCACATTATGTAACTGAAGCCTCTATATATGGCTCTATATTCTAAGCTTGATGATAGAGAAAATAATAGCATCTATACAGTTTTTGATACCCTTGTATCAACAAGATCTTGTCTTAAATTATCAAAATAAAAAGCATTTCTATAAATGCTAGGCTAAAAGCAATCTAGTATTAATTTAACACTTCAAAGGTGATATAACAACAATGGTGCCTTTTAAAATAATGATTACTGTTGTCACAATGTGACAAGTGCTGATGGCATTCATCCCTGAGGATTACGATCATGTTTGTGTTATTACTGTATGTAAAAGACTGGCTTCTTCCCAAGTGGATTGCATGAAAAGCTCGTTTAGCTCTGCCTGCTTCATCAAAAATGAAAGGCCCAAAGCAAACACCTGAGGTTGTCTATCAGTTCCACTTAGATGAAGAACAATTCCTCTTCCTTTTTTAGCACCGCTCTTATAATGTGATGAAATTGGAGATGTCATTTTGGATTTATTATGAGCATCAAACTGAAACGGAATGGCCTCTTTTGGGGGTTTGTTTGTTTGCATTCACAGTTGTATACTTTTATTTCAGATTCAGTTGGTGAGCATCTAATAATACTTCTGATGAACTGCCACGCTTGTTTATTGCAAGCACAGGGCTGAACTACTGATAAAGAGGGCAACATTCACTATCATGATATCCCTGAGGGTGCATGTTTCTCATGGATTCATAATTAAAAGTGCAGATTTGCATTTTTCATAAAATGTTTAAACCATAATTCAGTTAATAGTTCAGTTAATGCCCTCCCTATAAAAATCAATTCTGCGGCCCATGCTGTGTTACCCAGCAGAATGGTGTTGCTAGACTGATAATTGACTGTATTCACATAAAAAAAAACTTAGCTGTAAGGAAAGAACAGCATTTACACATACTTTTTATGAAATAGCATTGTGTTAAATCAGTACATGTTATTTTCTTTAATTAAACCACAGTTAATGTTTAATTCTGTCTGTTGCAGTAAATAGCTTAACTATTACAATGAATTTGCATCAAGATAAAAAAAGTAATGAAGATGAGTCATGGTCACAGGATAAAGCTGGAATACAATATTGTGCACACACTCAATATGCTTTTTTTAACATAAACAACAAACTTAATGTAATAATGTCATATTTGTCAGTCATACATAAATGAAAGATTTGTGTAATAGTGCTACACAAAAACCATGATGAAATATTTATCATCAATAATTCTGATTTTAAGTGATTGAATATTGATTTTTACTGTCACTTACACTATATCACTTTGTGAAGAAACACTACGAGCCAATAGACTGAACATTTATGTATGCGCATGATGTCACCGTTTTCACAAATTCACGTTTTTGTCGTTTATACAAAGATGATAACGGCATCGTTTTCAAAAACTTGCACTTTGAAACAGTTTTCAAAAGTTTTCAGGCCCCCAAAACGGCAAAAAAAAATGTCAGTTTTAGTTTTTAGTTTAAAACGGTGCAGTGTAAACAGCCCCTGAATTTAAATGGATGGAAATTTAATGTGCAATTCAAACACATAAATCTTAAATTCAGGCCTAAATATTTTTTTCAAGTGCAGTAAAAAATGCCTCATTTTTGAGTTAAATGATGCTTAAAACAAACTAATTTCCCTATTCAATTAAACCAATAATAATCAATACCTACCTTCATATTCAGTGTTCAGCCAGAGCATTTTCTGACAGGATTTTGAGTTAGCACAGGATAAAAGTGACATAAATTAGCTTACAGGAAAGCGTGATCAGCCTGGGAATTCTGGCTATTTCCTCCAGTCAACACTGAAACCTGTGAGGCACACATCATTCTTTAATATCCACTCTAATAATGATCTCTCCACAGCCTCAGTTGCGCGCTTCCTCACAGCAGGGGTGGCAGTCTCAATCTGAGGGAATTCTGCTGCTGGTGAGATAACCTTCTTAATGAATAAGCGAAGCCTTTATGGAAGACATTAAGAAGTGACAGAACAAAGATGCCGCGCTGCTTTTATGTGGGAACACAGTTTGAATATTGTTTGTGAATCCAAAGTGGATAAAAGCTGGGCTGTTCTCTGATCAAGGGAAGCGAGTAAGGAGTTAAACGTCACTTTCAAGGTGTTGCATGTTGGGTTATTTGTCCGTAATTGGAGGGAACACTCTCCCGAGCTTGTAAATAACAGGATACAGTGTAAACACACTTAAATCAGTTACATGCTGAGCATAGTGTGATGGCTTGACTGATACACTCCCTTATTGGAGGTCCTCTTTTAAGGCAAGGCCATCTTGTAAAATGTCATGGTATTTATCAGTGCAACTAAATGTCAGCTAGAGCTTCTTTGACTGACTCTCTGACCTATGCATGGCTGAGATTTTCAGATAATATTTGTTTTTATGGTGGTGAAGGACATCCCTTATGGATCCGACACTAAGAAGACAACGTTTGCTTGTGATATAAATGTCACGTTGTGTGTTTCCTCAGTCGCATGACCAGATATGTAACATACAAAGGAGTCCATGTGAAAATTCTCACTAGTGAAGAGGATTCTGTTCTGCATTATTAAAAGGTAAGTTCCTAAACGTAATTTCGGGAGGAGTGAACCCATCTTATCTTTCAATTAACTGCCGCAGCATATAAGTAGCCGCTCGCCTTGCTCCGGCATTAGCTGTTTTGGCATCCCTTCGCCTCCCCAAACATAATTTAGGCATCTTGCAACCATCCTCATCTTCAAAGCATTAGTATTCCCAGCTCGAGTTGAAGCTGCTTCCTCCAGCCCCTCCACTGCGGACAGCAAGCCAAATACGTTTAAACTTAAAGAGTATATGGGCAAACAAACTCGTGAATTTAATGCATTTTTAAATGACAAATTGTAGTATCCACATAACAATTGTGCAGATTATTAAATATTTCAGATTCATTATATAACAAAATATAGCTATTTCTTTGTTTCAAAAATCCTAAATGCTCTTTTCAGGTATAAATTTGATTTTGAATCCCATACTGACTTTTGAAGCCCACTCTACATGAATTCAATAACATTTAATAGCACATACAAAAGCTGTCCTTGCTTTAAAATGGTTTCCCAGCGTTGCACCATGACTAAAATATTATCTAGCTTTGTCTGCGGGCTCACATTTACTGTGATTGACACAATGAAATGTGGTGATGAGGATAATGATGTCCTTCTCTCACTCCAGCGCTAGACAGATTCTCCTTTAAAATACAAAGAATTTGTTTTGTATGTTTCAGAACAGCCTGGAGTTTAAGACATACAAAAGGAATGACACCATATCAGAGAATGACACCATACTGCTCACTTGTGCAATCATACACTTTCATTGTGGAAATTACTGTCAGACTGACCGAAAGCTTGGATAGGATTGCTCTGCATGATGCAAAATTCGAAAGAGCAGTGCAAGGAATGCAACAGCTTCAATGATCTGCCTCACTATATCGATAAACAATGACTGCTTAAGTGTAACTGTCATCTACATTACTTCTTAATGATTAGCTGTGAGATGTTTATGTCTCACTGGCTTTATCCAGTGTTGCCAGATTGGGACGGTGATTTCCAGCCCAAAAGCTCACCAAAACCCGCCCACTACAAGAAAAAAACGCCCCAAATTTTACTGCCAAAATAATGTGATATAATTTCATTACCATGTCATTCAAGGTTGATAAGCACAATTTGTATCTCCTTAAAACAAAATAACGATGATAAAATAAAATAAAAAATAAATACATTTTCCAGGAAAACAGATCAAAACAGGGAAATAATTAAGGAGAATTAGCCAATATGACTAAAATGACCGATGACTTCAACCCTCGGAAGTACACATTGCAAAACGGATTCATCGTTGATTCAAACCTTGTCAGGGACAAGTAGAGTGCAGTCTGGATGGTGTAAAAGTTGCAGATGTCTGGTTAGGCTATTGTGCACATGACCATGGACAGGAGTCGTCCCATATTTGATTTCAATTCAAGTCATTCAACTGTGCTCTCCTCTCAGAGTTATATTCACCATCGAGTCATCTCCCACCACGTGTATAAGTATTATAAGTATTAAGTATATTTATTAGAATGTACAAAGTAAAACTTTTACTTGGAACACTTTAAATTATTTTTGAATTCAATGATAATTGAAGCAAATAATCAGCACACACACACACACACACACACCAAAAAAAAAACAACTATAGCACATATGGATATAGGACATTGCATAGTAATTCAACTCTGTGCTATCTATATTAAACTGTATATATTTTATTGTTTATTTTCAGATTATTGCTGCATTGTCAATGCATTATCATTAGTCAATTTTAGTAATTCATCAGCCATCAGGTCGGAGCTCAGAAAATTACAAGTTTACGTGAACACTTTACAAGTCAAAATCTCGTAATTACGTTAATTCCAACACTGCGTGAACTCACCTTATTTCCTCATTCATATACCAACACAGTCTTTAAGAAAAAAAATGCTCTGGGATTTCTCTTGTTTCCTCTCTTTCACTCCGCCAAAAGAAGGAGCAAAACTACAAGTCTCAAGCCGTGTATCATCCTTCCACCATCTCTTTTTTTTCCATAAATAGCAGCCTTCAGAGGCTTGCAGACATCCAAATGAGGGTTTGGTTTGGAAGCTAACTAAGCTCACAGATGAGAAGGTTTGCTTTGACTTGGCAAATCATCAGTCACTCGGTGGTAGAAATCAGAGATTGTTGGCCTTGGATCTTTAGATGTCTCATTTGATCTCTCGCTGTCTGTCTTCCTCAGCCATCCGCTCCATCGCTCTTACTCCCTGCTGTTAGTACACAATTTCATCCTAGTTCAATCTCCAATATTAGTTCTGCCCATGAGTGCTACCAATCCAGTAGGGTCTTGCAGGAGAGTCTGAATGACTTAACCCGTGTGGTCAAAACACCATGACGGAATGTTTTTAGGGGATGTTGCTCATGACATTTATCTCCTCGTTTATGTTACTCTCATTTGCTGGTGCTAAAGTGGAGAATTAGTGTCTCCGTCGAGACATCAGATGTGGCATGTAAATGGAGTTTTGTCAGGCAGGAACAGGAGGTGGTCAATCACTGCCTACTTTAACCCCAGCCACTTAAATAGCAGCCCTATCGTTCGCTTCCTCAATCCATATTTAATGTAAGTGAGGACATGAAGAATTCCAATTTCCTGGTCTCTTTAGGAAGTCATCTCCCGTCAATGAATAAATATCAGAAATTACAGACATTTTCGCATCTCTCTGTGCTGTAATGTTCTGTGAAATAACGACTTACGGTATTCAATCTGTCACTCGATTGCTGTCCTTTTTGTTACTTTATATGGGTTTCTAATCACCTCATGCAGCAAATGACATCTTTTTTCCCACCGCTTTGAGTTGGCGTGCTGCTCATCGGCACATGAAGTAGCTCTCACAGATTTTAGTATTCACGTATCACTTGTTTGTCAAATCCTGTTTGTCAGTGTCGACTTGACAGCGCAGGCATAGGAGAAACATGAAGCATTTTGCCGGCACACGTCGCATCGCACACGGAGCTACAAGGAAAAAGGAAAAAGAAAGGAAAAAAGGTGAAGGCAGCGAGACATCAAGTCTGGCAGATCTCATGCCACCAAGTGACTGGATAGAAATGGGGCTTTGTTATTACAAGTGCACACTTCAGTAAAACTGGGAGCTTGTCAGAGCAATGCACTGCTGAAGAGAGTGAGCCAAAAAGGCCCTGTCTCTCTCTGAATTTCTATCTTAGACACCCCTCAGTTCTCATTAAAATGAACGCTGTCTCTCTCTGCTTTTGCTACTTATATGTGCCTTGTCCGTGGTGTATCAAATGGATTCTTTAGTGTTTTGGTGCCTCTATTACAAAATTCAGAATAGAGTGATGTACAAGTCCTGCCATGACTGCGAGCTCAAGGCTGAATAAAGGACATGCAATAATCAGGGGGCCTGGAGTCCCCGTTCAAGGAATGAGAAAGAGTCAGACATGTCTTGCAATCTAATCCCCACTGATACGGAGCTCATACTTTGCCAATCAGCAAATTAGTATTTTATTTATTTATTTATTGCATGTGATATGTTGAGATGTCCATGTTACTTACATTGTGAGCTGCAGGCAAGGGCTCAAGGCTTGAGTGGTTAGCATGGCACTGTTAGCCCTAGCTGGATGATTGCTGTAACAACACCATGCAATAAGCTGCAATAAGCAACTTTCTTCACTGGCAACCATTCAAAGGTATCCAATATCCATGTATTCTGACATCCTTCTTTTTTTTTTTCTTTGTCTGCTGCCTTTGATGTTGTTTTATCATTAATAAAATAATAACTTACATAACTGGGAAATACTGAAACAAGAATATTTTTTCATCACTTACTAAAATAACAAAACATTCAAGTTTTAGTGTGTTATTTTTAGTCTCATTAAGGCTACATTTATTTGATCGAATTATAATACAAACAGTAATATTATGAGATATTATTCTAACTTTGATGGTAAAGCTGAATTTTCAGCATCATTACCCCAGTCTTCAGTGTCACATGATCCTTCAGAAATCATTATAATATGCTGATTTAGTGCTGAAGAAACATTTCTTATTATTATCAATGTGGGGGAAAAAAGTTAATATTTTGAGGAAACCATGATACATTTTTCATGAATAGAAAGTAAAAAAAACTGCATTTATTTGAAATAGAAATATTTTGTAACAGTCTTTGCGTGTTTGGTTAAATTGAAATAATTGGTTAAATAGAGAGAGAGAGAGAGAGAGAGAGAGAGAGAGAGAGAGAGAGAGAGAGAGAGAGAGAGTCAGTGAGTTTGGTTATAAATACTGTACATCATTTATATGGTTAACAAGTTGTTAAAAAAGCAAATTCTTAATTAAATAACCATTTTCATGAGCTAATTTAACAAAAATAATTTTGGGTCACACTTTAGATTAGGGTACAATTCTCACTATTAACCAACTTAAGTATGATGTTTGCCTCAATAAACTCATAATTACTGCTTATTAATAGTTAGAAAGGTAGTTGTTAAGTTTGGGTATTGGGTAGGATTAAGGGATGTAAAATATTGATAAGGTCATGCAGAATAAGACATTAATATGTGCTTTATAAGTAATAAACAGCCAATATGTAGTAGTGAGAATTGGACCCTAAACTAAAGTGTTACCTAATTTTGTCAATTACAGTGCCAATGAATGAAGAGCTCACTATTTGTATTTAGACAACAATATATAAACTTTAATGGTTTGTTAATCATTTGTAAGTACTTATTTACTGTATACTTATATAGTGTTCAAACTTTTGAACACTATATACTATAAAACTCAAAGCCTATACTGTACAACTTTTACAACCTGTCTGCATTAAACATGAACGTTAAAATCGAAATACATTGAAACTATGCAGCTGAAAAAAAGAAAGAAATTGATATATAGTGCTTTGAAGTCACAGCTCAGTCAGTGCTGTCATGAGGTCATTTTCCTGTGGCTCTAGAGTCATTAGTTGCGGCACAGCTGATTGGCCCAAAACAAACAGGCGGCAAAGATGGCAGATTTCAAATCACGTACTTCCTGGAGCCAGCCGAACAACTGCTGTTGAGATGAACGGATAGCTGTCTCTAGGTATTATAGACCTCCTTGGCTGCAGTAGAGAGAGTATCTTTGATTATGCATGCGTGTAGTCCTCTGGCTCCTGAACTGCTGGCTTCTCAGACCTGGCAAACTGTGAAAAGACCTCTTTTGAACACACAAACACAAACCGATCTTGACAAGGCAGAGGAGGTGATTCTAATTAGATCCTGCACATCTGAAAGCGCACATGCTCTGTATGGAAAATGATTCAGCTTCTCTGTGGATGCAAGTCTAGCTCCAGGACATCCAGTTGCCTTGAATTCTGTGCCAGTGCTAAACACTTCCCACAACAAGAATTGTGTTGAACGATATAAAAAGGAGGAAGAGCACAGCAAAGAGCAGAAGTCTTCAGCACCCCTGATCATTTCAGAGGAATACGTGCATTGCTGCTTTTTTTGGTTCTCAGTCTCCAACAACTCAACAAAATATTCTCTAGCTTCAGAATTTATTTATTTATTTATTTTTTTAAAAAAAGGTTGTACATGCCAGCATGACTCTATGTGGGAGTGATGTTTCATTTTAAAAGGGAACGAGTGTGTAGTGTAACCAACTGGACACTATAGGGCACTCCAGTTGAGTAAAGGTTATAGAGAGAGTTGTGTAGGGAAGAATAAAAATAAATGGATGTTCAGTAACCGAGCTGTTTGTGTGTCCTGATGTTTCACCTCAGAGTTTAAGATATAACCATCTGTTACAGCGTGAGGTCTGGAGTGACTCTCAAATATCTTCAGATGAAAGATGAAATGAAAATTAAATGCCAGACTTGAACAGTTGAGAATTGATCGTGCATTGACGTAGACGTCTTCAAATCAAAGCATTACAAAAGACAACCTCTACAGTAGAGATGCACAATTAACCAAATGAAAAGTGCTGTGATTAAATAATCGTAAAAATAGTTGAATACAGAATTATGCTTTTTTTTGGATCTGTTGAGCATCATATTTTGTATTAGTCCGTAGGCCTATCAGTAACTACAGCTGTTGTAATGAGTTTAAAGCAAGATTTGTATTTCATGTTGAAAACATTAAAATATATATTGAAATATTGCATATTTAAAATTTTACATGTGAAAAGAAATGCTGAAGAAACATCACTCAACAATCAAAAACTAAAAGAACTAATGAACAGTTCTTGTTTCAGTACACAAAATATGAATAAAACGGAAATGTTTTTAATTGAAACGGATTATCCTGATTATGGCATCAAGGGAAATAATTGACAATTATTTGTGTCATAATGGCGCAGCTTTACTTAATAGTAGTTTAAGTCTGGTTTTCTTCATTCTGTAATTTTCCTCTCTCAACCCTGACAGAGACGTGTGATGGGATGAGATAGTCTACATGTTTTATCTATGTCTCATCTATTTGTCACTTGAAAAACACTCAGTGGCACCAATCCTTGAGAAAAATATCTTTCAAATGGAAATTTTCCCAGATATTTTCGGATGACGCAATGGGGGGGAAATATATACCCTGTTATTATTTTTATGACTTCACATGGAACTATTCATGAAAAGATAAACCGTGACGAAAAAGAAGAAGGAGTGTGTTCATTAAGCGAGAATACTCAAGTCTCTGTCATGTCATATATCCTGATGCCTCTTTCATAGCCAGATGAATACAGACTGTCCTCTGTAAATCATTAGCAGTCAGAGAGTTGCACTGAGCGCCGTTACCAGCGCAGACAGTCAGAATGAATGCTGGAGCCAAGCTTAGCCCAAGAGCTGTCAATCACACACCTCAAGAATCACCTGCCCACTCTATAGATTACGCAATATCTGCTTTGAGGGTCATCAGATTACACTGGCACTGCCACGCTGAGAATTATGGAGGGTGGCATGGAAACAGTCTCTCTCACAGCGGCAATTAAATGGATGATATGTGTGGGTATCTCTTTTGCAGAGTGCAGCTGCTCAAGTTTGATAATACTCCTCAATGGACTTCATTTTGGTTTATCTAAACTGACCAGGGTGTCGGTGAAGTGCAACAAAAATGATAACCTAAGTGGACCTGGATTGAGACCGAATTCTTAAAATATCGTCAAGCTTGAGGAACATTTGAATAGCTCAATAATATGCGAAATGAAAAGGGTTATTTGTCACATTTATGCAATGCCACAGGTGTAAGATTAGCATTGTGCTGACTGTTAATATTGCTTTGATGCAAAAAGTTAAAGGTACACTATGTAACTTTTTTTGTGTTCAAAATTTCAATACATCATCAATCCTTCTTCCCCTTCTTACTTGTCTTACCCTGATTCCCTATGGTAAGCCTATAAGTGCTTATATATTATATTTTGGCATGGGTTAGTTGTCACAATGAGTGAGAAAGGTTGACATGGAGCACGATAAATCTCGAACCTCTGGAAAATCACCCATTTAAAAAAAAGGCAGAATAGAGAAGAGTCTGCTGGCAAAAAGAGAACGTGACAGAGTTCGTAATAAAACAAGAATCAACATTGGCTTGGCTTTTTGGAGATGGCAGGTGAGTAAGGTATTTCATCGAACAGATAAATCTCCATATGTAGCTCTCTAACAGAGGTCATTGTAAAGCATCTTTTGTGTATGAATTGTTGTAGTGCTTTGCTGGAATTTATTTTCAAGGAAGTATCATAATGGGTATAGCTACATTAACGTCTTCAGCTAGTCAGCTTGACATCCTTTCCATCTAAACTAGTTATATCTCTTAAGCCTAGTGAATGTTTAATGAGCAGTAGGATAATCTCTCTCTCTTTGTTTTACTGTAGTTATGAGAAATAGCCATATTCATCCACACACAGTCACACAGAGCCGAAGCACAATCGAAGAAATGTTCTTCCGCAAAATGCATGCAGTTTTGCCAGAGGGCCAAAAGTTATATAGTGTACCTTTATTAAACATTTTAGACACAATATCATTTTTTGAATAATAGTTTCTGTCAAAATAGTTTCAGTCAAAACCAAAGCAGAATCAACTAGCAGGCATCTCTGAGAAAAACACAGAACTAAATTGTTTTTTGTTTTTTTAAGGAATGCCGCTTAGCCAATACAATTCGAGGACCGAAACTGTTGTATAAAATGCCACATTTATTAGTATACAAAGATACCACAACCGTAAAGTCCTGAATGATTTTCTGTAATCATTAGCCTGCCTACACATGATACTTTGTGAGTTTTGTTTTGAGGGAAAGGGATCCGTGTTATCGGCAGGACACTCTCAGCTGTCTTAAACACTTCATAGAAAAACAGCCCCCTGAGTGACTCAAATCACTGAGAAGGAAAGCAATCCAATATCATTGATGATCTGCTTGTATTACCAGGAAAACCTATTATATCCCATTATATCTGTCTTTTTATGAAATCATTTATAAAATCAGCTTTTTTGACATATGGGAAATATGTTAGTATTTAAAATAAACCTCTTGGTTGTTTCATTGACAAGTTTATAAAAGTAAACTGTACAACTTTAAAGATCTATATTTTTTTCCACACTTGTGCTGCAAGATACAGATTTTCAATTGCATGAACTGAAAAATGTCCTGGGGCCGTATTCACAAAGAATTTTAAGGCTAAAAGTAGCTCATAACTGGCGAATTTAGGAGCAACTCCTAAAAATAATGGGCGTGTCACTCGTAACTTTAGGACTCCTCATTTTTTTCACTAAGAGTAATTCATGAAGCATTTTAGCCCTAAAAGTAGCACCTAAGCCTGGGACAGCTTAAAAGAAGTCGAGAGGACTCCTAACTCACTAAGACCTATTCACAAACCGCTTTTTGTGGCATTTCACGTTGTGATGTTTTGAAATGCGTATGCGGCGGCTACAGGAGCTTCCAATCGCGAGGGAACAATTTTGCATTGTAGGCATAAATAGGGATGCAATAACGCCACCAACAACAATCAAAACTAGGCTACTCATTGCATGTAAACTAATTATAACATTTCATTGTGAATCAAATTAAAATGTTCTTCTCTTTGCAAACGTAGGCAGAGGCATGACAGATTAATTCAATAATGTTGCAAAGATATTGCATCAATCCATATGTTTCATTAGGCTACTAGGCTATTTGTTTTGCCTTACTCTTTATTCATTTAGGCTATTTATTCAGTTATTCATCATCTTCCGTCCTTCGCACTACTTGTGTAGCGCACGCATTCTCAGACCTGTCACCTGTCACTCATCATCGTAGGGGAGGTGTTTGGAATCATTCCCGCGTTACAATCATCAGCCAATCAAGGTGGTCACTTCAGTCAAGCTCGTGCATGAGAAATGACGTCATCCATAGCAACGAAGACTCACTCTTAGTTTAGGAGTTGTCATTTTTCTTTACTAAGAGTAGGTCTGAAAGGCGTTGTGAATAACTTTTAAGAGAAAACTCCTAGCTAAAATCTTTTAGTGCGATTTAGGAGTACTCCTAGTAGTAAGATAAAAGGCTTTGTGAATACGGCCCCTGGTAATTTATTAAGCTGATCAGAGGTTATCATCATATTTTAATAAAATAGTTTAATATTTGAATACATATACTATTAATATGAATATCAAATTAAAATAATAACCTTAAATTCATATGTGAGTAGTATCCTCTAAAAGATAATATTAAATAATATATTATCCTTAAAAAATCACATTTACATTTGGACACATGTTGACTTTTTAATATCTCAATGAATTTTTAAGGGTATTTATACAAAATACAGGCAGCTTTTTTATATATAGAGAGAGAAAATATAATATTTTAGAAATCTGTTCCTTGCAAGGGGATATTTAGGGGTCCATAGAAGCAAAAAGTTTGAAAATCTACTTAAAGGGACAGTTCACCCAAAAATGAAAATTCTGTCATCATTTACTCACCCTCAAATTGTTCCAAACCTGAATGCGTTTCTTTCTTCTGCCGAACACAAAAGAAGAGATTTTGAAGAATGTTTGTAACCAAACAATTGTGGGGCATTTTTTTATGGAAGCCAATGGGGTCCATCAACTGTTTGGTTACAAACATTCTTCAAAATATCTTATCCCTTTAATTATCTGCATGCATATCATCCCACAGGTTCCTACAAAATTCCCACATATGAAAAGGAAGTCAACTTTTTTTTTGTCTAACGGTCGTTTGAACGTATTCTCCCACATGGAATTGTCCAGACTGTCACGTGTAAATGGCTTGACCTGCCGTCCAGGTTTGGCTCTCGTCACTGTCTTCCACCTCTGTCAACTGACAGACTGCAAATAGCAGATATATCCTGCTGATATATCCAGCAGATATATCTTCTTCTCTTTCCAAGCACCTGCTGTCATTATTTGAAATCAAGCATGACCAGATGCAGTAATGGCAGAATTCAATCATCCATACCTCTGCCTCTCCTTCAGTTGACATTAAACGAGCAGTCTCTCTCTTTCATCTTCTCCCGCGTTTACTGACCTCTTTATTACGATTCCTTTTCTGCGCGTTGTTATGCACAATCACAGTCTCGCTTCAAGACGCGAGAACGAGTGCGCTGTCATTTGTCGTCTCGTGCAAACGTGCCTGTCACGCACGCCACAAAACCCTGTTTTGATATTTGTTTGTCTCGTCAAGAGGTTCAGATCAGTTTCTCAAACAGCTGTGACAAAACACCCCCTTGTCTAAGATGTTTAGTCGGGCAAACACTGTAATTCTCACTAAACTGATATAAAATGGAAACTCGAAATGCGCAATTGTATGTTGAACCTTGCCAAAACAAGGAAATACACCTTGATCTTCCTCAAAGTTGTCAGTTTGGAATTACTTTGTTCTAGCCGCTTTCCAGAATCCCCAGATTTCCCCAATTACATTGTCATTCTGACTGTCTGCCTGCACTAGAGCAACAAGCTGTGCTGAATATTAATATAGTGGAAATAACAGGTAGAGACTCCTGCTCGATGTCAGATCGACGCACTCCACATCACGTTCCTGCCGCAGCGAAGACGGCGCATGTTCGTGCATTCATTTAGCAACCAAACAACCCGGCCGGGCTAAATTTGGCAAGCGCTAACAGCCTCGAACCCAAATCAAAAGGTATGGAGGCATTCGGCTACGTTAAAGTGTGGCCACTTTGAAAGCCAATCTTGGTATTTCAGTCACGTTGCCCGTGGAGCTTTCATTCGAATGATTAAATGCAAACAAATAAACACAAACTGGACTATTCATTGGGCATTTTATGCCAAGGGGATCCAGGTTTGTGAAGGGACTTGGCTTTCTGTTGTGATCCAATCTCTTCTCTGCTCCCTAGCCAGCCTAGCTGTATGCTATCAGGGCTAGCCATAGAAATATAACAGACAATAGTGGCTCCACTGAATCCTGCACTAACTGAGCTTCCAGATTTGTTAGCTCAACAAATATGGGCAATGAAGCTTTCCTCGAGCCACAAGACTCTTCAGCTCCTGCCAACGGGCAGATAATAAGACGGGCATACTTTTCCAGCAGACACTTCTGTCAATATTTCTCTTTGCACAGAGCAGACAGCTGGTTGCTATTAGAGATATGCTGCTGGGTGAGTGTGTTTGAGCTGGCTCTAACTGTGACACATGACCAGTCAGTCATGACACACTGGCAGGTGGAGGGACTCCACTTCATCAGTCCGTTTACAAAAGAGAAATGGATTAAAAAGAAAATCCCTCTTTTTTTTGGGGGGGGGGGGGGGGGGGGGTAGGTTGCGTTGCCTTCGTCGCCATCTCAAATATGCTCTGTTGAAATGGGACATTCTGTTGCATTTTAACACCTAGAAAGTAATCTCACAGTTAGTTGGAATTAATTCTTGGAGGACTGATACGTTTCATGGGATGGAAACTAGTCAAGGGTGTCTGCAGTGTTGGGACAATCTAAAAGAAGTGATTTAACTATAATTTTCAGTAGCATGACAGTAGTTTGCTAAATACAACAGTTTTTACAGTAGCTCACCAAGGCTGTATTTACTTGGTCAAAAATACAATAAAAACAGTAATATTGTGTTTAGGAATATAACAGTATATTCATTAAGGTAGAGCTTTTTTTTAATATATATATATACCTTAACGAATGCCCAACCCCACCCCACAACTAAACCTACCCTAATGACGTATAAGCTCCACCCCAACACCGGTTTGAGACTGCTGGCTTGGCTCTGCTGTTCTGCAGTTGGTTATTATTGGCACCGCAAACCTCCATGCCAACAGATGAGGGATTTATACTTGACACATTGTACTATTCTTTGAAATAACAGGGGGTGACCCAGAGTAATTGTCCTCTAAACCATCAGGAAGCAGCGGTGAGACGAAGTAAGGTACTCACAAAAAATGTACCTTGTCAAGACTCTGGCTGTGTCCGAAAACTTAAGCAGTTGACGTGTTGTCTCACTGCCCTATCAGGCAATGGCTCTGCAGACAGCATTTGTGCACAAAGGCAACTCACAAAACGGATTTTGGACAGACTTCTGAGGCAGCGTAACTGTTTAATGATCAGCATAATAGAGAGACCTTTGGTTATAACTAAGCAAATATTTAGTTATTTTCTTGCTAGAAATGACATCAGAAGTGGAAAACGTTGATCAGAAATGTACATTTACACAGTCTACTGACCACCAACCGCAACTTTCAGACACCATCTTTCTTTTTAGCTCAACTGTCACAGATTGGAAAGCACAGGATTGTGGGATATCAAAGGCAGCAAAGGATACATCTATGCTACCTTCAAAAATCGATCAGATGAAGGTGCCTTGATGCCTTTCTACCTTGGAATGCATCCTCTGAAGGCGGATCTTTTTAAGATTTTGGACGCAGCCTCTGTCATCAGAAGAGGCAGTCAGTGCTGCAAACTCTAAAGTAATTGAATAGTGTGGCTGTTGTCATGTGTGTCTATTTTTTGTGCTTTAATTTTTTTTTTTTTTTTTTGATGTAAAAGTCAGTATAACAACATTTGTAATAAAACAAAGCTTAAGTGTATGTTTGAAGAAATGTGAATGTTTTATACTTGTATGTGTCTGTTTTATAATGTACTTAGAAAAGCCCAACCAGGTACAGGAGTTGAAAATTAGCATTAGCTAAACTATACACTGTAAAATCCAACAGTGGTTCTTACTAAAACTTTTTTAGTTAACTTTACTTAATGTCTTAACTTAATTGTAAAAATCTAGTAATCTGTACTATTCACTTACTATGTTTTGTTTACTCAGAAAACCCAAGTTAAGATTAATTGATTGGTTTGAGTGTGGTTTTTGAGGCAGGGGAATTCTTAATGGACCTTTCACTCATTTCCTCCACTTCCCAGTCAACACTATGATCTCACAGTGATGTCACCATGTGGTCACAACGTCAGCAATCTAAGTTCACAGTGTTCTAAAAGTGTAACCGCACAGCGCTCTCACTGTGTGCTCAAACTATGACCACAATATGAGCTCATCCCAGCTAGAAATGTTATTGTTCTATGAATGTTTTGAGAGCATTATGTTATGTTCTTGTAATATTTTCTGTAGCTAATTTTATTTTTGTAACCAGAATGTTCTCCTAAAAGGTAGGATAACACTCTCTATAAACATTTCAAACATGTTTAGTGATGACATTGATAGAACATTATCCCCCCTAACATTCTTAGACAGTTATAGCGGGAAGTTTCGATGTTTAGAAATTATGTTTAAGAGGTTTACATGTTGAAGTTAGTGATGATTGAACATTATTGAAGACACCTGATGTTAACAAGCAGAATCACTGAAGGAGAAAATCACAAATTGTAAGTTACCGTTATGACGATCAATAGTTGCTATAGTTGGACTCTTGACCCATATATTATTAACTTTAGATTTTGTTTGTCTGTTGTTTCTGAATTATAATCACCAGTTGAACAAAGAAACAAGTGATCTGATGGTGTTGGTTATGTTATGACAATCATCATTTGAACTTGATCACTGAACTCATTCAAATCCTTCTTTCTGACTTCGATTTATATTGTTGGTTAGTGAATCTGCATAAATGCCCAGAATTTTAGATATAATATAAAGGATTTCTTAAAAGTTGTTAAAAAAAAAATTCATTATTTTAGGCACACACAGATGTCAAGATTCAGTCTATGCATCTCAACAATGGTGAGGAGCAGAATATTCAATTAGGAAAAGTAAATTACATAGACAATTCAGATAATAATTTATTCATACCGCAATGCATGATGGGAGCCATTAATGAGTTGTGATTGGTGGCAGCCACTGCAACATGCTTTATTATTGTCACCATTGTTGAGATTCACAGGCTGATTATTGATGTCTGTGTTTTAAATGAATTTATCTGAATGTCTTTTGATCAGAACAATGTGTAATAAATATTTTGAATTATAAGTAAAGTACTGATAATCATAGGCTGAAGAATCACTAAACTGCAGCTAACAAGTTAAACCAAACTATCTCAATAAGTTTTCTTTTTCAGATCACAGCATGATTATGTCAAAACATAACCAACACTATAAGATAACATTTTACTTTGTTCATTTAACTGTTATAAATCAATAACAGCAGACAAACAACAGTAAATATTGAAGTAAACATTTAATGGTCTAGACCCCAACTAAAGCAAACACCCATCACCTTAATGGTAACTTACAATTTGTGTCCATCCATGTCCAATTACATTTCTAGCTGGGGTGACTCACATTGTGTCCATAGTATGAGCACACAGTGAGTGCACAGTGCGGTTACACTTTTAGCTCACTGTGAACTCACATTGTGGTCATATGGAGAGATCACTGTGAGATCAACGTGTTGACTGGGTTCTGCAGTTATTTGTCTTTGTTTGCATTCACTCATTTCCCAAAGTAATCTTGAATGTTGAATTGTCAATACAACTGAAAAATTTGTAAGAACGTAACATAAGTTGACTTCATAAATTGATTTTGATTTTCCTAAAATATTTTTAGTCACCATTATGGTGATTAGTGATCCCTTTGGTTGGGCACTTGGAACTATAATTTCTTTATTATGATTCTCTTTCTATAGATGCAGTGATGCAACAATAAATCAGTTGTTTAGTGTCAAAGAAAGAGAAGTAATACTACACACACACACATATATATATATATATACACAGTTATATATATATTTGTGTGTGAGAGAAAATATGAATGGTGTGTAATGTAACTCGTGTCAATTAGTGATTTTTTATAATTTTGTTGCTACTGTTTATGCCTAAACACCTTCTGAAACAGTTAATTGGGTTTATATAATCCCTCTATATTTGTGAAAATCTTGTAATTGATCATGCTTGACTCACACAGACTTCATCATTCAGCATGCAAAACACAACCATGGTGACAAATACATTTCATTTAAAGTAAATTATCAAGTACTCTCTACAGTTATTTTTTAGTTACTAGAACTCTTGTGTAAGTGAACTATACTAACTAAGCATTTGTCAGTACCACATACTATTCCTATTTCACTTTACTTGCTTTTTTTAGAGCAATCGGTTTCCTGATATTTTCCTAGTAATGTGAACTCTAATGAGAAGTTAACACAACTAATGATTTTGATTCAAGAGTGCTTGAGTATACTTGATTAACATCATTAATACACTACTTTACTTGGAAATTTTAAGGCAATCGGTTTCCTCACCTTTTCTAAGTAAAGTCAACGTATTACATTTTACAGTGTAGATGCTGCGCATCAGTTGCAGGATTTGTATTGTAACTATCTTTGACTGCATTGTCCCTGTTAAATAAATAAAATAAAATAAAATAAAATAAACTATTTACTCTTGTTATATAAGGTACCAAAATGCTCATAGAACAATCCATGTTCGTTTTGTTGTTCTGTTTGAGCTGTTCATCTCTGTCCAGGACGTTAACATTTCTTTACGTTTAAACCGATTAGGTTGTCGGTCAATTTGGAGGACACATATTACGATGTTTGTTTTTAGTACAGTTCTCCAAACCCACACTGCAAAAGATTCAAAGAATTGTGCAAAACTCAGTAAATATTTTACATATTATTTATTGTGACATTAGAACAAAATAAAAAACAATCTCTGTAATATTTTCAAATTGTATTAAACATTTTCATTTCACTTCATGAGCATTTTTTATTATTCATGGATCTTTAAACATGGACGTACTCGTTAGGCCAGAGTCGCCTCGAAGACGTGCATTTTCGGAAGTGGAGCCACGCGCAAAGTTGTATAAAATGTCATGTACATCGCCACGTGAAATGGGGTCTCACTCCCACACCGCGATGACTAGTGACGTAGCAAGTCAGTCCTGAGTCCATATGCAAGACATTTTTTTAAGGAGCCTAAACAACAAGGGCATTATGCAGCATATCAGGAAAATACCATATTGCTTCGCAGAGGGCATTTATACCTGATTGCTTTGTTTGATCAAAAATACAGTAAAAACAGTAGCCTAATGCTTAATATTTTTGTGGAAATTATAATTTTTTTATAGGATTCTTTGATGAATAGAAAGTTCATCTTCACTTTTGTTCTATTTAATGTGTCCTTGAATAATAAAAGTATTAATTTCTTCTGACCTCAGACTTTTGAACAGTGGTCTATGTTTGTATAAAACCTAGTTATGTATTTAAAAGATAATGTCCCCTCAAAGTCAATGCGGTTATCAAAAGAGTACTGGTAGGCTACTTTAAAATATGATTGGCATGTAGCTTGGCAAAGTAGCTTTCCCATGTCTGGCATGTGTGAGAAAACTGAAGGATATTTGCTCACTAGTATTGTTTAAATGGACTCGGTAGTGAATACATGTGTACTGTGGCTAAATAAAAACAACTGGGGCAGGTAAATGAGAAGAAAGCTGTTGAAACCAAGCGTGCCGCACAAGTGCTGAAAAGTGAAGCCAAAGCGTCTCGATCGCCTGTACTGGTCATAAAGCCCGCCTCCCCATGAAGTCTAATGAGAGGGGGTTCAGCGAAAAATCGGCAGCTGGCAGCAGAAAGTAGTCAGCAGCCGACCGTACCTGCCAATAAAACCGGACATCAGCTACCGCTAATAACCGTAGGTCGGAGGTGGATAAGTTATTATATCAATTTATATAAAACTTTTATATTTTTACTTCTTTAGGACTTTTACTACTAAAATACTATTATTAATTATTTTATATTATTTGATTAAAAAAGGTTTATCAAATATAAATCAAGTAACGAAGATCACAGACATAATACAAAAAAAAAAAACATTAAGCTATGAATTTGTACGTGTATAAATATCATTTATGAATGAGTGTGCATGTTTGTTAAATAATGAAATATATACATACAGAAAGAAATGCCTATGTAATCATATTGTATATTTATTAAATATACATAAACATTCATTAAACTTAAATAATGAGAACAGGCTAAGGCAAAATTCCTTTCAGGATAAATCTCTCAATGTGTCCAAATAGGCCCTATCTTAATTAAATTATAAATCTTGTAGCTAATGTATTTAAAGGTTTTTTATATATATAAAAAAAAAAAAATCAATTGAAGTGCTCGATCCAGTTGTTTCAATTGGTTTTGCAGAGTTTTAGAATGTTTGAGCAGTGTGTATGATTGTCAACAATCTGGCCTTATCTAAACATGAACTGTTGACGAAACGCGCTCATGCCAACTGGAAACAAATGCGAGTGAGCAGCAGATACAGAGTGCTTTAACTCGCGATCAACCTCGTTTTATTTTAGTCCTAAGGTGAATTCAAAAAGGCATTCTTTTTCTTTGAATCAACAAAGGCTAAATCATTTGTTACAGTTGTTTTTTGTAATTGTGCGGATGACACGCAGCGGAATATAATATAATATATAAATTATGAATTTGTACATGTATAAATATAACTTATGAATGAGTGTACATGTTTGTTAAATAATGAAATATACAGAAATATACAGAAAGAAATGCCTATGTAATCATATTGTATATTTATTAAATATACATAAACATTCTTTAAACTTAAATAATGAAAGGGCTGTCTAAAAGAAAAAAAAAAGAACATTGTCTCATCAATGACCTTTATTTAAAATTATATTTTGCTATCATTTAAGTTCAGTTTTACATTTGCAGTACTTAAATACATTCTTGTCTTTGTTTAATAAAGCAACTTTTGAAACAGGCTTGGTTGTTCTGAAATCAAAATGATCGACAACAATCCTGAACTAGATGGTAAAGTTCGTAGACAAACTTCAAGTTGGCTTGAAAAAGCCTAGCCAGAAAGTTTGAAAAAGTTTTAAAATGTTCTAGCATGGTTTAACATGATTTACCATGTTTCTAGTATGGTTTATCGCTGGCGCCACCATTGACCATTGGCTGCTGTCGCTTGACTTCCAGTTACATGTGATTGGTTGCTGCTACATTGGACGATACTGATTGGCTGCCACGAAGTGGCAGGTCCCTCTTAATTTGTCAGGGCTTCCGGCTGTCAACGGCAGCTACTTCCTGCTGCCAGCTGCGGATTTTTCCGCTGAACCCCTTCTGGGTCTAATGGACGTGATGGAAACTAAACAATCAAATTACAAATTTCTTTTTTCAAAGATGTTTTCTGTAATTTTACGTAGTTTTATTACGTAGTTTTACTATCATGATTTAAGTTTAAGTGTTCGTTTTTTTAAATAAGTTTGGTCTTAGTTATTTGATGCTATAAAAACGGGAATATGACGTCATGATTGACAGCTGTGATTGACAGCTTCTCTAAACAAAGTAGTCACTTTTTTAGGATTTTCGGGAGGAGACTGGAGCTTCAACTTTAATTTCTACATGTCCATAACTGTTTATTTCACACAGTAAATTTTGTATTAACCATTTCTGTGGGAGTGAGGGCGGGACCTCGATATCGCGTCTTTACTTCCTGCTCACTACTGTGCAGAAGCAGATCCCGTGATACTACTGTGGAGAAGCAGATCCTGCGCTACTACTGCGGAGAAGCAGATCCCGCGCTACTACTGCGCAGAAGCAGATCCCGCGTTACTACTGCGCAGAAGCAGATCCCGCGCTACTACTGCGGAGAAGCAGATCCCGCGCTACTACTGCGCAGAAGCAGATCCCGCGTTACTACTGCGCAGAAGCAGATCCCGCGTTACTACTGCGGAGAAGCAGATCCCGCGTTACTACTGCGCAGAAGCAGATCCCGCGTTACTACTGCGCAGAGGCAGATCCCGCGCTACTACTGCGCAGAAGCAGATCCCGCGTTACTACTGCGCAGAAGCAGATCCCGCGTTACTACTGCGCAGAAGCAGATCCCGCGTTACTACTGCGCAGAAGCAGATCCCGCGTTACTACTGCGGAGAAGCAGATCCCGCGTTACTACTGCGGAGAAGCAGATCCCGCGTTACTACTGCGCAGAAGCAGATCCCGCGTTACTACTGCGGAGAAGCAGATCCCGCGTTACTACTGCGGAGAAGCAGATCCTGCGCTACTACTGCGCAGAAGCAGATCCCGCGTTACTACTGCGGAGAAGCAGATCCCGCGTTACTACTGCGGAGAAGCAGATCCCGCGTTACTACTGCGCAGAAGCAGATCCCGCGTTACTACTGCGGAGAAGCAGATCCCGCGTTACTACTGCGGAGAAGCAGATCCCGCGTTACTACTGCGCAGAAGCAGATCCCGCGTTACTACTGCGCAGAAGCAGATCCCGCGTTACTACTGCGCAGAAGCAGATCCCGCGTTACTACTGCGCAGAAGCAGATCCCGCGTTACTACTGCGCAGAAGCAGATCCCGCGTTACTACTGCGGAGAAGCAGATCCCGCGTTACTACTGTGCAGAAGCAGATCCCGCGTTACTACTGCGGAGAAGCAGATCCCGCGTTACTACTGCGGAGAAGCAGATCCCGCGTTACTACTGCGCAGAAGCAGATCCCGCGTTACTACTGCGCAGAAGCAGATCCCGCGTTACTACTGCGCAGAAGCAGATCCCGCGTTACTACTGCGCAGAAGCAGATCCCGCGTTACTACTGCGGAGAAGCAGATCCCGCGCTACTACTGCGGAGAAGCAGATCCCGCGCTACTACTGCGCAGAAGCAGATCCCGCGTTACTACTGCGGAGAAGCAGATCCCGCGTTACTACTGCGCAGAAGCAGATCCCGCGCTACTACTGCGCAGAAGCAGATCCCGCGCTACTACTGCGGAGAAGCAGATCCCGCGCTACTACTGCGCAGAAGCAGATCCCGCGTTACTACTGCGGAGAAGCAGATCCCGCGCTACTACTGCGCAGAAGCAGATCCCGCGTTACTACTGCGCAGAAGCAGATCCCGCGCTACTACTGCGCAGAAGCAGATTCCGCGTTACTACTGCGCAGAAGCAGATCCCGCGTTACTACTGCGCAGAAGCAGATCCCGCGTTACTACTGCGGAGAAGCAGATCCCGCGTTACTACTGCGCAGAAGCAGATCCCGCGTTACTACTGCGGAGAAGCAGATCCCGCGTTACTACTGCGGAGAAGCAGATCCCGCGTTACTACTGCGCAGAAGCAGATCCCGCGTTACTACTGCGGAGAAGCAGATCCCGCGTTACTACTGCGGAGAAGCAGATCCCGCGTTACTACTGCGCAGAAGCAGATCCCGCGTTACTACTGCGGAGAAGCAGATCCCGCGTTACTACTGCGCAGAAGCAGATCCCGCGTTACTACTGCGGAGAAGCAGATCCCGCGTTACTACTGCGCAGAAGCAGATCCCGCGTTACTACTGCGGAGAAGCAGATCCCGCGTTACTACTGCGCAGAGGCAGATCCCGCGTTACTACTGCGCAGAAGCAGATCCCGCGTTACTACTGCGGAGAAGCAGATCCCGCGTTACTACTGCGCAGAAGCAGATCCCGCGTTACTACTGCGGAGAAGCAGATCCCGCGTTACTACTGCGCAGAAGCAGATCCCGCGTTACTACTGCGGAGAAGCAGATCCCGCGTTACTACTGCGCAGAAGCAGATCCCGCGTTACTACTGCGGAGAAGCAGATCCCGCGTTACTACTGCGCAGAGGCAGATCCCGCGTTACTACTGCGCAGAAGCAGATCCCGCGTTACTACTGCGGAGAAGCAGATCCCGCGTTACTACTGCGGAGAAGCAGATCCCGCATTACTACTGCGGAGAAGCAGATCCCGCGTTACTACTGCGCAGAGGCAGATCCCGCGTTACTACTGCGCAGAAGCAGATCCCGCGTTACTACTGCGCAGAAGCAGATCCCGCGTTACTACTGCGGAGAAGCAGATCCCGCGTTACTACTGCGCAGAAGCAGATCCCGCGTTACTACTGCGGAGAAGCAGATCCCGCGTTACTACTGCGCAGAAGCAGATCCCGCGTTACTACTGCGGAGAAGCAGATCCCGCGTTACTACTGCGCAGAGGCAGATCCCGCGTTACTACTGCGCAGAAGCAGATCCCGCGTTACTACTGCGCAGAAGCAGATCCCGCGTTACTACTGCGGAGAAGCAGATCCCGCGTTACTACTGCGCAGAAGCAGATCCCGCGTTACTACTGCGGAGAAGCAGATCCCGCGTTACTACTGCGCAGAAGCAGATCCCGCGTTACTACTGCGGAGAAGCAGATCCCGCGTTACTACTGCGCAGAGGCAGATCCCGCGTTACTACTGCGCAGAAGCAGATCCCGCGTTACTACTGCGGAGAAGCAGATCCCGCGTTACTACTGCGCAGAAGCAGATCCCGCGTTACTACTGCGGAGAAGCAGATCCCGCGTTACTACTGCGCAGAAGCAGATCCCGCGTTACTACTGCGGAGAAGCAGATCCCGCGTTACTACTGCGCAGAAGCAGATCCCGCGTTACTACTGCGGAGAAGCAGATCCCGCGTTACTACTGCGCAGAGGCAGATCCCGCGTTACTACTGCGCAGAGGCAGATCCCGCGTTACTACTGCGGAGAAGCAGATCCCGCGTTACTACTGCGCAGAAGCAGATCCCGCATTACTACTGCGGAGAAGCAGATCCCGCGTTACTACTGCGCAGAGGCAGATCCCGCGTTACTACTGCGCAGAAGCAGATCCCGCGTTACTACTGCGCAGAAGCAGGTCCCGAATCTGCCCAAGATGTCAGCGCCATATTAGAACTTTGGCGGCTTCACTTTTCACCAGTGGAAGAGAGTGAAGGGGTGTCGTCCATCTTTTTTTACAGTCTATGGTTGAAACCAAATGCAAGATTCTTAACTAAGAGCCATGCATTCAGAACATCCTGAATCTGTTGAGTAACAAATCCCTGCTTAGCGGAAAATATGCTTTTTTTTTTTAACTAAACTAATTCTCCAATGATGAGGATTAAGGGTTTATGTAGTGAGATAATACAACAGTCAAGGTTCTTTTTGCTGCTCATATTTGAGATGGTAATTCAGTCTTTAGAGAACAGAGAGTGTTGGACAGTTCCAGACAAGAGTTTGTTCTTTTCCAATACAATATTATACATGTTTCCCTGCCAACAGAATACACTGCAACCAGTAGGCTATGCAGTTTAACTTCTGCAGTTAATTACATGCCATCGCTTTCATCTGATGGATTCATAATGTTTTAATTTATGTCTGTTTAATTAATCATGTCACTTCTAATAACCAGCTCTGTTCAGGTTTATTGACGGTGGAGGTAGTAGTTTACCTCTATGGCAACCGCACACTTCCACAAACACTAAACACTCATTGAACTAGAGCTCTTATTGCGCGAGTTATCAAATTAACGTGGATGCTTGCTATTATTTCTGTACACAGAAGTCAAACAAAAGCAGAAATTCTGCTATATTTCAAATGTGGGCTTACAGACTGAAAATATATTCTGTTTCTTGTGATTCAACAGCCTATTTGTTTTGCAAGGAAGGTAAAATCAGAGGAAAATAGCAGCTCTGACCAAGCAGGTGAAGTATTTGCTCCACTGTCCACTCTGAAGTGCCTATTTCACATGCATGCTCAACAACAATACTTCAGCACCTTGGCTACAATACCCAAGTTATCAGCCAAGACTTCAAACCTCTTGCTTTGAATTACCTAGTAACAGGAGGTTGTTTGAGGATCCTTAAAGTAATGATCCCTGGCATCTTGGGGAGTTCAAAGTAAATTGGCAAGGGTTATAAAGCACACCGTCTCTTGATTCGCACTGATCAAAATAGAGAAATCAGCCAACTATGTTAAATAGAATTTTCATCACTGCTCAACCAGTGCCACAAATAGGTTATCTTGGATAATTACCGTGAGGCTTCATTACCTCCTTATCAAATTAGATTTCTTTTTCTCTTCAAAGCTCTTGAGGCTGATTACGAATTTCACCATAAGCTCCTCAAAACTCACTAAAATGGAAAGCGCTTTTTGAAGCGGTGTGGTTATTACCTCTATTTCGTACCACTATTTGGCTTCAACTTTGCATGAGGCACAGGACTGCTTGAGATGAACAACACAAAGCCGAATCAATCCTCAGCTTATGGCGAGGCAGGCTTGTTTCCCTCCAATTTCACAAAAATTTCCATAACCACATAAGGCTGTTTTTCTTTGCTCCGCCGAGCAGAGAGTGTCTAATATTGTTGAATTTTAACAGGGCACGACTTCCTCCATTGGTTCCTCGTTGTGCATTCATTCAATCGTGTTTCAAAGATGCCAATTTTCACCATTCTATAAACCTCGACAGTGACTGACAGCGCCAGAGTTTGCCGTCCCATATCATATTTAGTTTTTTTTTTTTTTTTTTTTGCACGGTTGTCTTGGTGACAGCACATTGCGGCTTTAAATTATCAGCGGCTGCCTCTGGTTGGCTGGTGACTCGCAATGAATGGAGGTTAGACTGACAGGCATGTCACACATGGAGCCACTGAGGGCTGCCCAGGTCCACTGCAGCAGAGCTGGCTGATGAAACAAGAGGTAAGAAGGGACCACTGATGCTTAGAGAGGGAAATGGCCTAAACTAGCTCTGCATCGTGTCATCTTCTTTGTGAGATAGTCACAAGTTGGTAACCTCAGAGCATGAAAAGCACTCATCCAATTATTCCGCGCAGGTCGTGAGAGCCGCGCTCTCTTTATTTAATTAAATCTGGCGAGTGATAAACACTTCACTGCCAACCGGTTGCTTAAGCTTCGGCTGCTAATACTCACTGTGGCGTAGTGAGTTTAATCTCTACGCACCCTAGATGCTCAGTCAATGAAGATTTACAACAACAACAGAAGAAAAAAAACTGTACTGGGAGCTTCTTATCGCAATTTTTTTTGTTCTGCCTGAGCTAATTGTGTTTTATCAAATTGCTCCGAGCTGGAGAATTTGTGCTGCTTATGATTTTGGAGTTTCAGTTTGACAGACAAAGTTAAAGTGACTCATACGGCGTCAACATGTTCCCATCATGCATATGAATGCTTTTTGTATAACTAGGCCTGTATGTCTAATAAACGGTTTTGTATACGGTGTCTTTCAGAATCAGATGTCAGGACCCTTGTAGAATCTCTCTTTACATTTAGTTGAAAACAGCAGCTGAAGCGAGCTATCTGAGGTTACTTCACTTTGAATTTTCTCCTTAATAACTATTACATCTAACTAGATGTTACGATAAGTACAGTAGCCTGACTATTATCTTTCCCTCTAATCTGCTGTTATATACAAGTATTCTTAAAATTCATTCATATTTGTAGTATTGTATATTGACCTTAACTTTTGTTTTAGTTTTTTTTTGCCACCTGACCAAACAATTGAAAAACTCTGCTGCCGGCACACAATACCGCAACACAATATGAATGCAGCAAGTGTTTTGATAATTAGCTGCTAAGTTAAAGAGTACATGCACACATATTAAATATAATTGGACCATAGTCAGCATGATCACAGCCAATTAAAATTAATACAGCCTGTTTAAAGTGCTTTGTTTAACTTTGAAGCAAATATAAAATGTCAAATTTATCTCACTTAATGTCAGTTCAAACTTTTGATAAGTGATCGCCCACAAAGCCGCACACTGTCCCAGCATTAGACAATGAAGAGTGTAATTGGCTTTACAAACTGCTTTTGATAGAGGAGTTTGAGAGCAGAGATCTTTAAACGCTGCCGGGGCAGATTGTGAAGCCGGTGAATTGTGAGAACAAACACACACACCGCACTATTATGACGCTGAAATGAGCACAGAGGTACATCAGAGGTCTGGCTGTCCTTTTACTCACTCATATTTGTTTTGCTACTCAATGTAGGCAAAATCTGTCTCAGACACACATTTTTGGACAATGTTTCTAAAATAATAAAAACAATAATTCAGTAACTACTAGTTTTTATTTATTAATACAAACTTATTTAAGGCATTATTATTAATAGTCACCTTTTCAGACCAATAGTCAAATAAACAGCACCTTTAATCACTTGGAGTGATTGCTAAAAAACGATTATCACTTGGATTCAGACATGATCGGAAGTGATTTGTAATAAAGTTGATTGTAATCAGTCTTCCATTTCCACCAGTTTGACTCATTCAGGGCCAGTTTGCAAAGTGGCTGCAGACATGATAGGATTGTGATTTCACATTGCTGTTTATCAATTTCTTGGAGCATTTCATCATTCCCCATTCACATTTATGATTGTGCAATAAGACCAGAATGAGAACACGCTAGGATTCCCTCTGAATCCACTAGTGTTGCTGTTGGCACCTTAGAAAAATGTGTAGTGTAACTTTATAGGTGCTTTTCAACAAGAGAGATGAAAAGAAACAATGTGTAAATAACATTTCGACACAGGCATTTCTTACTCTCTAGCACAAAATGGCACCGCAATAAATGCATTTGCAACAATACAAAAAGGGGTAAAATACAATAAAATACATAGACTGAAAAAAATAAAAATGAATAAAATGTTATGCATTTCATAATATTTGTTGGATTGATTGATTGATTGATTGATTGATTGATTGATTGACAGATAGTGACTGTGTGTTCCAAGTCATGGCTAAGGCAAGTGTAGTTTACTGGAGCAGTTCTTTTTCTGTCCTCACCGATGACATTCAAGTTGCATTCAACACTTCCGTTGTGGACAGGCCATCAAACGAAAAGGATTTGACCCAAAAATGAGGACCACAAAGCGTCCTGACCTTGTGCTGAACTACCCCATCAGAAGGAAAGCCCCCTGTTCACCTATCTCATCATACTATTGCCGTCATTTGCAGGGGAAACAAAACAATCGACAGGTTTATTACGCGTCTCAATCTAGAGATTAAACTTTGGCCTGTGAAAGGGAATCACTCTGTCCGGATTCCTCTGTCGCAGTCTGAGTGTGATGCAGTGTCCATTTGGCTGAGAAGCTCAGAGATTGAAGTCATTGTGTGGGCTAAATACTGTCCTCCCGTAGACACAACGCAATTACTCCTCACTCCCCTCACTGTTTCATGTGTTCCCTCATACATCAAAGCAATGACTTCTTCAAAAGGCAAGCCTGGGCAAAGCTCTCTGCAGGACTGCATTATGGATCAGCTTTGGGAGCCTCTGTCAAGACATATTATGAAGGAGAATTAATAAGGGAAAAATACTTTGCCTTTCACAAGCAACCAATGCACTGTTCTGCCCTTAAACATTGCCCGCTTTCCCCACTGAGGTGACATAACGTTGGTCTGCAGAAAGCATCATTAAGAGTCCTTTGTATTCCTAATAGATGTTTAATGGATGCATTTATGAGCGACATAATGTCAGCTACAGAAATGTAAAAAATTAAATAACATGATTTGTGTATCGCTGCCTTTTAAGATAGCACCCTAACTATCATAGAACCACATTTGGAACACTACATAAGCAGCAACTCAGTTAATAGACACTTTTCTAATTAAATGTTAATTGAAATGGTAACCTTTTAAATCAATTTATAATCAATACTTTTGTATTTAGTTAGCATTTAACATTTTGCTAAACAGCATGATTAATATGCCTAAAGTATTGACATGTGCTTGTGAAAGGGCTCATATTGAATTGAATTTTAATTAAAAAGGAAATTAATTATCAACATTTTGGTAACACTTTACAATAACAGTACATTAATAATCATGTACTAATACCTGAATTAATAGTTACTTCAACATGAACTCGATTAGTGAAGATATGAACTAATCATGAATCAATGAAGAGCAATCCTTAACTACGACAGGATTCATGCATGGATAACAGCAGCCTTAATTGTTAATTTGTAATCAGTAACTTCTCAATGTTAGTATGTTTGATAGTTAATGCATTAATTAACATTTAGGGTTAAACTAAATCAGGTTCCGTAAGAAGGAATAAGTAATAATTCAATGTATCGTCATCATTTAAACTATTGACATCTGCAGCTTTGTCATAAACATTACTGAATGGCACAGGATTAGTTTGTCATTATTTTCACTGATCCTCCTTATCATAGAAAAGACTAAATCCACTAAAAATGTGTCTTGAAGGCCTTAATCTGTTTTGTGATATTCTCTTTCCCATTAAACTAAACCTTCTGTGACTTACAACAGTTTCTGAGGTATCAGTTACCCAAAAAATAACCAAACAGGAAACATGAACTATAGGTCAGGGGAATGTTTGCTGTGAATCAGTAGGCTACAGTTCACTCTCCATCCAGACACAGGCCGTGACGATACTGTACCTCTGTTCTTAACTGGGCTGAATCCTAGTTGTACTAGTAGATGTACATTTGATAGTAAGTTTATGATAAATCATGTGCTGAATTTGGTAAGTAGTTAACAGTGAATTAAATATGGTGTGCTCCCTCAAGTAGTCATGACACAATAATGCATTAACAAGTCATTAGTTGATGTAAGTGTATGGTTGGTTAATAATGAATTTAGCATGATGTGCCCCCTCAAGTGAAGTCATGACACAATGATGCACTTACAAATCATTAAACTAAATCCACTAAAATATGAATAAACATATACACTATTTATATAATAACACCTACGTATATATGGAGTTAAAAGAAAGCCCCAAAATACCTGTAAAGACACACATACATGTAAAATGGTCCATAAGCTAATGCTAATTGAAGCATATACATTTAAACAACAATAAATACAGTTGATTACTGTACATAACCTCCTGAAAAAAATCACAATACAACATAAGTGCAAACATGTCTTTAATTATTAATTTGGTTTACCAAAGCAGTCAACATTTATTATATTAAAATGCCAGCATTACTGCAGGAACACAACAAACTCTCCAAGAGCACCTAAAGTGCACCACTAATGAGTGTCCCACCAGAAACAAACCCTACAAACTGTAGTTCCGGGAAGAAAAGTAGCTATGATGACTAAACATAAATGAACTATAAAAATCAGAAAACGGTTTAGATAAAATTAGATTTATTAGTGATAGTTATTAGTCTATTTCCACGTTTGATTAGACGGATCTGTGTAATTGATGGCTGTGTAAATAATCATGTGCCATTCCAATTACTGCACATGACAGATTATAATATTACAGTTTAAATTATGACCGTATTAAATCACGTTTAATTCAAATTCAGAGTACTTCTTATTTATTCTTACAGAGCCTGATTGACTTAGTTAATGACTTAATTAACATTTAGGGGTAAACTATCAAATACGTACTAACATGTAGTTAAAGCTGCTGTTATCCATGCATGAATCCATACGACTCCTGTCGTAGTTAAGGATAGCTCTTCATTGATTCATGATTAGTTAATGTCTTCGCTAATCATGAGTTCATGTTGAAGTAACTATTAATTCAGGCATTGATACATGATTATTCATGTACTGTTATTATAAAGTGTTACCCTTTCACTGAGCTCATCTTGACTTGAATGCACTGACACTATTGGATGCGAACTGAACTGAGCTGGATGATATCACTGTTTTCTCCGGAGCTGCTTTATAGATTTATAGATATCATTCCATATATGATTAACTTTACACAGTTATTGAACCAAACTGAATCAACACTGAGCTGATTTCAACTGAATAATGACTGTTTACTATTGTCTTTTTAGAGCTGTTTTACAGCGTAATTCAAATCTGTTTGCATCATGGAATCATTATTTTCCTTTTTTTTCCACTGTAAAGCTGATTTGAAACATCTGTATTGTATAAAGTGCTATATAAATAAAGGTGTTTTGACTTGACGACTTTGTTAAAGATACATGCGATGCTGCCTTTGATGAACAAGATTTTTTCAGAAGGCAGTAAAATTACTATTGGTGCACCATTTGTTAATACATTGCAACACACTTTTACATGATCGTTTTCATAATATTTGCATATGATTTTTCCCCCATGAAAAGTAACATCACAGAAAGGAAATAGTCTAACATTAATTTATAGCAAGGACATTGGGATCATAAAATTGGAATTGAAAGCAGACTAAAAGGGTCTTCAGACAAAGAGACAGAAGTAGTATTCTCTAAGGAAGATTACAAATTACCGCCACTGCCTTCCTGTCCTTTTCCCAGCTGAGGTCCAGTGACTGTCTGGCTGTCCCACACGTCTGGAGGACCTTGCTGTTTGTGGTGATTGGTGACGCGGGTACTGACAGCTCCCCATTTTGTCAAAGTGCTCTTGTCACAGCCCGTGTTAATGCCTGGTAAAAATAATTCCCCTTGTGCCACTTCTGAAGGTTTCCAATAAATACAGGTTTTTTGGTACATGCAATTGCTCTCCACTTCTTGGGCATTCAGAGGGGAAAGAGGTTTGTGGGGAAGCAGTGACACATAAATAGTAGTTGGCGAATGTTGGCATTTAAGCGGGAGAAAAGAACACAGATAGTGACAAAGCTTATCTGTGGGTGTAGGAGGCAGGCCAGTTAAATCCTTAGATAAAGTAATCTTGTGGAAGGAGTAAGTCACTGTTGACCAAAACTCAATTAATATATTGTATCTGTGCATGCGTGAGTATAAAAACCTTCCACGCTAACCTACAATTATGATGACACCCTGTGTGTACACACAATTGATGGCTTCGCTTATCTGCCATATGAATACCCAGGTCTCTTTAACAGGTGGAATTGGAGTAATTCTTTACCATTATTGATTTTTTACTGTCACACCAGCTTGACTAATGAAGGCAATTAAGAAACCTATTTTCTTGATGATACAGACATTAAGGGTACCAGTGGGAAGTGGTTTCAAACAACAGATGTGTTTAGTGCATCTTTTCTGCTGAAACCCCACCTTCTCTCTCTTTCTCTTTCTCTCAGTATCCACCTTTTTGGCCAGCAGGCATGTGGCTCTATCACTTGTCAAGGCTTTAATCTGACAAGGTCTTGGACCGAAACTTTGAGAAGCTTAAATGGAAGGAAATGCAACAATATGTCTCCCTCTTCTCACAAAAAAAAGTTCATTTTTGGACTCTTTCCCGGAACACTGTCACTCTCACTAGACAGTTTTGCAAAATGGATCTTCTAATAACCCTAAATACATTTCAAGAGTAAATCTCTCTTGTAGTCTATTAAAACGTCCCCTGCTTGGTCGTTTCTGAGCATTAAATGCACAGGGAAGCAAGTAAATGCTATTACACATGCTCTCAAAGTCTGAGCATCTGAAGAGCTCTGGTTTAATTATCCATGCTCAGATATATCTCTTGACCGTTTGAACACAACTACTTCATAATTACATGTTTGCAAAAGCATCATCAACAGTACCACTTCTCAAATATGATTGTCATTGGCATTCCAAGAGCACTGATGTACTCTGCTTTCCTATGTATGTACTTTCCAGACAGATTGTCAGAATGTGTATTAATGGGGAGGATTTTAAGTAGGTTCGATGAACACACCAGTAGGTGGCGACCAGTGACTCTCTTTATGTGTGAGTCAGTGATTCATTCAACCAATTCATTCAAAAATGCTAGTCATTGATTCATTTACTTAATTGTATGTGTGTGTGTGTGTGTGTGTGTGTGTGTGTGTGTGTGTGTGTGTGTGTGTGTGTGTGTGTGTGTGTGTGTGTGTGTGTGTGTTACCTGGAGATGGGCGATGAACATTTGATTCTGCTTTGGCTTCATATGGAACAAGCGTAGTTGGTTTAGTTAGCTAAAACTAAATCTATTAAAAACATTTTTGTTAACTGAAACAAATTTGAAAAAAATTTTAGAATTTTAGACAAAAAAATTGAAATGTTGTCTTGGCAACTAACTGAAATAAGTTTAAGTCTAAGCACTAAAATGATTATCTGGAAATAAACAAAAGCTAAAAAAACAACAACAACAAAAACAATTAACATTAATAGTATTTAAAAAAGAATAAAAATGACAACAAAATTACTAAACGTTAAACTAAAACTAAAATGAAAACAAAAAATATACAAATAAAAGCTAATAAGAGCTATAGTATCTGAATAATACTATAATACTATAATAATATTGTGTCAAATATTGGTTATTATTTACCAGCACAAACAAGTCTGAAAACAAAAACAGAGACAAGGAAAGCTATAAACAAGGATCAAGATAAAACATTTTTTTTATCTCTGCAACATGCTCTGGAAGACTACTGGGCAAATGAAAAAAGATGTGGACAACTGAAGCCTTAAAAGAGATTACAAATGTGACCCTGGACCACAAAACCAGTCTTATGGGTAATTTTTTATAAATTGAGATTTATACATCATCTGAAAACTGAATACATAATCTTTTCATTGATCTATGGTTTGTTAGGATATGACAATATTTGGCCGAGATACAGCTATTTGAAAATCTGGAATCTGAGGGTACAGAAAAATCGAAATATTGAGAAAATCGCCTTTAAAGTTGTCCATTTCTATTGGCGATAGTGCTGCATCCATTCACAAAAATAAATGTTTTATATATTTAAGGTGGGAAATTTACAAAATATCCTCATGGAACATGATCTTTACTTAATATCCTAATGATTTTTGGCATAAAAGAAAAATCTATAATTTTGACCCATACAATGTTTTGTTGGCTATTGCCACAAATATACCCGTGCAACATAAGACTGGTTTTGTGATCCAGGGTCACAAATTGGTTTATCATTTGTAAAGCAGCACTAAGGATGCAATAATAAGAAAATACCCTTCAGATTTCACCAGTCTGCAGGAGCCCAGGCAGGGACTCTATTAATTTAAGTTGGAAATGTTAAGTGCAGATTTAGCATTTCAGTGCACTGACCATCAGAACTCTGCATCCTCTCGTACGCCCCGGAAAATGTCAAGAAGTGGTTTATGGAGTTCAAGGTTATAACATCATCATATCATCGCCATGCTGGAATTCCACATGAATAACGGCTCTCAGATCCTCTTCAGATGCAAGAGTTGTCTGGGCAGACATGAAGACCATATGTGGATGAAGGAGTTTGCAGCCTAGGCGGTGGGGGTCATTGTCGAAACAAAGGAGGGCGCAAATTACCCATGCAAGTCATTTTAAATGCAAAAGATGCAGAGAATTTGGAGAGTTAAGTCAGAACCTGGATGCGATTCAACACTTCCTCTTTTTCATCTCGGTGCCAGCCACTTAACCAGATGTCCAGCAACATGCCGCCTTTTGCCTGATGCCTTTGTGGAGCTTGCCAACGGCTGCTGGAATAATTGAAAAATAGAGCTCATCTCGCTTAGCGGGGACGCTCTGGTCCCCTGTGAGTATGTGAACACTGCAGGAGCCAGAGGGACCGGGAGGTGATAGATGAAGTGGAGCGGTCAACATCGAGAACCAACACCTCTCTCCGCAATGCAGACATGCCCCTAAGACCAGCAGAGCCAAAACAAAAAGAGCTTGAAGCCTTTTTTACCTTTTCGCTCTGCCAACCAGATCAGTGAAAGGTCAGAAAAAGGCTTGTAAATCCCATCATCCTCCTCTGCTTCGTGAAGAGACATGGGCAGCTTATTCAAGAAAAATTAGAAATACCACATGCTAATTATACCATGCGCTGTCTGTTTGTAGGGCTTTAACGAGAAGGAGCTAAAGTGGGATGGATGGATCATGCCCTTCTTTATCTAAGGGACTATTTTTCTTAGTCCGGTGTTGTTGTGCTGGGTGCCGGGCTCGACATTAATCAAAGCACAAAAAGAATGTCAGCAGCCTCACGCGGGCTGAAGCAAAAGAGAGAAGCCAGTCAACTCAGATTCATTTCATTCCTGAGGACGTGCTTAATTGCGAGATCTATCAAGTTGTTATATAGGTCCATGTTCGGCTGACTGTCAACAGACAGATGCCACCAAAACCACCGACTAAAAGAAATAACTGCATGTTAACTGTAGTATGTCTGAAAAATAATAATCCCAACATCTCTGAGCTGGACAAATAGCATGAAGTAAACTAGTTATAGATCTATCTATTCAATTTACAGTAATGCATATAGCAAAACAAAACTGCAACATTATGCAACGCCATATCTGGTCCGGTCTTTTACTAAAATGAATGCTCTTTCATCTTGGGATCAAAGCCAGGTGTTGTGTCTTTTGAAGTTCGAAAAAGAGAGCGAGAGAAGGAGAGTGAGAGAGAAAGGAAATGTACTTTTATTGACTTTTCATCATCTACTCATTCATGTGACCTGTCCTAACCCCGCTCCCTAATATTTATTGTGAAGTAAACCACCCCCAAAACCCTCATTTGTAATTTTATAGTGTTAAGCCATTCTCTGAGTTTCTGCATGGGTAATTAAGATAGCGTAGGCATTAAGGCAGCGTGTGTAATTCAAGTACTGCAGATACTGAGGGCAAAATGTGTTTGTATTCAAGACCTCCACTAGGAGCTGCTCCAACGCTTGTGTGATTTCAGGTCCTGTAGTGCACAAGCCACATTGAGGGGAGGAGGGAGAAGACACGCTGGATGACAACCACATAACAGACCCTAAAATACGTCTGCGCTAAATGAATGAGTCAGTCCCTCAGAGATTAGAGAAGAGCACAACTGCATTTGCTTGTGTCTACTGTTCCTTCACAGATCTCTTTCCTGCATATTGTTTGATCGCTAATTATACTCGGCTGCACGCTGACATTTTGACAATATGGACAGATAAAGGTGACAATAGAGCAAAGTATGACTACTGTAGACAACACAAATACAGCTGAATACTTTACAACTGTAAATGCCATCTTCTTAATGAGACATGAATGTCATGAATGCTTATTCTGTTCAGAGAGGTTACTGTACTGAAGGTCATTTAACCCCTAATTATGGCAAAATTCTACAAAACAGTGTTTTTATGTTGCACAGACTGAGCAGATGTCATGTAATCCAGAACACAACATATTTAACGTAGCTTTATAGTTTCACTCCTGTGAGTTTCACCACTGCGAGATGTGTCAGTGTACAAGGTACAGTTCCCGACCTATAGACCTCATGCGCCAGAGAAACAAGTGCGCAGCCATCTTGAGAATATTGCCTTTGAACTTCTGCTTTTGCGTTCGCTCTGTGTATCTCTATGGCATCGCTGTCGAGGAGTAATTAGCTGGTGAAGTGGATTTACTTATTGTAAAGTTAACGAAAGTTCTCATGCGGATTGTAATGTTTAAAGCAGATGTCTTAACAAACCTAAGTAGACCGGGAACATTTAAAAATGAGCCGTTCATAAATATACAAAATCATTGTGAAAATACAGACCGGAAGACAAAAGACAACGAGCGCAGCGCTGAAAAGGGGCGGGGCTACATAAGGTTTATAGATATAATAATAATGATAATGATAATAATAATAATTATTAATGTTGTTGTTGTTATTACTATAATTTTATATGATAGTATTTTATTCTAATATTTTCATAATAATATAATTAAATATTATTATTTATATTTGTCAATGAATATATAAAATAAATATGATACGGATAATATAATATAATATAAAACCAGTCCTGTTGCTGTAGTTTGCCTCTTTTTTGTCAAATAATTGTCTTAATAAATAAACATCTTAACCAAGTTTAGTATTTTGTTCTTTCCTCATTAAATATAAACAAATAAATACATATTTTCCTCATATTTTGATCGAATTTATAGGGGAATTACAAACAAACGTTCCCTTCCGGACATCACTTTATGTTTAAATAAAAAAATAATACATTTAATATTCTCAATAAATCAAGAAAAAAAAAATTGACAGCAGTGAACATTTTATGAAAAAGAGCCATTTTGAGTTTGCAGCAACATGAGGCTGACAGAAGATGACAGAACTTAAGCAAATGATCTGTAGAAGGCACATCTGGATTGTAACAGTTTCCACATGACCAGATTTGTTTACAGTGAATGTGTGACAACTTTTTAGACAAGCGTTTTTTTGTCACCTATATATCGACGCCGCATTAAAAATCTTCTTGGCGCTCTAATCCGAGGGTGCACGTGTAGGTTGGATGCACACACTACTTTAGTGCAGTAAAGTGCAGCATATGAACTAAAGCAGCTGTAACAGCTTCACCCAGCAGCACCTTCACAATGAGTCAGTCTCTCATGGCTGCACGGAGCATCTGCATACGGTCTGGCTGTGCTCAGCATTCTCCCCATACTTCACAGACGTCTGCTGCTAGGCCATGGGGTGTGCGTGGAGACACTCTGCTTTGTGAGGCACAGAGATAAGTTTCAGCCAGTAGTGCACATGCCCCCCACTCCACCCCACCTCACCTCACCTCGTCATTCCGGCATTTCAGCTCATTACCTTTATCAGGCCTGTGAGTGCTCAGAAAAATCCTTCTCTCAGCTCCTGTGGGTGAGCAGCGCAGGATTCATGGAGGCATTAACTGCCTCGCCTGCTAATTCCACCGGCCTTCCACTTATCATCCGCGGCCAGAAGATTGAGAGATGCCGATTTGCCACTCTGATTAGATAAGAAGAGGTGCTGGGTGACCTTTGATGTGATTTGACTTGGTAATACGGGCTGGGTAGTAACCAGCTAAAACTAGAAAGCTACTTATAGTTTTAAGCAGCATGAACTAGCAACTTTCTCCCATGGAGGCGTAGCATGACAAAACCTGACATTGCTTTTATTTTTTGAGATTTTTTTGGCTTTACAGCCAAACAAAAAATAATAATAAAAAAATGCTTTCCTGACCTATGCTCCAAATCATTTTAGAGAAAAATTTGTTAGGGTAGATCTGATCATGTGAATCGAGTGTTTAATTATTTGATTCACCACTGAAGTCTTTTTTTGTGTGTTCTTGTTTGTAAATTGTTTAGTTAAATGCTGCTGTTCATCACAATGCTTTTGACTTAAACCGTAAAATGTATGGTTAATTGTATCTGTGCAAGACATTTATATATAATTTTAAAACACAAATGTTGCACACCTGTTGCCGATTGGCTCCAGAATCGGCTCCAGAATATACAAAGTATATGAGATTGTTGCTCCTGATGTCTGATGAAGGCCTCGATGGTGGCCGAAACGTCACATTTTTAACTATTAAAGTTGAATTTATTTAAGAGCGAGTGCTGCACCTTTATCTAACTTTGATGAAAACATAAATCTTAAAAAATATTGCCCCTTATGTAGCTTCAATGCAGCTGATTTTTCGTCTGTAGTTTGCTACTTTATTTTTGATGGTCTACTTTAGACATTCTAACAAGTAAATTTGCAACATGTCAACGAAGGCCCAATCCAAATTCTATTTTATACCCCTTCGCCTAACCCTAACCCTTCGTCTACCCCTTACCCTTGCCCCTTGAAACAGAGTGGCAAGGCGTAGGGGTGAAAATATTCCCCTAAGAAATGGGACACCACTACTACACCGTTACACGTCATTATACGTTGTCGCTAGCACCTACGTCACAGGAGATGCGCCAATGTTTATCACAAACTTCCAAGATGCCGTCGTCAGCTGTAGTCATCTCAATTGCGTGGGTTACAGCTATTTTTTTGCATTTTTCTTCTGAAGTTCACAGAAAACAACGGAGATGACGATATCTTCGACGCCTAAGTATTCTTGGACTTTAGGAAATGTTGCTCGTTGTCAGTGCGAAAACGAATGAGCCTCCGTGTATTCTCTGGTGTCCCTGTTTGATAAAGAACATACAAGACTGGTTGATCATGTTGCAAAAAGCACGAAACTGTGTAAGCACTGTTCGTTTATATCGTGTTCACATATAACCACAAGAAAACAATGCGTTATAGCAGACGTACGGTAAAAGATAAGCCAATTCCCTGCCGCAATTACATTCACCAGTTATCAGACATGAAAATATGTTGCGGGACTATCGTTAACGAACTTCAGCGATTTTTTTGCAAACGTTTCTTTGAAGATCATGACCGTAAATATGAACACAAGATTGAATGTGACAAAGAAAATGATTTTTGGCAGCCATGTTGCCTCTGTAGCCAGTGTATGCAGGTACATTTCTCATACCCCTTCGTTTGAAGTGTGGTCGCGAACAATCTTCGTTTCAAGGGCTATCTGGCCCTTCCCCCTACCACTATCCTTCCAACCAAAAGAGAATCGAGACAACCTTCACGCGAACGCGCAAACGGAGGGGTAGGGCAAAGGGGTGAATTGGGATTGAGCCTAACTCTCATTTGTAGACTGTCTGCTTAATATCTGCTAACTCTTTATTTTGATGATCCCACAACAGACATTCTACTGACTATAAGACTATAACTTTGCAACTACTTTTCAACTTGTTCAACCCTAACACCTAACCCTAACCTAACAGTCTTCTACATTCAAGTAATACTCTGAGAATTAGTAGATGTGGAGTTGACAAGTTACTTATAGTTAGTGGAATTTCTAAAGTGGACTGTCGAAATAAAGTGTAACCAACTACTTTGTTGAAAGAATAAATATTGGATGACGTTTACCAACTTTAAAATAGGAGTAGCTTAAATCTTGGGAAGCTTCTGTTTCAAAGAAGTTTCACTGGGCAAAAGACAACTGCATCACAGGTGGTCTGTGAAAATGCAGTTTACTCCACATCCTTCATGCGGTTTATGGAGTTTCTGCGTTGAGTAAATTAGACTCTGAATGTTTCACAGACTGCTTGGATGAGGCACCAAAATGGTGGAGATTGTCCTCTTCTTTCTAATTATGTTTTTAGAAAGCACACAGAGCCTTGCTGTAGGGAAAATAGTATCTCTGAATGAACTGCTTACATGAAACATGGCTTGAATTTCAACCAGTGGAAACTTGCATATTGAAATTGAATTTATAATATGTAAAACTGAAATATTCCAAGGGAATGTAGAGGAAACTCAGTTCCAAAATAATTCAAAATGATTTTAGTTATATTTAAATGGAATTTTCATCAGAAAATGTTGCAAAGGTAGCAAAACAAAGCATCCGTTTTTCTCAAAGTGAGCTCAAATAAAAACCTTGATATGAAAACCATTCAATAAAAACCATTTAATATGCCCCCATGTGTCTATCGAAACAGTCACAAATAAAATATAAATCATCAATATTTCACTCTGTTGAGCAGAAATAGTTTTGACAAAGCCATGGCTGCTAGCATTCAACAGCTTGATTGCTAATCATGGATGAATGAGCACAAGATCACTACAATAAAAGTATGAAACACTTTCATAAAGTCTTCATATTTTTTAACAAGAGATTAAATAAATAAATAAATACACAAAAATATGAATATTAAAGTATTCATGAATTGAACATTTACATTTTCCTTGAGATTTTGACATATAAGAGGTCATCATACTATAAGAATATCCTGTAAAAAACAGCTTTTATTGAAACCAAGCCCAGTGAACGACTCATTTTGGAATGTGCCGATTTGTGACGTCATAGATATTTGAAAGACCGCCTCTGCAGAATTCATCATCGCAACTGGTGTGTTAGTGAGATGAAGAGGAGAGAAGAGAGATATAGGATCCCTGGACTAAAAATAACATTACCTTCCAAAGGATCCTAATGCTAGGAATGTGGTTATTTATTTTCAACAATGTGAATGTCTCATTTGAACCTTATTTATTTGTATTCGGTGCATTTCACTTTGGATTCTCTGGTAAATCAGTCACAATTTCAGCGCAGGCTTTGCAAACAGACTTTCACAAAATGGACTCGCCAGTAATGCCACAACATTTAAGTAACCGTGTTAATTCTAATGGCTAATCTGTGATCAGGGATTTCTGATATACAGTATGTAATGATCCATGTACTCAGTCAGATGTTCTTTGTCTCAAAATGGTTTATTGCTGTTTATGAATCAGTAAATCAAGCCAGTGACTAAACAGTCAGCTTCACCTTGTTTCTCTTAGGAGGATGAAAATAATCTGTTATTTAAACTATGATTAAATTATATATAGAAAGCTCTGTTGTATATATGTTTTGTACTCTCGCCATAACTCCTCTTATAATCAACAAATCTCTTATTTACATTGTGTTTGCACTGTTAGTTATGATGAAAGCATTTGTTAGTGTGCAGAAATCGAGTTGCAATGACAAGATCACTGCATTCATGCGCTCAACATGTCTGTAATCGGCTACAGTACATGCTCATCACTGCAACCTTTAATGCCACAATCTAAATATAATACCATAGATCTAAATATTATGTTACAATCAACACTTTTCACAATACGTTAACCTTTAACTATTTAGTTAACCTAGTTCCACATGTAATATTAGCTATTTCAAAAGCAAAGATGTTAGCCAATCACAGCAGTGGGTGCTTACACTGAAGTCTCACAGCAGACACGCCCCTTCAAACAGAGCGTTCAAATAGGGCTAAAATCAGGGTAGGAAAATGCCATTTATTTCTAAATTATGACAATTTTTGTCATAAAAAGTGCACCCCAGTAAATATTATAAAACAATGCAGTTCATGACTTTAACATATGGGGAGAGAGGGGTAAGCTGTAGGAATTCAGGGTGATTTGGACACTTTTTGTCATTGAGATAACTTGGAAAAAGTGCCCCAATCAAGCTGAATTCACCCTAATTTTTTTACTGAAGTTGTCCTTTAGTACTATAAAAGTTTCAGAATCAGTAAAATTAAAATTTCAACATTTTATGATATTTGGTAGCAAAGCTCAATCATTATCAGTTGAGCCACTGACATACTTGATTTAGCTTAATTTACTGACATGCAAAGTTTGACATAACATTCTTCATGAAAATCTGTCATTATCAAATAGCAAAAATCATGCACAGTTTGCTAGACTAAGGAAGTGACACATCTTACCATTACAACCATTAGTAGAGCATGAAGTCTGAAAGAAATGAAGACAGTTCAGTGCTGCTCTTGGAATGAAATGCAGTGCATCATATTGAGCTGAATCAATCTCTGCTCTCCCACAGAGACACAAACTTTTCCCTCTAGAATAATTGGGAAAGTTGTGTCTCCATGGAGAACAAATCAAGTTCTTTTTTCTTTCTTTTTTAAAATTAAAACTATTCTTGAAAAACATTCAGTGGATAAAGATCACTTTAGAAATAACGAATTGAAAAAAAAAAGAGATCATTTGATGGTAAAAATTCTATTTCTGTTCTTTGTGACTTGACCGGCGTGAGTTGTGACCGCTGTGAAGACAGGCAATTAAAGATGTGAATGTGTGCACGCATTCCAAACCCGGGTGAGGCTTTATTACAAAGCGCAAATCACGTAAATTAAAGTAGATTTCCTGACAAAACATAATAGAAAGCAATGCAGTCCCGCAGATAGAACGCCAGCAGTGTAATCACGACAGACCATTTGCATTCGACTCTTTTAAGCCGGAGGAGAGATTAATGCTCCACCACCAGGTGAACAGATTAATTGATTCTGTAGCACTTCCCTTCACCAAACCCTTTTCACTGGGTGACATTTATATGAACAACAAAATACAAAAATGTTGTTGCAAGAACATGAGTGTGATCTGACCTTATAAAACCCAGGGAGAGGCAAAAAAACAAAAACAAAAAAAGCATCGCATTTGTGGTTGTTGTGAAAGTGATGTGTACTCAGGGTTGACAGAGGGGCATCTGCTATTACACACCACAATTACTGAGATCCCATAGCTCCAATGAGAACCTCCATAAATGGACTGTGTGTGTGGAGAAAGACACACAGCGAGGGACCCCTGAGATTGCAAATGCTCCATTGCTGAGGCTCAGCCAATTATGAGCTCTCAATGGCTTTAGGTCTGCTATCAATGGCCAGTCATATGCAGTTACTTCTGCCAGTAACCAGCGTGAAGTGCATCAACGGCACCACCATACTGTGTAATACTGACAAATAAAAGACAACAATATTTACTCACAGTGCGTTACTTAATAAAACGCTGTATAACAAAGTAAGAGTGTAATTCTTCAAAGCACCTCGACAAATAATCAATTGTGCTCCAGTCAACTCATTGCGGTTCAACGCAATTTGAGTTGTTATAACAGGATCCAGCCGATAGCTTTCACCGTCCCCGCGGCATTGGAGAACGCCAATTCCAATCATCACTGAGATGCTGTGGTGGAATCTCCTAATAATGCTGCTCTATTGAAACTGGCAGGGCAAACCAAAACTCAGCGCACGCTGTATTATTTGCAAACTTCTCAGCGACTGAAAGCTATATTTCTGTGGAGGTGGATAAACATAAATCCTTGTAGGATGACACCAGTGAGCTGTTTAGGACAAAACAAACTGCATCACTGCAGCATTTTTAAATATCAATATTATGGTTTTTTTCTTTTCTATTGATGAAAATGCAGTCTCTTTTTCCAGTGAAAGCTTTCCAACAACAGATTTCTGATTTTGCAAACCTTTAATGAATATTTTTTGGTTTTTAGCGAGGCTGATGCTAGAAGTAAATATTCAGTGACAAGCATGCCAAGCACTTCCCATGAATAGAGTACGAAACAGGCCTTGAAACTCTTTTGCAGTTGTCATTTTTTCCTTCACTAAATGTTCAAAGAAAGATTTTAAGCTTGTAGAAAATGTCCATGCAAATTGATCATTTATATGAGCAGTTTCATTTTCAGTTTATTGTAACCTTGTTACCAAAAGAGGACGCGTCTAAAAGCGGCAATTTTCTATCAATAAACATTAAATAGAAAAATAAGCTGTTTGTTTTATAAATACATTTTTGTTATACTGGTTGAAACTCTCTTCACATCCTGATAGCAAATTATGTTTTATTAACAAAGTTCAGGAGAAACACATTCAAATGATCTATCCAATCAGCATGAGAGGAGGCACATAGCCGACTGGGGGTGGGGGTGGGGAAGCAGAAGGAAAAAAATTGGAGCTGACTTTATTAGGAAGCATTTACATCTGGATATCCTGTGCCAACTGAAAGTTTGATAGAGAGGACGCATTCATGCCTGCAATGCAAATGCAAACACTGCTCTTTATCATATTTCAGATTGAATGGATGATTACTGAAAAGTATTACACTTGCTGCTTTACAGCTGTAGGTGTACTATAGGTGTATTATATAACAAACACTGCTACCTTCATCAAAGTCTCATTAACACCCTCTCGCTTCGGCTAAAATCAAAGCAAATGTTTGCCATCTGGGAAACTGCAGTTTGCAAGCAGGTTGGTGCAGTTAGAGAACAACACAGAACTAATAAGACGAATATGGGAGTTGTTTCACAGATCCTAGATCATTAAGAAGTCGTAGAAAAGAGCTGTTGTTCCTCAGACCCCCCGAGAGGCCGCCGCCGCCATGGCAGAAATCTCTGCATCCCACTAACAAGAGATGAGAAGAAAGTCAGCCAAAAAGACTTCAAAGACATAAATAAGGTTCAGTGACTTACATGCAGTTAGCAGCCTTATTACTCATTGTGACACAACTAGTGAGATGTTTTAGGTGACACCAGCTGGGATTTGTTTGTTTTTTATTAAATAGAAATAATGGATGCTGTACACAAACTCTGCTTAAGACTTCACACAAGTCTGCTGCACTTTTCTAACAGTGTGCAGTTTCTTGACAAGTTGCTGACTGGCTTGATCAGCAATTGAATTAAAATCCATTCCAATCAGCAAGAGGAGGAACGAAACGAAATATGCAAATCACATTGAGGGCAAGTGTTTTTCATCCTTACCTCATAGGCCCTGTTTACACCTGGTATTAAGATGCGTTTTGATCGATCGGATCACAAGTAGACGAGGGGGAGACATACACTCCCTTCGTGGGGAGGGTCTATGGGTGGGCCTATGTGTTTTTTTTGTTTGTTAGATCATTCATGTGACAAGATGAACGCAACGAAGACGGTATAAAACGAAGAGCAGCAGCTTTCATTTCTGCTGTGATAGCCGCAAGACTACGCCAAACGCTGTGAGTGTGTGTTAGAAATCAGGAATGGTGAGAACATTGTGCTTGATACGTTTTTCGTCTTCAAACCAAACTTGGGTCTCCAGCCGACAAAGGTGTAATTCATTCTAAATGGCATAGGAAGGGTCATTGTTATTGCATACATTGTCATTAAGTCACACTTAAAAATGTCTGAAAATCTTTGCATTGAACAGATCTTTTTCAATTACTTCTGAACATTGGTTTTGAGTGGATGTATGAATTCATTTCTCCTCACGTTCACACAGTTGTCCTATCAGAGTACCATGTGTAATCCATCGTATTAACCATGAACAAGCAGAAAGTGCCCAGTTACTTAATTTTCAACAGAAACCCCTGGTTTCACAGACAAGGATTAAGACTAATCCCGGACTAAAACGCATGTTTAGGCTGTCTGAAAGTAACTTGCACTGACAGATCTTAAAATATGTCACTGCCATTGTTTTGTCTCAAGATACTATACACACCAGTAATGTTTTTTCTAAGGCACATTTATAAAAGCTACTTACATTTCCTAACTGAACTAAACCCGACTCCTGGCTTCATCTAAGCCCTGTCTGTGAAACCAGGCCTAAATCTATTGTTTTGTATAATTAAATCCAATAATGACCTCTTTTAGTGAGAGCTTGAGTGTGCTTGTGCAACTTTTCTTTGAAATAAACACCAATCGCTTCGATATTTTATTTCATTAAATCTTTAAACGTGACCAGTGTCCAAGCACTTTTTGAGTCAAATATGATGTCAATAAATGCCTGTATAGAGACAAAACCCATATTGGCTTTAATGGATTATTCTTCCATCTATATCCTTGTAAATCTCTTGCAATTTCAGGAATCAGTCCCCTTCTCACCTGTGGACTCAGACTGCAGTGAGTGGAGGGCCAATGCTATTAAGACACACTATTGATGCTGTGAATGACTTTCCCCTTTCCAACTACCTTCAATGGATCCATTTAGAGTCTGTAAAGGTGAGCTCTTCCTCTATATGAGATCGCAATAGACCTGATGTCCTGTAGTCAGGGACGGTTCACACAAAATTACAATTCTGATATCATTTACTCACCCTCATGTCATTCCAGACCAGTACGCTGTTGCTTCAGTGTGAATTTCTGAAGAATCTGCATGCAGTTCTTTTCATATACTTGTGTCATATAATGAAGTTTTTAAGAAAGAAAACATGTAGAAGGTTTTCTAAGATTGAAATGGACATCAGCAATTTAGGTTACACTTTATTTTAAGGTGTCCTTGTTACAGTGTAATTATACATTTACATAATTATACAAGTACTGAGTAATATTAAGTAACTACATGTACTTACTATAGAGTTAGGTTAGGATTAGGGTTTGGTTTAGGGTTACTTGGATATAATTAAGCATAATTTACAGTTAGTTAGTATTACTACTACTACTATAGTAACTACATGTGTAACAAGGACACTTCAAAATAAAGTGTTACCGCAATTTATATATAAAATCTCATCATCAGTGATCTGTTCTTAAAAATATAATCAAATATGATGTTGATAATGAAACACTCGATGACAATAAATGATAATTCATTTTTTCCCCCAATTAATGTTCACTGTGTGAACAAATGTTATTGTTTTACATAGATGTGCACGAGGGGTAACTCGAACTTTAAACTTTTTGTAGTATAATACTTTTAAAAAAATCAGGTTGTAAATATGACATCTTTGTAAAGAAGAAAACAAACCTTAGTTTTTGTAATAACCATGACCTATTTGCTTCCAAGTATCAAAATTCTCTTTTTGTCTTCAGTGGAAGTGAACAGCATCAGGGTTTGGAATGACATGAGGGTGAGTAAATGATGACAGAATTGTGTAAAATATCACTTTAAATTGCAACAATTCGCTCGAGAAAATGTCAAAAAGTATTAAAATGTGATTTTAAATCCAGATATAGTGTAACTTTACAGAGTCTGCTGTAATCTAGCAAAGCTACAGGACATGATGAAATCCTGTCATCGCCTTGAGCCACGAGGCGCTCTCTTCTCCCTCAGACCTGGTTCTGTCTCTCTCTGGAACGGAGATGATTCCACGTGACATCTGTGCTCCTCTCTGCCTGTACCTTGAGATCCATCCTATCTGAGCAGAGGGTGACTTTGAGCCTTGGCAGTGTGACAACCCTGGTGCTGAGCTCCTGCTCAGGCAATCAAAAACCAGGCATCGTATAGCGGGAGGAAAAAAAGAAGAAAAGCTACAACTCAAGGTCAGCATCTGCAGAGTGTGTCGCTGAGATTGCCACTGGGCGGCGAGGTCAGGGTGCGGGCATGAGACAGCTTGAGAAAGAAGCGGTGGGGAGCGCGCTATACCTGGGAGAGATGTTATTTCTGTAGGCTGCCTCGGTCAAAGTTCAGCTGAATAAAAGCACAATGCAAAAGTGTGACAGAGCTGGAGAATGCCAAGGATAATAAGGAGATGGGGAAGCGTAAGCCCCGACTGGATTTCTTGAACTCGCTCTAAAGCAAAAGTAAACTTTAAAGGCCGGTAAATGATCCTGGGGTGTTTTAGCAGGCATCTCAATGCATTTAGAAATAAAATTAGCTTACGTATCTGTGGGAGCAAATTCAACACTCTGTGGAGCGTACAGTATGTGATCACATGATAAATGAAATATTTGAATCTTTCTTATGTAGACATTATGCATATGCACTGGCCTAAAGAACATGCCAAGGACCTTGAGAATAGCTGAATTGTTAAAGATATTTTAGGAATATTTAATGTAACACTCTTTTGTGAAAATAAGACGGAGAATCTCAAATATTAATGCCACAAGCATCCTGTAAGATGAACGTACCACATTCTGTCAGTTTTCAAATGGATTCTGTTCCCAGTGCTGTGTAGATCATTGATGACAGCAAAATAGATGTCTTTTCAGTCATGCTTTCAGAAGTTTGACTTTACCTTCAAAAGATTCATGTCACACAGAGAAAAATAACACCGCCCAAACCAACCATTACTTTGAACATTAATATCTTTTCTTTTTTATTAAGACAAGAACTCTCCATTTTTTTTTTTTTTTTTTGTAAAAATGTCTAATATGAACAAATACAAAATGTGTATGGGAATGTGGATATCATTTTTCTTCATTAATACACAGTAACATTGCCCAAGTACAGCAGAAAGACAAAAAATAACCAACCTAAAAACAATGAATGAAAAACTTAACACTTTCCAACCTATCTGGAACCAGAACAAGAAACATGTCAACTTTGAATTTTCCTCAACACACTCTCATGGCAATTCGTAACTATTTTACGTTTTGGTGAATTGGGGTGAATTTGTATAATCTCAATTGTATGTTTTCGTACAATTTGCTTACGCCCCACTGAGGGGTAAGGTTTAGTGGTAAACTCTCATGCTTAGTTTTTTTTTTTTCTAAATCTCGTGAAATAATTACGTTTTCTCATGAGATCGGGTTGGTCCTTTACTGTCCTCTCTGTGTGAAGTAGGTCTGAAAAAAAGATAATACTCAACATTGCGTGTACATTCCGTACACGTTTTACAGTGCACCAAATAAACAAGAACTACAAAAATATTAAACAAAACGTCAAATTCTCCATTTGATTTGAGATCCACTTTCTTAATCGGGGGGCCGTAATTTTGCATTCTACCTGAGATGCAAACATACTGTTTATTGTACGTGAACCTGAGACAGGGCTTAAATTAAACTGTCAAGTTCAAAGAAATGAAATCAAAGCAAGTTCCATCAGTAACACTGTTGCACTATCAAACAGGGGGCACTAATAAATCAATGAAAACAACAAACACAACAACAAACTACAAAACTGAAACCGAACCCAGTTCACATCTCAAAACAAGTTGTTATATTTGGACATTTTCAATTAAACCTTTTTCGACTTGCTGTACAAGAAACGAATGATAAAATAGATCACTGGCGTAACCGCGTCTTCCCATCGACCGTCTATCTGAAGTCCTCAAACGCCTAGTAGAGTGGATTAAACCACATTAATCACATTTAAAACAGGTCTAACATAACAAGTTGAACAAAATGTACATCGTCCCAGTCTAAATACCACAAATTAGTATACTGATGTCATGTCTCTCACGTACGCAAAAGAGAAGGGATGTCTGAAATCCTGTTCAGAAGCTGCCAGACCAAAGCTAAATGATGCTCACTAGTTAAGCACAAGCCACACAACTGTATATCTCAACTGCAACGGTAACCATCAAGCTGCAAGACATTCCCTCGGATTTGTATTCTACGAAAAAACAAAAGCGTCCAAAGTGTTTCTCATGGTTAATGCACATACTCTAAAATGTCTCAGTGGATGCTTGTTTTTTTTTTAGTTTTTTGAATAAGAAAAATAAAGCAAACAAGAGTGTGTTTTCCCCCCTCAACCTCGCCGTTTTATTTACACACTGAGGTTGGTTTCAGCAGGGTCTAAACTATGGCATCTAACTTCACTTACACTACAGCGAGAGTCATGAGGAAGTGAGAAGAAATACTTCTCTTTAGGGAAAGTACTTTAGACATCTTATCCACCTTATAGTATGTACCCTCAATGGGTGCTACGTTTGTAGCTAGGCTTCAGTGAAATGTCTAATGTGTTCACAGGAGCGAAGAGAGCTCCTTTTTGTTTAGCGTCATGTGTTGACAACGACTGTAAATATAGGGGGAAATCCACATTAGCGGGTAATTACATCACAGACTGTTTTCCTAAAATATTTGGAATGTTATTAAAAGCTTTTTCAATTTTTTTTTTCTTATAGAGACTGTTTATTTCACTTTCCATTCAAACTAACCTCATTTCAAGCCCAGGACTGCTGTGCATAAGCAGGAACCCAGAGGAGCAACTCACAGCAATTATAAACAATAAAACACGCATTGTTTACAAGAGGAAATGATTTTGCTGTGGTGCTTTTTCGCACCATGTAGTCTAGGATATTTGGGCAGTTTATATTCATATACTAGTATCACTAGGATAAGCTAGCTGCAAACGCCACTATTTCCTCTGAGGAAGAACAAACAGGCAATTCACTTGACAGGCAATCATATACCCTTACACACTTGTAGGACTGCTTAACATCAATGTCACATCCTTACTGACTCGCCTACAAACCAGATACACAAATGCAGATGTTTTTTGGCTGTTAAAATGCATTTTAAGGTAGTAAAGTTATAGTAATCAAATCATTTCCACATCTTCCCTCTCTGTACATCTACAAACATGATAGTTGTGGCGCTTCCTACCTTGAGTCTAATAAAACACTCTAAAACCAGCAAACGTCTCGCTTTGACACAATTTTAGGTAGTTATTAACGTGTGCTAGAGGGTCACCTTCAGCAGCCCTGCATGGAAAATTACAGCATAAGACGAGAAAACAAAACGTAAGCCACAGCATTTAGACCTTTTTCAGTGACGGCGACTCTTTCGTCATTATGGCATGTGCGTTTCTGAATGAAAATGCAGACAAAACCTAAGACATCATTATATTGAAACAATAAATAACTGAAAGGGCTTTTTGCTTTGTCTAACTGAGCAGAACGAGACGATAAGCCTCCGTAGGTGCAGAGTAGCAGGAACTGTTCGTCTGCGCCTCTGCCCATTCCAGACTTCAAATGTACTGGCACATACAGTATAAGAAAAAAAAAAAAGAAAACAGGTGCGACGTCCAGGATCATTCTCCACTGGTCTCATCAAATTGTTGGGGTAAAAGTTGCTTGTACTTCCCTTCATGATGCTGATGACCTGGGATTGAGTAAATCAAAACGCTGTCATGTGACTAGGCCTGCTCTTAGTACAGAGGATATGGTGTTTTGAAGGAGATGCCCACAGTGTAGGGGAATGCGTTGAGGTGTGCACTCATGTACCTTCATAGAAAAGCAGACAGCACGTCGATAATCAGAGATGGTGGTGTGTGTGTGTGTGTGTGAGTGTGTGTGAGGATGTTCGGGAATGGGTGTTTAGAGGTGTGACATGATCAATGGTGTTTAAAGCATGACTAAGAAAAGAAATTCAGAACAAGGCACAGAATTTTCTGCAAATGGTCGAGAAATGAACGAAAAATACCAGCAGTTGGGGAGGTGCTGTGTGGTGACGCTTTCTACACTCTTATCTGGCAACGTCTGGTCTCCCGCCCACCCCTAAACCCCACCCCTGACCCGATCTCGCTGTATAACACAAATACCTACATCTTCTCAGCTGCCCGTGTAGCATTCTACGTCATTCAATCCAAATAAACAAATAAACAAACTCAGTAATCTCAGTTCCCCCATGCCCCACCCCCTCCCGCCAAAAACAAAACAAAAGAAAATATTAAGAACAACAGAGGCCTCTGGACTCAGATATAGTATTCCTTCTTCTCGTCCGAGTTGTTGTGGCCCCCTTCGGCATTGATGATGGCCGTGTCGGCATCCGCCGCGTCATCTGCCCCCTTGGCTTCGTGTGTGAAGTAGGTGCCTGTGTGGGTTTCAAAGAAAAGAGTATTGATAAAAGCAATATCTCCAGCACCCCAGGGCCTCTGATTGATGCAATTGCAGGGTTTTAAAAGAGATTAAATACCATCTGGAGCAGCTTCTCTAATTTAGAGTGAGGGTTGATCCATGGGACTTTACCTGCCCATAAATAAGCCATTCATTTCACCAGGCTCCACTTGGTTGCATTATAATGTCTTTCATGTGCGAGAACAACAGGTAATACGTTCCCAAACTAATACCCCATGATGGAGATACGGCAAACAAAACCTGACCCTCTAGATCGAGCGCTATTAGATAAAACAAACAAGAAAGAAACAAAAACTGAGTCTGACACGTACTCAGAGGAATAAATCTGTTATTTGTGGCTAATAATTCAGGAAATTTCCATAACATCCTCACCAGGTTTGGGTTCGGTTTGACTTTGCGCTTTAGAATCAACCTTGGGAAGTGTTACAAGGAGGTGGGAATAAGCGATCCACTTCAAACTTCATTTCCGAGTGGGATTATTCCCATCCTCTCAGTCTGTGGCGTGATAATGAAGGCAGTAGCCCTGATGAAATGCAGAGATGCTGCGCCCACTTTATATTACAGAACACAACAGTGCGATGCACTCAGAGGGATACTGGCCTTAATGTGGTCGTAGCCACGGGCCAATTTAAAGCACCTGCAGAGCTTCGACAGCAGAATGACTTCTTTCCCAATTCAGAATCTTATCCAAAATAATTAGAAAGTCTATTGACCTTAGAAATGTGCCACAAGACAGTCTGGGGGCTGAATTACCTTTGTGTCTTGCAAAGTATCGTCCCAAAACGATGAGAAGACACAACATGGCGAAGACCACGACGGCCACCACGCCTCCAATAACCGCATGGTCCAACGATCTCTGTGCTTCTGATCCTGCTTGTGAATCTGAGAGAAAGAGCCAAGAGATGATGTGTTAATTGCAACAGTTTCAACAAACAGAAAATTTAAAGTAACACTGCATATGAAGCCTGTATATAATGTATAATGCATTATAATACCATTTTAAATATGTATACTATCGTTCAAAAGTTTAGGGTCGTTTCATTTTCATGGTTTTAAAGAAGTCTTTTGAGCTCACCAAGGCTGTATTTATTTGATTAAAAATTGAGTAAAAACAGTACTATGAAATATTAGATAATGGTGAAGCTGACTTTTCAGTCTTCAGAAATCATTTTTAAATATGATCAATGTTGAAAGCCATTTGCAGCTTAATCTGTTTGTGGAAACCTCAAATCATTTTTTCATGATGCTTTGGTGAAGGGAAAGTTCAAAAGAACAGCATTTTTTTTAAATAGAAATATGTTGTAACATTATAAATTTTAGTCACTTTTAGTCAATTTAATACATCTTTGCTGAATAAATGTATTAATTTCTTTCAAAAAGCTTTTGAACAGTAGTGTATCATATTATTATTTTTTTATTTCTAAATTGAGCGCAGCGTTAGTTCAGACAGGCCACGTAAGCATAGGCAGCGATCAGCTGATGCGGTCAGCTGTCAAATTGCTCCATCCACTACCATTCTCCTATCAGAACGGTAGGATATATATACAGTACGTGGCACTACTGCCTGGGAAATATACTTAAACTGCTCGCAACCCTCACGCCCTCACCACTATAAGTATCAAGCATATTTCTGTGCACCTTCTGGCTGTTGTCTTCTTTGTTTCAGATTACCAAGGTTTCCAAGTCCTAGCGGAGACACTCATCCTCATAGCCAAGCTACAGTATAGACGTCCCGGATTTCACTGCTACGTCTACATGTTACAACTGTCGCTTAAAGACATTATTAAACTGTCCTAGATCTGTACATCACTCAAGCTGATGGTTCTATGGGGGGTTAATGCTAAAGCTATGTATGTCATTAATTATGGAGCAAGAACCCCCATAAGGAACCATACCGCCAAAGATAATTATGTTCAATAAACTCAAGTAACTTGCCAAAGTGGTCTTGTCTGAACTATGGTTAAATAACATACAGCTGATTATGAGGTGAATTATAAGGTACATATTATAATGCGTTATTCATAAGAATAATCTCTAGTGCAACCAAATGGCTTTTGTTTTTAGACAAGATTTGCAATCATTTTCATTTTGCAATCCCATAATGGACAAAGACATTAGTATTAATCTTAGTCAGAAACATTTTGATTAGCTATAATGAGATATTGGAAATATTACTGGAAAAAAGTAAATCATTGGAAGAGAAAGAACATAATTTAGTACAATAACAACATTTAGTTATTAAATGAGGAACATTTAATGATACAGTAAAACATAAGAAGCATGCATGTTGAAATCACATGCATGTAGATTTAAAAAAAAAAAAAAATTGCGATATGTGTGTAAGACTTTTTAAATAATGGGAATTCAAGTATCTTTGAAATCCACCTCTCTGGAATAAGACCTCCAAACTATAGACAGGCACCAACAAGCAGAACTGATGCAAACAGAATGTGTGAGAGTGAAAATAGCTTAAACATTTACGAGTGTGACAGTGGAGCTCTGAAGACACAGGCCTTGTTGTTTATATTCTTCTGTCAAATACAGTCCTGACTATAACTCAAACGAATCTGGCACAAACTGTGAGCTGGAGTCAGAGCTAAAGAAATACACTTTGCCCTCAAGACTAAAAGTGTGAATCACAAGCAATTTTTAACAAAGATTCATTCCATTTCACCCTGAGAATAAGGCAGGCCTCTGAGGCTGCGCGGCGTAATGATATGTGAAGTTTATTGATCAAGTGTAGGGATCCATGACAACCCAAAGTTAATGCTGGTTTGCGGACTTGATTGGTTCTTCACAGAGCAAAGGAGGAGCACAATTTTTCATCAATATCTCACACTCGGCTCGGAAATTAAAGAGTTTGAAGAGAAGTACTGAGAGAAAATAGACAGGAGACATCGCTCTAGAGCCGGCCAAAGAAAGACATGAAAGATCTCCATGTCACTAAACCTGTTAATTATCAACACCTGAGATTTGCGCCACACTTTTCTGTTTAGATCAAGGGGTGTTTCTTTAATTATGGGCTCATTTAGCCTTGTGGACTTTTTTCCTGATAATGTTAAATATTTCCACCATATCTCAAATTATGTATTGTGTTTAATAGCATTATGTTGTGGAAGTGACATTTTTAACATCAAATGTTAATTTCACAGTTAGCATTTTATGTATCCTAAATACAAACAATGAAATATTTGTACACTTTTAATTTGCATAATTTGACAATTACAGTTTCATTGGGAATGACACAAAAATGTTTTGTTCACAACTTATATTTTTTCTCACACATGACACGTCTCATATCTCAAGCATCTTCTTTACTGATGAGCGAGGTTGAAATAACTCGAAATAACTTTATAATATAAAATAACTTAACTGACAAATCATTTCCAAACAATAAATATTGAAATGGTTTATGTCAACTCTGTTCAGATTATAATAGTTTTAAACAAATAAAATATCATCATAACATTTTTTATAATATTTTAATGGAATAATTTATATTTTAATATTGAAAGTCTGGGTTTGACTCTGGAACGAAAGTAAAACAATAAAATCTTTACATAAAAGGCATCTGAAAAGTAGAAAATATAAATAATGGAGGAATGATAAAGAGGTTTCCGAGACGGGTTTAATGTGACCTTTACACACCATAACAGAAAAACTTCAAATCTCTTAGTTTGAAGAAATATCAAGCCCTGGGAACACCCAACAGGGAGTAGAGCATGTGAACTCTCTGCTACATCTCACGGTCCATGTCCTGTTTTATCAGTCCACGGGCTCATCCCCACTCCAAACATCTCACTCGATAAAAAAACGCGATGAGAAGGGAAAGGAAGCGAGGGCAAGGATGTCTCGACTGAGCAATCCGATGCTTGGTAATCCAGTCACGAGGAGTTGATCAGCCTTCCCGTGTTTACCCACGGCAATCTCCCGCTCTCATCTGTGGCCTGAGCCCGAGAGCTGAGGGGATTTCCTGGGGGAGTTCAAAAAACAAAAACGGCAGGCCACAACTTATTAGAGGATAACGAAAAGCGAGAAAGCACAGAGCGGTGTGCTTGTACAACATCCCACCCAATCTCACCTCATAAACAACTCGTGTGTGAGAAGGGTGGGGGTGGGATGTAGGGATGATGCTGCCAAACCCAACAAAACATGACTTGATCAACCTAATAGGCTAGTTTGACTTCAGATTTCCTTTTTTCGGAGGGAAGGCAGATTCAATTAAAGTCAGTGGGAATCTGCTTGACACCTAATTCACGCTTGTCAAAAGGAAGGGAGGGTCTAAAGACGTAATTTAACTCAAATTCCTATTAAGATGTTAATATACTGGATGGAGAGATAAACAGAGATCGCTCTTTCTCTTAAACCTCTTTCCCCATCCACTTTGCTGCAAAGATACCATTGCCAGTTTGTCCACAAACGCAGATGGGCTTGTTGCCTGCTTGGGTCATTCTCTCACTGAATGGATTTGATAGGAATTAACATAACTTAACAAATGGAGTGAAGACAGGGACAGGACTGTCTGTTCCCATTCAGCTTCAAGTGATTTTAATGCCCTCTTTCTCCTTTCTACCCTCTACAGCCTGAAGATAAATGAAGGGGTGTGCGGAACTCAGCCACAGCGATGAGAAAGAAGATTGAAGTCCGCGATCACGTCATGTTCGGAGGTGCGCTGGTGTGTTGGGGCGCCCTTAACACAATGACTGAACCGTAATTCAATAAGAGTCCACTGTGAACCAACAGTTTGGCTAATGTGTAATTCAAGAAGCAGATGGTTTAGAAATGAGTAATTCTCAAGCAACCTCCTCTAATCTCAGCAGCCATTTTGCCTCCGGAATTTTCAGTAATTCCAAGAAATTGCCATCTTAATGAAACCCTAGAAATTTGCTCTCATCTCAATTTGACTAGATGGAGTCACATAATTACACGTATTGCGTGGTGCTTATGGAAGAATCATTACCATAAACAGCATTCCTGTTTAACGTTTATGACTGCAGAATAAGAGACTGGAATACCCAATTACCCAGTTAGATAAGTGAAGGAACTGAGTGAAGGAATGAAGCTAGATGGAAAGCATATGCTCATTCTCAAGAAAAAAAGTGGCAAAAGCGAGCGCCATCGGGCACTGATAAAAGCAGACTTTGATCTGATCCAAACTAAGTAAGTCTGAGATGGGGTCCATTTTTTGCATTGGCATTTGTGGGAAGCTCATCCAAGGTCAGGACTAAAGGATAACTTCAATTTGGAGTGTGCCGTTACATCGTACTGCACCTCCAGCTACAATGAATCGCTAGTCAGGTCTGACACTCATCCAAGAGTCCACAGTCTCCAGTTTCTAAAATATCTGTCCTGTGGTGAAGGAGGATTGCTGTGAGCTCTCAGGGTTCACACCTCAGGCTGCTGGAGGTGGTGTTGAGGAATATGAGATGGGAGAGAGAGAAAGAGAGAAAGGGAAAGAGCTTCATCAGTCTCAAGATGATGCACTAAGCATGTTTTTTGTTGTTGTTGTTGCCTGAAATGGGGTAAATCACCTGGCTGGAGTGGACACCTGCTGAACTACAGTGAGAAAACATGATGAAAGATCCTATCAGTTTTTCTGTTCCGCTGAACAGTTTCTCCAACAGAAATGCTGCAGTAGTTCTTCAGCACCTTATATACAGAAACCTGAATATTCTCTCATTTTGCTTGGGCACACTCTAATCCAGTTACGTTAAGATGAAGTTATCACACTCAAACACGCAGACCATTATGTAACACTTCATTAGATTCCCTGTTTCTTGCCTCAATATAGTATACAGCTTTGGCTTACAAATTGAAAAGACTATCTAATCTACCGCCTCAGCCTCCATGGTTGGGGAGTAACTAACTAAAAGTCGTGACACTACTAACCTTACTACATTTTTCAGCAGCTGATAAGCTTAAAATATACTGTTGCTTTTCTGGTAACATGCTACTTCTGCAATAAGTAGCTCTCCTATTTATCATAATATAACTAAAACGTCCTTAAAAAATATATAAATTATAAGTTATAAGTATATTTATAGGTACTGTATACACAAACAAAGTACTGTTAATTTTCTGCCTGGAAATTATCTGTTAAGTGTATGGCCATTTCCTTTAACCCAAAACACAACAACACAACAATGCATAATTTAAAATGTGTGTGAAGCACCAGTTCAAAAAAACAAAAAAAAACATTGGACTCTTCAGTTTAAAAAACACATTTTAATGCAGTCAGCAGCTACTACTTTTTTTAAATAAATAAAAATCAAATAATATGAATAATAATAAATAAAAAAAAATCTATAAATATATATTTAAAATTATATGTAAACATATTTTGTGCACCTTAAATGGCTTCAATGGAGTTAGCTACCATCCTTTTTAATTATATTAAAGCTAATGGAGTTATGATTAATAATAGATACTATTATATAGTGTTAATAAAAATAATGTATAATATTCACAATGATTTGCAAAAAATGTTGCCTGCCTTAAATACCTTCAACGCAGTTAGCTTCTTGTTAATATAATTAAGTTATATTTAAATAAAATGTTATTTATATATATAAAAATATGTTGCCAAGCTTAAATACCTGCAGTTAGCTACTTGTTGTAACTAGCTTAAATGGTTGCTACATTTTTAAAAGAGCAGCATTATTATAGTTTAGTCTAACATCCTTCCATCACTGCTTAGCCCTATTTCGCACAGCTGAACCAAAACCCAAAGCTGACATTTAATTCTGGTGTTCAAAGTCTAAATGAAGACAAAAGGTGGAGGAAAGAGAATGAGAGCAAATAATGCTCTGCATGATGCCATGACCTTGAGTTATGAGCGAAATACCACAGCAAAAGCAATCTGGACTGAAGGAGGACAGGACGTGTCTCTGAGGGGTTTGAGGTGAGGACCCTAAGGGCCGAAGCACAGCAACACATCTCTTCCTCCAGAAGTCATGCTTACTGGTTTGAAGATATCTCCCAAGATAATAAAGTGTGATAGATGGATTGACTTCAGAGGGTCATCTGTCCCATCAACACCACTGTGGAAGACAGTCTCAGTTTCTCAGTCAAAAACAATGGTACAGATGAGTCTGTGGCCACTAGGGCACAAGTAACGTCATCTCTTGTGTGGACACCCAGATACTTTACCAGCAGTTATTGATTCCACTCCTTTTGTCTCCATCAGTTTTGACATTTTCAAGAGTGGAAGAATTTTTAAAGAATGAGCCCCTTTTGTGTCTTCACGCTATCGTTTTATCACATCTTCCTTTTCAAACCAGTACAAGTGCATCTTTTGAGAGAAGACAGGACTAACAACAATCATTGATAAGAAAAAGACAGTAGACCTGGGGTATCGATCCTGTTGGCCATGACAAAAAGGTTAGAAGTGTACAGCTCATATTCAGAATGTTCAAAGGCGGCTGGAGAACGCCGAACGCTGTCGGTTTACGCCTCACTGTTCTTAGCACAGGTGTGAGGAGGAGATATGCAGTCGTTTTCTTCATGAGTTGAGCCGGTGGCTACACTTGATCTTGCACTCATAGTCAATTACCTCACTTCCTCAGGAAAAAGCTTCTGTTGTTTTATCGTCCTGGACTCAGGCGGTCATTGCCCACTTCTAATAACTTTCTCAAAAGAAGCCCAAGCCGCAACAGATACTGTGCTCCAGTGGAGATTTGAAATGAACTTTGCTGTGGCTCTCTGGGTATCCACATGTCAACCCATTTATTTATTTACATTTTTCCTCATTTAGTTCTCTTTCGTTTTCTTCATTCTTTTTCAGATTTGTCCATATATATATATGCAATTATTCCGCAAGTATATATATATATATATATATATATATATATATATATATATATATAAACAGCAAAAACCTGTATGATGTTACAAAATATTTATATCTCAAATAAATGCTGCAGCACAACTAGTTTCAATGCTGATAATATTAATATTGATATTAATATTGAAATGACAAATGGCAAACAGCCATTTCATGGATCTGAGTCTTAGCATGCATTCAGCCTTTCTCTAGAACCATTTACTGAACCATACATCACCAGCATAATTAAAGCCTCACGATTTGACCAGTAATCCAAATAACATCAAAAAGAAGCACTTCATAATCAAATATTTGCAATGAATGACCTGCAAGGTGATATGTGATGATGTAGCTGCAGATCATATCACTAATGGCCATGTAAAAGGCCAATTGTTGCTCTGTGTGTTGTCCTTCATGTTTTAATAAAGTTTAATAAAGCCCTATTCAGAAATCTCATTAAATTCAACCAGATTTTCAAAAAACGTCCACATTGAAATTTCTCTTTTGGGAGAAACACAAGAAGTGAGACTATATTAAATAAGCTTCAATCACTGAAACATACTGACAGACAGAAACCGAACACCCAAAATCTTGCCTCAAATCAAATGGAAGCATTATAAAAAAGACAGTTACTTCAGGCTTATTTGTAAAAGGAAGGAACGTCTGTGGCAATTTTCTTAATTCTTTTCTCTCCATATGCCATTTCCATGATGGATGGAAATGTTCCCTCTCTCTACATGGGGGGATAAAATACTGCACTTCACTGCATTTTACTTTTACTTTCAAGTATTGCTCTTAGACTAAGTGATAGGAAAGTAAAATATGTGCAAGATTGAATGCTGGCTTTCAAAATAATAATAATAATAATAATAATAATAATAATAATAATAATGTGACAAAAGCGATCGGTGTGCAAGGTGGTTGTTGACAGACTTCCCAAGATGCCTTGTATTAATGTGTTTACTCTCTGTATTGAGACAATGAAATCTCCTTTAAAAAATGTCAGGGTCACCCCATCCACAAGCAAACAGAACCCATCGCACTCACTCAAGTGCAATCGATTTGACAAGGAGGGAAAAGTCTACCCTCTGGGCAACGAAAGTGTCTCATTTCAAAGGATGTGTTGATTTCAAAGACAGCAGATCTTCTAATTAGATCCTCTAATCTTGTAATTAAGCAAAAGTGATTGCCATGGTGAAAGTGTGAGCAGATTGCAATGAAATGACTCTGCTCTTGGGCCTGTGGTCAGATGGATCACAGATGTGTTATTGCAAACCCTGTCTATATTTACCTGTTCCTTCAGCCCAGCAGCAGCAGTCCTGTGCTGTAATGGAAATGTAATTAAAAATCTAATTGACCCCCTGTGTTGCAGTCACCCCGATCCAGGCTTATATAATGCTCAATTTTGCTATAGTCACTTAGAGGTAATGCATATGCAGTGGTCTTTCACGACAAAATTGGATTTGAATGTATTTTACCTGGAGGTATTTTAGTGTTTCTGGAAACAAGAAGTTATTTCAGGCTTTAAGGGCAATGGATACCGGCATATCAAAGATGATACTTTCTATGTGGTAAACAAAAGTCTCTAGCCAGTCGAATTTCCACAGCAATGTTTGAATGAAAAAAATCAATCATGTTGCCAGAGACAAAATGAAGTCAAAGTCATGAACAGAAAGATTTAATCTCTCTCTCATAAACTTTTTGTTTCCTTCTGCATGGCCTGTAGGAAGAAGCTTGAGCTAAAGGGTGTCTTGGGTTCCTTTAAACAAATCATTATGATTAGTGGTTACACTCAAGCGTGGCCTATTGTTGATGACAAACACCGGTTATATTCAATTCAATTTCCACTCAATTTCCCCCGCTAAAATCTCCGGGGCCATTCCGAAAGGTTTCCACTTAAAACATATTAATGTAATTATTTCAAAATGAACTTCATGACGGCAGAGTCAATAGCAACATCCCATAAGGAGTTGAGGAGCGTCTCCAGGTCACCCTCTCCTTTTCCATGGTATCTGTTTATCATCCCCGCTACTGCGGACACTCCTCTTTGTCAGTTTCTGCCTCAAGCTCTGTCAGCGCTGACACATACGGCAGCCTCCACAGATTTATAGTTACAGTACACAGAGGTGGACAGAACTGGGCCACACGGGGTGTTTGGAGGCAGGACATGGAATGAGGGCAACCTTTACAAGGTGCTTAGATACCACAGATTTTAAACTTGACAGGTGCGCCCGAGGCATACTGGTGGATGACGAACCAGATCCTCTGGTTAAGACAGTAGTGATTCTCAACCATTTTTGGGCCAGCGCCCCCTATCCATTATCCAGGTGCCTTACCTTTATTGAATGTATGCTGATTATCATTCTGTTTTAATAATAATAATAATAATAATAATAATAATAATAATAATAATGTGTATTATTCACGTCCTTATTTAAATTATTATTAATTCAGTAACTTTTTGTATTATTTAAAATGTACAACATTTATGTAATGAGCGAGCACATCATGAATCCATTTTCCAAACTGTGTTTTTGTCCTATCCCGAATCACTAAGGTACACCTATAATAAGTTTTTATATTGGGATTATTTTAAAAGCCGCTCTGCTTTCTCCTTCGGTGTGTCCCAATTCGCATACTATCTGTCCTAAATAGTATTAAAAATAGAATTAGTACATCCTAAATCGTAGTATGTTGGAATGAGTGTTCCAAAGATACCCGGATGGTCTACTATTTCCGGTCAGAATCCGAAGTGCAGATCGATGCGCACTCTAACGGGTAATATTGCCCACAACCCATCGCGCGTTGGACGAGGATTCGGTTAGAATTACAAACACGAGTGAAAAGTGTTAAAAAACTACAGACATGATAAATGGGTTTGAGTGATTAATTATCAGTATCTAACCTGACGAAAATGTATTTATTCAATGTTGTCTACATTATATTGCATCTGCAGCACTTTTGTAAAGAGATGTTTAGCCATTAACTTTTAAATGCATCATTATACTCAAATTGCAAACACATGAGGAGAGTCTCCGCAAGAAAGACCCATGACTGGCAGATGAACGTGCAACTACATTTCTCTCCGAAACGGTAGGAAATTAAATTAGATTGAATGGAGGATTTTAACTGTGACAAGATGATTGACAGGACACCCCAGGATGCACGTGACAGGTCTGTCCATTAAGATGACGAAGTAGTATGTCTCAAAGCTTGCCTACTCTTTTGCTACACACTCAAAAGTATGTACTTTTTCTTCACAAAAAGAGTACATACTTTTAGGGCGTAGTAGGCGAATTGGGACGCAGCACTTGTATCCACAAGCGCTTGCGCTCCTGTGGCGTCTGTCGTTGCTATGCAACCATGAACTGCGGTCTCCATGACATGATGACGAGGAAGTTTCAGCAAATGATTCATTGATTTCCAGCCCTTGCATTAGCTTCACTACTAGATATATTTATGGAGATGAGAAATAAAAACCCGCCATGTACAGCTATGATCAGCTGTTCGGCATCCTCTTAATATTTTTATCTGCCAAACATGCGTAAAAAATTACAAAATCTTGTTAAAATATGCTATTATAAACTCGTAGGGGCAACAAATGAACTTCTCTCTCCCATGCCACTCAAAGTAGATATAAGATTGGCTGTCATTGGACAGTAAAAAAGACCGTATACGGTCATTGAAGCGGTAATGCTTGAGCGCTGGTCTATGACTGGAAAAATAATAGAGTCGTTGCAAAAGTAACGACAAATAGCTTACATGTCGCATTAAACTGTCAGAGTTTAGAATGTTGTAGGCAATTATTTTGCAAGTAATTACATGTTTAATCTTGTCTTGACTGGATCTTTGGTGTAAACTCGTGAACGCCCTCCATAAACACCTGAACGCCCCCCTTTCAAAAATCTTGCTTCCAACGCCCCCCGTTGTTCTCTGAACGCAACCGCTGAGAACCACTAGGTTAAGAGATGCTTGATCATTTGTACTTTCAGTACGGCCATGTTTTTGCCTAGGCTTCTCCTCGTCTGCCCTTCAAACATCAATAAATCCTCGGGCTGCTTCGGCTGCTTTTGTGGACTAACTCGCATTCACAACAATCCAGCATTATGCAAATCTGGGAACAACACATTCGACACAAGGGACTCGCGATGTTCCATTCTGTGAGAAGCAGGGGAAGTGAAGTTTGTCAGAGCTAATCCAGGATAAGATGTCCCTTTCAGGGAACCGTACAAAGCCACAGGCGAGATGGGTGTATTCCTCAGATGCCGCTTCCCTCATTTCCCTCGAGCTTAGGGATCAGTGTTAATTCTTCCCCGTCAGTCGCCAGGAAACCGACAGAGCCAGACAGCATCCGTTCGCTTCGGTCGGAGCGCAGGCGCAAACTGGGCTCAACAGGCCAGGGTCATCCACAGAGTACAGATCTGCCTCCCGCCCTCTCACTGACTTTATCAAAGCCGCCGAATAAATGTCTTTGAATTCCACAATGAGCCTTGCGACGGTAGAGAGAAAGCATTGAATAAAATGCCATATGATGTCTTGTAAGGGAGACGTATCTGGCAGAGCCCCCTGGAACCTCATTTTGTCTGGCTTCTAGCGAATTTCTGTAGCTTTGAGGGCTAATGGAGCAATGCTGTATCTCCAACGCAGCAGGTAAACCACTTTCTGATGGTGTAAATGAAAACCTTTGGCTGGTTGACAGGAGGAAGCCTGCACAGGTGTCCATCTAATACAGTTCTCACATGAAAAGGGAAGTTTGCTCTAGCTCCAATGCATGGGCTGGAGAGAGAAAAGTTTCCCTGCTATCAGCATGAGATTTCTGGCCGGCTATAGTTATATAGACAGTGGGGAAGAGATTATAGATGTTCACACATTTATATTTTCCTTAGCCAGCTGGACTACTAGAGTAATATTTTGTGTGAGATTAATTGATGCTCAAGGACACTTAATTGGTAGATAAAAGAGGCAGGATAGACAACAGTTTCACTTAATAATAGTGGTAATGCACCTTTTAAATAATGAGCAAATGTGTTAGGGTCATAGCTTAGTGGTTAGGGCACACGCTATATTCCAGTCTCCTCTCTTGCTTTCTCCATTCTCTGGTGTGTAGGTTCAGCACATGTTGCATGTCTAAGTTGGCACACAGTTTACTGTATAGGTTTACATTTAGTATTTTAAAATTATTACAAAAATATTACTTACTGTTGTACATTATGTAAAATGTATTTTTTTAAATAAGTATTAAAACTAGTAAAACTATAGAAAATTTTAAAATGTATAATTATGATATAAATAGATAAATGCAAATATAATGTAATGATTTCTGAAGGATCATGCGACACTAAAGACTGGAGTAATGGCTGATGAAAATCAGCTTTGCATTACATAAATTATATTTTAAAGTATATTAAAGTACAGTAGATTAGTAGAAAACCATTATTTTAAATTATAATATTTCACAATATTCAACACATTCTCACCCCAAAGCGTCACTTTCAAACAAGCTTCAATATCTGACGCTCAAAGCACCCTTTAGCGTCCATATGTGACGCTTCGGTTATGGGTAGGTTTAGGCGTCACGTAACTGACGCTTTCGAAAGTTCGTCAATATCCGACGCACAAAGCACCCTTAGCGTCAATATGAGACGCTTCGTTTATGGGTAGGTTTAGGTCTATGGTAGGGTTATGCGTCTCATATGGACGCTAAAGGGTGCTTTGAGCGTCAGATATTGAAGCATTTTTGAAAGCGTCAGTATATGACGACTTGGGGATGAGTTTCAGTTTTTTTGATCAAATGAATTCAGGCTTGATGAGCATAAGAGACTTGAAAAACATGACAAATAGCAATGTTTCCAAACTTTTGACTGGTACTTTATGTATGCATGTATGTATATGTATATAGAATTTTGTGCGTTTTGCCAAAATGTTGGCAGGTCAAGTAGAAAAAAGCATTATTGTTGAGCCCTGCTGCATAAATGGAGAATGTTATTTCCTATTAGGCTGGAGAGTCTGTGTCTGCTGGGAAATCGAAGCCACCTCAGACCCACGTTATTTCTTCCATCCAGATCGGCCCATGTGAGCTGTCCCTGTGTTCCTACTTACTAGTCAGCGGAGGAAAGTGCCGAGTGGAGAAAGGTGTGCATTTGCTATCCCAAATCCTCCGCTTCTGTTAATGCTGCGCAACTCTCAGTCTAATTACTGCAGCATATGCATATCACCTGCGAGGCCCCTGCAGGCAGTCCTGAAGGCACCTCCGAGCCCTGCCTCAGCCATTCACACGCCAGCATTACTCCAAACCCTGCTCATCAGAAACACTACACACCGCTGCAAAGTCCCACTGACAGCCATACATCACTCGCTCAAACCAAGCAAGTGTGTCTGCGAGAGGAAAGATATGAGAGAAAAAGGGAGTAAAGGCAGGCTCAGAGAAAGTCTGCAAAGGAGGCGACCCTTGAAGCTGCAGAAGAACTCGTTCCTGTTGATTGATGAAAGCCCTGGCCGTGATGGCATCCAAATGTGACAATTCTGGGACATTAAAGGCGTCAACTCTTCTGCTTCACCTGCTTCAGTCCAGCTGGGAACAAAGTGGTCATTATCCCACTGTATTCTGCTACGGCGCTCCCTGCGGTTCAGAATCTGCTCAATTATCTTCTCCTCCTGGGCTAAGGCTGACAGGCATGTTGGCAGGTGTGTCCTTTCCATCCCGTTCACCCCTTGACTACTGAAGGATTAGAGAGTGAGGAGGGCATCGACTAAAGCTACGGCTCCAGAGCTGTTAACGGCCCTGCCCTTTCTTGCCCTGCAAACAGATGAGTGAAGAAAGAGCAAATGCTTGTCTTTGGAGATGGAGCAAGGAGACCAGGCCTTAGATGATCACTACATATAACAATCTGTCAATGAGTATAATCAGGGCAAACATGCACAGGGGGATGAAAATAGACACTCAGTTTGATACATCTCTGAAGGTCTGAATACAATTTTTTGTATAAATATCAACAATATTTAAGAACTGAACTGAGTATCAGCATGACTATGATTCATAAGTTAAAAATGTCAAAATGATCGTTCACCCCAAAATGAAAATTCTGTCATCTTTTTCTCACCCTCAAGTCGTTCCAAACTTACTTTGTTCTGTAGAACATAAAAGAAGATCTTAAGAAGAGTGTTTAAACTTTTTTTGTCCACACAGTGAAAGCTCATTGGGTCAAAAACAACATTGGACCCCATTGACTTCCATTGTGTGGACAAAAATATTAACTATCTTCTTTTATGTTTCACAAGGGAAAGAAAGTCATATGATTGGAAGACATGAGGATAAGTAAATGATGACAGAATTTAAATTTTTAGGTTAACTATCGTTTTAATATTGAGTACAAAGCATTTTAGAAATATGGGTATTTAGTCTATTAGTCCATTTTTGATCCGCTAATGAAAATAGTCGAAGCCGAAGTGGGATTAACAACTACTTGTTGCTCAACATCACAGACAGGAAAGAGCAGAGTGATACAAAGTGAAACGTTCTAGTGCATTCATCAGAAAACCTCTCGCCCAATCAATTTAGAGGACAAGAACTGAAGAGAATTATTTGCAAAGGCAATCGGTAGATGCATATTCTCATTTCCATGTACATCCTCTCAGATTCAGACATTTTCTTGTGTGCTGTCTTTTCTTATGCATGAAGGGAATTTAGATCAGAGTGTTTGAAAACAAGACATTAAGTAACACAGGCTTTACTATGCCACAACGGGCAGGGGAATCGTCATGGCGACTGCTTTGAGAGGATGAGGGAGAGGCAGTTAACATTGGCATATAAAACAGCTTCACATCAGAGGTGGCTAAGTTCATGTCAAACAGCGGCTTAGATTTACCGGTGAGGGAGCGAGGGAGAGATAGGCTTAAATAAGCCCTTGCTTAATTTTGGCACCATGTGTGACACTCACAGATTTTCATTCATCCTTTTCTAAAGCCTGCTATTTATTTTAGAGGCTTTGTTTCACAAAAGACATTCTCTTTAGCATTCATAGGACAAAAAAAAAAAAAGTAGATTTAATTCATTTCTGCCATTATGAAAGTGTGACAGAGGTGTGGCCAAAGCAACGGAAAAATGAAAGCCATTATTACATCCCTACTGAAAAGACCCGCTGCTTTATGAAAAGGCAGACTCAGTCATATTGAGAACGGGGATTGAAAAGTTTTACTTTTATAATTGCGAGCAAATAGTCCTCTAAAACTGGTTTGCCAAAATGGAGTGATTTTCCATTTGTCGCAATCACGGGCAAACAAAGCGGTTATTTTACACCTGGTTTCTTACAGGCTCTTTGTCGCATTGTTACTTAGAGCACATCATCAAAAGATGCCATCGTCATGTTTACAGAGCCCAGCCTCAAACATGTTGTGTGGTGCCACACTGAACAAAGGATGATGAAATGACAAGAAGAAGTGAAGTGTGTTCAATCATCCTCTTTGGAAATGAACAGGAATGAGGAGTACGCCTGGATGGAGCGATACAGAGAGGGAGAAGAGAAAGAGAGAGCCAGATGGAGGATCTACTGAATGAGCTTCTCACTATCTGAATTCACTGCAGATCCTGAATGCAAGGGGGATCTACATATATTGCTTTGAAAACAGAGACATGATGGCAATAAATCAGCTTGAGGAGAGGCAGGCGGAAGTGAGCATGACCGTACATGCAATGGGTCAGGTGAAGTGAGGTGTGATTAATACCAAGGGTGCCAGTGTGTGATGATACAGTAAGAGTTTGACAGGGTTGCTGACACGCTGATAAGAATTTGATCTATCTGACCCTGCCAACCATGTTTCTTCTATTCTGCAGTGTAATTCATATTCAACCACACCACGTCCCGTTAAAGACCACATGAAATACTGGTCACGATACATGTATTTTTATGTTATCAGTTGTATTTATTTGGATTGTGAAAATCCAGCTATTATTGAGGGGTCACGATTTGGCTTGTTAGCATTGGGATTTTGCCCCTGCAGATGGATAGATGGATAGATAGATGACCAAGTAAACAGAATACATTTTGGATTCATGTTGTCTTTAATATAAGCCACAATCAAATATATTCAAACTTATTGTGCAAAATTATTAGCTTATGTCAAATTCCACTGATCATTTTTCACAATAGTGTACAGACAAAAAGACAGAGATAATAAAGGGGGAATATAAATGCATTAGAACTACACAAATAAGACTGTTTTCTGTGGTATTGCTGTAGATTTCTGTTCTATACCGAATCTTTCCCACTATGTTAGCCTCCTACCTCAACCTCTGCTGAAAACCCCACTTATTGCTTGAACAGCTTGTTGCTAGGCTACACCAGAGAGGGTAAAAAAGACTGTTATCAGAGAGAAGAGAAATCTCCTGAACAGTGAGTGTAGCACACCCAGGAAAATAAGATGGTAAACAGAGTATGTGCATCAGCTACAAAAGTGAACCAAATAAAACACACAAGGTGTGACAAGATGCAAATGAGAGGATCTTCTGAGGGGAAAAAGATGCCTCGCTCTGCTATCATGAGCTGCTCTCTGCGTCAGACTAGACTAGATGTCTTTATCCTGGAAACAATGGGACTTAATTCTTCTGCAATTCTTGTTTTATACGACAGGGTGCGAAATGCTGTTTGCAACACAAACAAGCATTTTAACATTAGTAGAAACACATATTTGCAACAGGTCAGGACATCAATTCCACAGTCAGATTAAAGAATGAAGGAGCATGCTTGGCATTTTACAAACAAGGCATTTCCTGTCCATTTCGAAAATGAGTGAGTGGACAGGAAGCATTAAGATGACTAACCCTTTTCACTGTACCGCAACAACATAAAAGCTAGACTAAAAAAGCTCTATGTCATACCTAGACAAAACAAAGATAAGAAGCACTACATTTAAAACCAATTTGTTAGATGAGACAAAGCCCCCTGGGTTCACCTTGTGTTCTCTTACCTTTTGTAGGATCAAAAACCACTTTGGATTATTGGAAAGCGTACAGTGATTCAGTTATACATCACTGCCAGGCTGATATAACTGTACAAGGTTAACACTGGCCTTGTGACATGGTATTTAGAAATGCAGTGAACTGTACAAAAGCTCTATTATAGCTCTGCTACACAGTCAAGCCTGACCACGTTCTGTAGGCACGTCCAAATTATGCACATGCAAAAGAA